>NC_044053.1:17301556-17354056 GCF_902167405.1 Gadus morhua
CCTTCCTCTCTCAACAAATCAGGATCTCATGCATTAACAAGTACGTTTACCGCCATCCCCTGAAGCTCCGGGACTAAGCTTCATCTGCCTGCAGAGAATAAGATGGCCTCCACCAGGGCCAAGGAACTCCATCCATAGTCACACCACCACCAGTGTCTCCAGACACCATCGGGGAGGGATTATCTCCTGACATACGTCATGGATTCACATGAAGTATTCTGATGGGTGTCTAAGCGCCAAATGTGTTTTTGTCAACAAATTTTGTCGGTGCATTTTATATCTCTCCTGATTTAACTGTCGTCACATGAACCTATTGAAACGGATGTGCATATGACGTGTGCGTCTGCTCTCTTTAGCATTTGAGACATTTGTATCAACGTTTGTGGGTGCATGAGACTTTTGTTGGGATCAAGTTCTTATTTCTAAGACTCTGTGTGTCAACGTTGACATGTTGTGTGTTTAAAGAGTTATCACCTTGGTGCTTTAAGATCATTGACTTTGACGAGGGAGATCCATAATGACTTTAACTCTCCCACTGGCTGTTAAACAAAATAAGAATGAGTGTGTACGTGTCTGCGTGTGTGTGTGTGTTTGTTCACTCATCTTTCCCTGTGTGCTTCATTTCTGCCTTCCAGCTCTCTCCGCAGTGGCCATTACTTAACAGACTAGCGTTGCCATGGTAACTTTATGGCAGCAGCCTTGATGGTCGAACGATCACGCCACATTAGCTGAACCGACAGTACCAAGGAATGAACGAAGAATGAAATACCCGAGGAAGGATCAACGTTCTAATGGATTCATACAAAACCGTGAAGTGTGGATTAAATAAAAGGACAAATAAAGAGAAGAAGGAGATGTGAGCGTTTGGAGACAACACCGTGTCGCAGTATCACCGCGCCTCTGAGGCGCTATAAACCACACACAAGGAGAACAAGTTATGATGTGATCCCTGCTTTCCTATGGTAGCCAGATACCGCACCCTCCAAGAACAGCCTCTAAGATTCGTTCAACTTGTCCCTCTAAATATATTGACATTATATTCAGTAGTATGTTGCATTAGCTACATAGACGTGATGTAGCTCTAAATTTTCCTGGGCCTTTTTAGACTACGATACATACAAATACAGCCTTGAGTTGATTAGCATACAGACAGAATAAAGTGACTCCCACTGGCGCTCATATGCAGAAAAGAGAATGTGGAGGCATGAAGAAAATGGCAGAGTGAGGAAGGAGTCAGGAAAGCGAGTAAGGAAGAGGAAATTGAATGACAATAGCAAAGCGTGTCAAGGCGCGTTTCATCTGACTTGAGGCATGACAACCAATGGCAGAATGGAGGCGCAGAGGGGAGGTGGGAGGAGTGGAAGGGAGGGAGGGGAGATATTGGGGGGGGGGATAAAAACAAAACAAAACAAAACAAAAAATATATTGATATATATATATTACGTAAGAGGAAAATACGAGCCCCTCAAAAATGAGTTCTGGCCCCCCTAAGATAAGTGAAAGCTGTCATCTCTGTCTTCTCAGTAAATGAGTACAACAGTGAGTTGACAGCTTAGTTACTGGCTGTTATGCAGAGGCTGGATAGCAACAGAGACCTCCCAGCCTTCCCCACCTACATCACCGCTGATGTTGAATGCAACTCAAAACAAAAGGAACACCAGCATTTATACGGTAGGTTCCCGCCCACAGGCCTTGATGATCTATGAAAATCAGATTTTAGAATGTGTTTGAAAGTGCACACCTCATAGTGGCTGCTTTATTGTTCTTCCAATCGTATTTGACAAGGAAATATGAACTATTCTAAACACCAATCTAAGCTGTTTTTTTAACATGTACAACCTGAGAAAGTTGTATTAAATGGGCAGATTTGAGATTTGACAACTTACTGGTTGAGCGGAGTGGACTTGCTCTGCTTTTGACAGTAAATAAATCTTATTGTTCAGCATTAGATACGCTACAAATAAATAGCATGTCATGTGACTGTGACTAGCTTCATTGGTCATCTTTATCCACTTATCAAGACTCTCAGAGGGACTCACCTCATAAGAAAGGGGTTAAATGGAGTGCTGATGAATTGCCAGAATACATGACCTGAATTGGCATGTGGGTGAACGGGAACTAAACAATCCTCGCCTCAGAACGATAAGCAGTGTCAAAAACAAAAAATGACCGTCATCACAGCGAAAAGAGAGAGAGAGAGAGAGAGAGAGAGAGAGAGAGATATGCAATAAAATCTAAATTTTGCAACATAAACATATCTATCACAATCTGGTGCAAATTATTCGACAGCCTATCGCGTTGTACGGAAGTGAGTTCTGGGGTCCACTCAGTGCACATGACTACACTTCATGGGATAAGCATCCAATAGAGGCCCTACATGTTGAATTCTGCCGATCCATATTGAAAGTCCAAACAAAAACACCAAACAACGCATGTAGGGCAGAATTAGGTCGTTACCCATTGGCTATACCTATCCAAAAACGAGCAGTAAAATTCTGGATGCACTTAAAATCAAGTCCCAAGAATACACATTTTTAAGCACAAAAAAAACAGGAACTGAACCCTGACAAGAGTCCCCTGTGTCAGCTGGTGCTGAAGCTAACTAACACACATCAAGCTCAGTCCAGCACTGCTTCCCAGGACACCAATTAGAGTCAACAAATAATTAATCAAGCAAAATAATACTATTTGTCACATTGGACAAACCAAACCTCAAACCAAGGTAGAATGAATTCCTATCTGATCCTAAACAGAAATTACGAATTGGCACACTATCTCCTCTCTGTCAGCGATGTGAAGCAGAGACAAAGTCCTGACCAAGTACAGGCTCAGTGACCACAATCTTGCAGTGGAAAGAGGTAGACACAGAAAGACCTGGCTGCCGAGGGAACACAGAATGTGTGGTCACTGTCAGGCAGAGAAGGTTGAGACAGAGGAGCACTTTGTTTTACATTGTAAGAAATATGACATTTTAAGACCGATATACTTCACCAAATTACAAATCTATATCCGGATTTTGCAGCCATGGAACATAAGGACAAAATTGCAATTCTTCTGGGTGAAGGTCCTTCTGCTGCCCTGGTAGCACAATATGTCCTGAAATGTCATAACCTGAGAGATTCAGTCTGACTTTTTATTTATTTTATTATTGTTGTTGTTGTTATTGTTGTTATTATGATTATTATTAGTTGTTATTGTTATTATTGTTATTATTATTCTTATCTGTTATTTGTACAATTATGCTTGCATAACTTGAATATGCTTTGGCAATACTGTATTCAAATACTGTGATGCTAATAAAACACTTTGAATTTGAATTTGAGAGACGGCTAGTGAGAAAAAAATCGATGGGAGCAGTTGCCACTAAGAACAGACGTCTACAGACATAGAAAAGAACAGAGGGTCCGACGTTTGGCAAGAAAGGACGAGATACAAAAATCTACTTGGAAGGTTGACAACGAGAAAGGAAAACTAAAGATGACGACGAAGTAGAGAGTCAAGGAGCGCTAGAGAGAATGAATGCAGTGCATCTCACTGTTATGAATAGATATTTAATGAAACTACTGAGGGTGTGGGCAAGCTCTGTTTGTGATTGATTAGCATTGCGATGACAGCTGAGGGACGTAGAGAGAGAGAGAGAGAGAGAGAGAGAGAGAGAGAGAGAGAATTTGATTGGCACTTGATGGGAATCTTGTTGTCATTTTTCCCGTAGTCACAGTGGTGACGCGTCCCCTTTTTCCTTCATATGTGTTTTACAGCCAGCTCTCCCCCTGCCACTCCTACACTACATCCTGACTTCAAACTGAGAGACAGCGATGTTCAGGGCAAATTAGAGACCTCAGATAGAGCCCATTACTATGTGTTTGTGGGTGTGTGTTTGCGTGCATGCGCGCGCGGTGTGTGTGTGTGTGTGTGTGTGTGTGTGTGTGTGTGTGTGTGGTGTGTGTGTGTGTGTGTGTGTGTGTGTGTGTGTGGTGTGTGTGTGTGTGTGTGTGTGTGTGTGTGTGTGTGTTGTGTGTAAAACAGTATTGCGGTCAACATGCGTGTGGCTGTGAGGGTCAGAATGACAAAGCTGTCATGTGAGACAGCTCTCTAAGTCTGTTGAGTACCGCAAACCCATTCAAGTGGAACAGTTATTTATATCAGTATTCACAGTGTCTGTGTGGTTTCTCTTTTGTAATGATGTTATTGCCCTGGGTGTCTTACTGTGCGCCTTTGGCCCAGATGAGCTCGTAACAATTTTAAGAGAACGTGTTTGAAACAAAACATTCATCGGCGAGTTATAGCAACCATTAAATCCTTATCTTGTAATCCAATTTCTGCAATAGCAATTACAATACATTTTAAACAAATACAGAAATGTTGTACACAAGTTTCATTATTACATACAAACCAACAGTGGGTTTGTTAACTGAGTATTGAAGGGATAATTGTCCTTATAATCCATAAAGCTAGGGTAGGCAACATTGGAGGAACCAGCCAGAGTAAGCTCGATTTGGAAAATATCCAACTGAATTTATTTTACCCCTCCCTTCAAAGCCACTCCCACAACAAACATAACTAGCTAGCTAGCTCGTTTTGAGCAATAATCTGCCAATAATGTGTGTGGGGCTTTATAACCAACTAAATAAATAATTATTGTTACTAGCCTTTTTTGTCTTGCAGCTTTATCACCCCTAACCCATCTGGCAGTAACTTTAGCCTGAAGCATCTCCCTCTCTCTCTCACCGTTTCGTAGAATATCACTTCCTGGGAGAATATGTGCTCTGTATTCATAGATACTCCGATTGGACTTCAAAAGCTCACACGAATTGGGTCAGCTTAGCGATTGCCATGCATAGACTACCACTGAAGGTCGGCTGCACCTGTTTTGTTGTTAAATCAAAATTTGTATGAACTGATTTAGGTTAAGAGATTATTTGTGATAGAGTAACTCAAAAAATCCCGTTATTCAGCAGTGGCTAGTGCAAATTACTTTTGACATTTTGATTTCCCTATGAAAAAGCAGCAGTCTGTTTGCTTATACTTCAGCATAAAAGGAATGTTATCAGCGACCTAGGGGCCAGAGGTCATTAATCTTGACCACCAGCAAAACAACAGCAGGAATAACCTTTTATACCCAAGTCTGACGAGGCAGCTATGGTTATATGACACGGGGAAGAATTCAAGGGCAGTTTTTTTTATCTATGTAGAATATGAAATGCTTTAATATATTGATTCACTTTTACATTTTCATTGATCATTGCATTTTTCAACGATGATATAAATGAATATAGATTCAAGAGCTTTTCTGCATCATAAACCAACTTTTGTTTCAGTCAATTCGTAAATCCATTTCCACAAGTGGCTTCATCAAAGTGGCTGTTTTGTTTTTCAACTTGACAATGTCTTTGCCACGTGTGCTACTGATGGGAAAACATAAAAGCCAGCGAGCTAGCATCTCGCTGAAAAAATCATCAGAAAATGCTATTTATGAGACCAATTGTTTGCTTTGTGCTTATGGGGTCTGATAAATAACGAGTGCAACTGCGCTTCAATATCTCTATAGGATTTATGAGCACGCACACTTTGTACTCCCAGGCAGGGTCCAATATAACAGCACACACGCTGGAAGAGAGGCGCAGAGGAAGGGATGGATGGAGGGATGGCTGGAGGGATGGATGAAGGGATAGAAGGAGAGTTAGATGGAGGGATAACTTTAGAGAAAGATGGCGTAGATGGAGGGATAAATGGAGTGTTTGTAGAATGGAGGCAGGGAAGTGAGGGGGGCCTGACCAAGGCACTTGGGAGGGCAGCAGAGGACAGCAAACCATATGAATCATTGTAATTGCAGGCACACACACACACACACACACACACACACACACACACACACACACACACACACACACACACACACACACACACACACACACACACACACACACACACACACACGCACACACGCACGCACAGATATCTTCTCATCACCCAAGAGCAATCTTTTATGGTATTGGAACATGCTGCAAAGAAATAAGTAATCTCAGGAACACCCTGATGGGAGACGGCAGCCATATTTGTTTCGTAACAGTTAAAATGTATCCAGAGCTGAGATCAAGATGAAAATTGAATTCACACCAACACGTACACACACATACACAAACACACACGCACAATAACACATTTTCGTAAGTATTTGTCATCTCCTCTTGTACCCAGTAGGCATACTAACACACACACACGTACACACTCACACACAGGTTCTTACACACACACTCCAGCATGCACGGACACACACACACACACACACACACACACACACACACACACACACACACACACACACACACACACACACACACACACACACACACACACACACACAGACGCAAACATTAAAGAAGCTTATTGATGAATTCCTATATAGATTGACGCTTGGTATAGAAATTCATCTAAATCATCTCTCTCTGCGTTTATCGCTCTCTCTCTGACTATTTTGCTGTTTTTCTCATCCAACCACCCCTCACCATCTCTTGATATTTCTACTCTCAACCTCCTCTTTCGATCAGGGGCGATGTCAGGAGAAGTGCTGCTCTCATCTGAGGCTTGTTGTTGTTATTCCTCCATCATCATCCCGGTGTCACACTCACACCTCAGTCTCCGGAACGCAGCTAGCCTCACCTCACCCGGGGTGAAACAAGAAGTGATTGAGTGTGTGCACCGATGCTAGTCACAGCAGCTAAACCCCATGTTATGAGACCGGCTGCACTGAATGGACAACAAATATAAATCCAGTGCCGCTCAAGCATTGGCAACGGGAGGAGTGATGGTCTAAAAACCCAATGCCGACCTCCAATAGCCAGGGCAGGTGACAGATGCAGCGTCGTTAGCCACATTAGCGCAGCCGTTGTTGATCGTGAAACATTCCGGAGCCAAAATTGGAGCAACACGAGGGATCTAATTGACTCTAAGCACGTCGGTAAAATAAAGCATCAAACACGATTGGAGTACTTTTGCTCTCCACACTTTAGCTGTGTGCAAATGTTTTCTTTGCCAAGGGAGACCCTTGGAGAGGATTAGGAGAGGGGAGATGTTTCTCACCTGCGCCACTGCAGGGACCACTAAGACAATTTTCAGCTCTGCGCTTCGTTGACTCAGATAATGTAAAACGCTCGCATCAAACAGAACCAAAAAGAGAAACAAAACAATTAAACCTCTGCGATAATTCTCTCACACCGTCCGTAATCTCTTTGCGAAGTGCAGTGTGCGCCGTTGGGGAACTGGGGAGACAGTGCAAACTGCTTGGGCAGTTAGGTAAAAAATCAAGTGGGTTGTTGGAGGATCTGGGGGCCCATGTGTGTACAAACACGGCTGAAGTAAAGGGAGTGAAACCAAAACACAGACTCTCTATTAATCCCTCGTTTGCGCTAATAACTTTGGAAACAAGTCATATTGTGGCTTAGTTTCTGCGTTTATTTTTTATTATTGGTTGAGAGGAGACGGGGATCAAAACACACAGGCAGTACGAGGCCAAAGGGTTTTTACCAAAGAGTTTTTCCTCATCTGCAAGCTAGCTCTCTGACTCTCTCACATACACACCAACACCAGCCCCCCCCCCCCCCCCACACACACACACACCCACAAATATACAATTCGGCTTATCACCGCTCACCATGCGCATCATGCGGAGGGATGGTGACAGACACAGGTAATCAAGGCGCAGATAGTGAGGTTTCTCCAGGGCGCTTAGGGCTAAACTAGCAAACCAGGGAATCAAAACTTTTCAGCAATGTATTCAAACACCCTTGCCTATAAAACCCTATTGTCTGACACAAAACAACCGTGGGCACCTGCTACCACCTCCGAGAGGAGACTTCCAGAGCCGACGTCTCCAGGAGGTGGTGATAATATCCGGATGACGCAAGCTCCTAACTGAGACGGGGATGATGTGAGCTCCTACCTCAGAGGAGGCGTCTCCAGGAGGGGACGATGGTGTATGGATGATGTGAGCTCCTACCCCCAACCTGAGAGGAGGCCTCCCCAGGAGACCATGAGGATATGCGGATGATGGGAGCGCCTACCTCCGAGAGGATACGTCTCCAGGAGGGGATGATGTGAGCTCAGAGGAGGCATCTCCGGGGGGCGGGGTGGTATGATGATGGTGGTATGGGGATGATGGTATATGGAGGATGGGAGCTCCAACCTCCTAGAGAAGATATCTGCAGGAGGAGGGGATGATGGTATGTGGATGATGTGAGCTCTTACATGAGAAAAGACGTCTCCAGGAGGGGATGATGTGAGCTCCTACCTCCTTCCTCACAGGAGGCATCTCCGGTGGGGGGGGGATGATGGTATATGGATGATGGGAGCTCCTAACTCCGAGGAGGTGTCTCCAAAAGGGGATGATGGTATATGGATGATGGGAGCTCCTAACTCCTAGAGAAGATATCTGCAGGGGGAGGGGATGATGGTATGTGGATGATGTGAACCCTTACATGAGAAGAGACATCTCCAGGAGGGGAAGATGGTATGTGGATGATGTGAGCTCCTACCTCTGAGAGAAGACGTCCCGGTAGGGGCTCCCATGCTGCATGGCGATGCCGTAGCCGCGGTCGGGGGCGTTGCTTGCCACCGTGTAGAAAGAGCAGTCCTCATCGTTCACAGCCACATACTCCAGCACAGCCGCGTCCCACACAAAGCCAAAATGTCCGTATTTAACCTACAAGAAAACGGAAAGAAGGGAACATCAGCAGACTGTATCTGCAACAGGAAAATCCGACTGGCCTAGTGGGGGGGAGGGAGTTTAAGGTCCATGCTGCTGTGTGTGTGTGTCTACGTGTGTACCAGCACAATAATTATTCATGTGCACATTATCATAGGGACCATGTCAAAATGACCCCTCGTTTATTCATCATCAGAACTGGATCCTCTTAAGTCCCTCCCAATAAGAACGATTACATTAAGTTCGAGAAACTATTTTTGGAGACAATGATATTGAATGTATTTTTCACTAGAGAGAACGTTCACACCAGTCAATATGTACATTTCGTCACTTTATGGTTAATTCCATCAGTGGATTGTAAACGTCTATCAAAGCATACAACCAACATAGGAGCAACTACCATTATTAGTGCTGCAAAGCTACGTTTTGAAATAAATCAAACAGATGCATATAAGTGAGGGTTTGCAAAAGGTATCAGTCACAAGTGCTGGCATTTCATTATTATTATACGCTCATGAGTCTGTGTTGCTTAACATCAAAAAAGAATTGTAGGGAAGTTGACATAATAGAACCAACATCCGTGCATAGACGCACGCACGCACGCACGCACGCACGCACGCACGCACGCACACACACACACACACACACACACACACACACACACACACACACACACACACACACACACACACACACACACACACACACACACACACACACACACACACACACACACACACACACACCAGGTAGAAATAGTCATGGAAATAGTAGTGCTTTGAAGTGCCAGACCTGAATCCATCTGTTTGACAAGTTTTAAAAGAGAGAAGGATCGCTAGAAGCCTTGCTGGGATGGTGGTGAGGACTAAAGTACAGTTATTAGTGTAGAGAGCTGGGACGCTTAACACCGTTGTGTCGCGGGTCTCCATCAAAGGCGGGCTTTATTCACAACAACACCGGGCACACTTCACAAAGCAAACCGTTGTTTATGCATCTCAATGGGAGGTCGATGGGATGTGCTCACGAGGGAATCTCCACTTTACATTTACTGTCCACTTTTACATGATGCCCGCTGGGACGGCACCCGGGACACTACCCAGCTGTTTACAACACCGTGATCGCTGTAGAGAAATGCTGGAAAAATCTGTTGTGCTGAAGGAACAGGGAGGACTACTCCGAGGTTTAGGTATGATGAGAAATGATGCGGGGTGCACAAAGTTATCGGATGCCAGGGTATGTACATGCAGATCACAAGCAGCTGGCAAGTTTGAAGTTAAAATACATTTGAGAGCACAATTACCCTCAAGCAAATGCAGACAGAGCGTCTGCATTTTCTTGAGGGTAATTGTGCTTTTACAAACTGATAAGACATCATGGCTGAAACTTGCTTGGCCTCACCCATCCACACATGCCCACACATTGTACAAAGAAGTATATCTTAAGTCAGTAATGGACCTGGTTTTCCTCTGCAACAGATGTGTTACTGAGCAAAGCTGGAAAAATCCACTGAACGAAAGAGACAAACACCCTTGCCTTTGTTAAAGCATTTCAAACTATTTCCGTGCTCAATCTCTCGTGCTTCTCCTTATTTACATTCATTCCCTGAAGAGAGTGAATGTAAATAAGTGCACCATTTTGTCTTAATTTGTTATCTTGTCTTATTTATTATGTCTAGAACCCTTTTGCTCAAGTAAAACTAATTAGGTAGATCCGTATGACCATGGACTTTTCTTGTAAAGGAAAGAAAGGGGGAAAGATCCAAATATCCATGTTAAGAATAAAGCTTTCGAGCTAACCAGATGTCAATACAACCGCTACTGACACTTTCTATCGACAAAATACATAGCTATAAAAAGTAAAGCATCAGTTCTGGTTTTAAAATGTTAAAAATCAATGCCCTGAAGTCATTAGCAGCTAAATGCAATGCCTGAGGCTTCACAGAGAAGTGGTGATGCCCGTTAGTTCAGACGGTATATAACAACGCTAGAGAGTGCATCGACCCACAGAGGATTTGCCTGCACTCGATCAAAGTCAGGGAACGGTATAGACCTCCAAAGTAATCTTCCATTTGATATTGAATAGTAAAAAAAAAAACGTTTTCTTGGTATGTTTGAAACATTAGGATGTGAAAAGCAAGTTTTTTTCTGCGTTTCAGAAAACAAAAAGATGAAAGCACTAAAGACCTTTCATTTCAATGATAACGAAAGATAAAAACAGACTCCACCGAGGGGATTATCCTAATGAAGAAAAAGCGATGTTTGATAACCTTCGTTACCCTTTCCACCACACTTTCATAAGTGTTTGATGGACAGATTGATTGACTTGGCCACTTTGTCTTATGAAAAACCTCTGCTGTGTATGTTCTCTTCCTGTTGGTCATTAGCAGCCACATGAATACGTACTCCACCCCCAGACTCCATCTACCCAGGGAGAGGTCAAGAAGCAACCCAATCATCTCTTTCTGTTTCGCTTTCCATCCCCTGTTAGAGCCCCTTCAGGGGGGCCACAGCATGAGGGCGGGAATGCAGCTTGGCTCATCGGGCTTCCCGACTCTTCTCAGAACCTTCAAAAAATTGTAATTATTCCCAATGTCCTACGGGCGTTGAATCCTAAAATGTCCACGCCCGGTTCCTTTAGTATTAAGCCTTTGTAATCGTGGTTGCTGGGATCTGCTCTTCCTTGTGGGGGCCCAGCTAGGATAACTGGAAGCCATGGAAATCAGCTTAAGAATAGCTTGGAGCCCTTGCTCTGTTCCCGATAGCTAAGGGAATGATTCAACCATCCCTTATCTGCTGTCATTTTATAATGTGCTACAGATAGAGGTTCATAATGTCTGCCTTCAATTCAGGCGAGAAAAACATAAATGTTGGTTAAAATGGCTAAAAAGCTGCTGCGCCAACGACCTGACTGGGCGGTTTCTGCCTTTTGAAAATATCTGTAAGAAACTTGCTACATGTATGTATAACGTCAATAATGTAAATCGAAAAATATATGTCAATAATGAATAGAAAATAGGATCAACCTAACAACTCAATACTGGTTTGCGCATGTCTTCATCCTTGCACATTCATCCTTCAATAAAGAATGAGATAAAAAGCCAGTGGAAAAAAAACATGGGACAATTACTCAGTGTCACCATTGATATGGAACTCTGCTGTCTTTAGCCTCAGAGTTTTTATAAGACCATAATTGGGTTAGTGAGCATGTGCGCAAGCTGACACACACATGCACGCACGCCCACCCGAATCGCACCTGTTATCTCTTGGCTTGTTTTCCACTGTATCTGCTTGCCTGTAATGTGTGCAGTTTTTGTTTGGGCTTGAGTCGCAAATTTGTTAGAAGAGCCGATTCCCGTGCCAAATACTGTCAGAGTGTGCGCTGGCAGCAGGTCGGCTGATATGTGCATATCTGAATAAGGATTGGATTAGCTACTAACAAATCAATCATGTGTCCCAGGCAGATGGTGGCACTTCCCACATGCATTATAACTGCTCCACTAGCGCTAGGGTGGGGGGGGGGGGGGGGGGTAGCTCAGGGCAGCGTAACGCCCTCCAAACTTTTTTTTATTTCTGTTGGTTAAAAAAAATAATGGATTTTCTTAGGTTAAATCTTTTTTCTAATCTTTTGCTTCTGTGTGGAACTCTGAAACCCCCCTCACATCGACCAGTACGGATATCTGAGGTCGCAAACCGGTCTGAAAAAAGTACGGGAATAAACAAATAAACAAGCAAGACCGATAGCGCGATGAAAACGAGTGCGACCGAACGACTAGGGTGAAGACCAATAACATTGCGTCTTATCTCTAGCAGGGCCCCACCAAAGTGGTAGAAGGAGAACAATATACCTCACAATCATATGATTACGTTGGCCGTGTCCCCGGACAACAGAGTAGGAGGAGCGTGCGTACAGTGTTTGTTTACAATATAGATCTCACACAACGGGATAACACAGACTGTTGCACAGGTGGTATCTGTACCCTGCGATTTCCTCCATCTTGTCTCGCCTGCCTGATTTAGTGGCAGCACTCAGCCTCCCAGTCCCCAAGTAAGAAAACAGTTTAATCTACTCAAGTGGATTTTGGTTGGTGTTTTTTGACCTTTTCTGTATCTTTCAATTTGTTGTCCCCACTTTTTGCTTAATGAGCTCTCAGCTGTCATCCATTTGCTACACCCAAAGAGAAAACACCCACCCAGCATCACACACACACACACACACACACACACACACACACACACACACACACACACACACACACACACACACACACACACACACACACACACACACACACACACACACTTAAGCAAATCACCTATTGCAATGCCACATTCAAATCTTGGCTCAGCCCTCGTTAGGCCAGAGAGATATGGGAGAGTGGAGGAGGAGAGGACTAATGCCGGACAGATGTTGGGAAGAAGCATTGTGGGACGTGGATCACTGAGCCAAAACTAAGATGCAACACTTAACACAATCTGGCAGAATAATCGAATGTGTCTTTGCAGCTTTAATTTTAATGCTGTTTTATTCAGTTGTATTTTTCCGAATGAATCCTTGTGAGTGGATCAGGGACTGCGCTTGTTTACTCATGCTCCCTCGGTACACGTTCTTCTGTTTGTCTCTTTGTCGTTTGCTCTCATCCAAACATCTGCTGGTGCACATGGAGTACTGCTAGTACTTGCTAATTAGCAGAGATGCTGCATGCAGCAAGCAACATAAGAAAAGCATAGTGCAGAGAGTGCATACAATGAGATTGCGAGAAACGGAGGACTTCACACAAGCTATAATCATTTGATTCCGACTGCGCACCTTGAGTTGCAAGCATGTTTTCTTCTTTTTAATTAGATGGAAATGGCTATTATTATTTTATTCGGTCTTCTACTAATAAAAAATGCATAATCGTCATGTCATGTTGATTGCATGGCGTAATGCTAGGATTTCATCATATTTGTTCTACGATAATTGGTTATTTCTGCCCATAATAAAAGCAGTCTCCCTCAACGTTGACCTTAGAATAACGGCATGTATACCAAAGGCCTAATTAGCCGCTTGACTTTCAGATCAAACACATCTTTGATTGGCTAAAACCCAGTCTCAGTACAGATGATACAATCGCAGGTAATTGGTCAGCTCACATCACCTTAACTTAATCATGTTATTTAGGCAAGCCGTACTCAGAACAAGACATCACGCTTTACTAAAGCGACCTTGAATTCCAGAGTTCGAACTTCAGTCAGGAGCACAGGGTTTAATATGCATGAATGTGAAGTAGGGATATTTTACACTGCATTATTTTATTATGGAAGAAAAATTATGAAATAGCTGGATCAAATTATAGTATGAAGCTTGACAACCGAGGAAGGATTCATGTGTTAAACCAATGTGACAAACTGATTAATCAGGCCTAAGGGTCAAGACAAAATCCCTGAGATCCAACATTGGGGAATTTTAAACATTAGGAAAGGATTTCCCTTTTAAAGCATTTCCAAATGGAATAATAGAAGAGTTTTAGTTTGACCTTCTTTAAAACTTCACACCTCTCTGTCTCACTGAGACTGTTTAAAAAAACGTAGTTAAAACCTTGCAGAAATTGTCATAATTGGATTGGATGGGAGAGAGAGAACAGCAGTGAGAAAGAGCAATAGAGAGAGGGGGATGGAAAGAGAGCAAAAGAGTTATGAAGGGGGTACCCTTCAATCTCTCTAGATGTCCAAGTCTATAAAGAACTGAACCCCTTTGCTAGCCCTCAGAATTAGTATCATGTATTTATATTGCTAGTACTGTATGTATTCTGTTTCTTTATTTATGAATGTATTTGTAATTAAATGTATTACAGACTATGATTTATCTCCTTTAAGGAGAAACAAGATGTCATGGTCGTGCTAGCAATGAGTAACACTAGCAGTAGCATTAGCACTACAACTAGCATTTAAATGGCGGTACATTTGAATTATATACGATTCTTACGTTGTAGTACACAGTTAAAGGTCCATAAAAGAGCCAGATAAATGGTTAGTTATAATATATTACATTATATTTTTGCATGTCTTGCAAAAATAAGATCATTTTTTCATTTGTTTACTGCCATTGGACAGCATGACATTCTTTATAAATCCACAAGCCAGACAACCATTCAGGACACATATGGCTCATATGTGTTAAAAAGAATGTGTGTGTGTGTGTGTGTGTGTGTGTGTGTGTATGTGCTGGAATATCATTTCATATTTACTTGCACAGGTGTGTCCATATGTACAGGTGTGTACTCTGTGTATGCATGTGGTTTTGTGGCGTGGCGTGTGTGTGTGCGTGTGCGCACGTGACTGTGTATGCTTGAGTGTGGGGTGAGAATGTGTGTACAGCACTGTCTCCCGGAGCTTCTTGTCAAAGATGAGATGTGACCTAGAAAACAGAAGTTATTCCACCTGCTAAGCCCCGGGCCAAAACCAATACCTCCTACGCTCCTCTCCCTCTTTCCCTCCTCTCATCCCTTCATCCGTTTATCTCCCTCTTAGCCCCCTCTCATCCCTCCCTTTATGCCTCGCTTTATGGCTCCTGCCGTTGATCCTACCTTTCCTATCCCTCGTTTAGTGTCTCTTCTGATAGCCGAGCCTAGACCATCTTGACCTCCACTCCAGCTCTTCTCTCTGCTGCGTTCCCTCTCTTCTCCACAGCCTTGTGGCCGTCTGTTCTTTCAAAAAGTCCGCCGGCCAACTCCTTGGCATCAGACAAAGAAAAAAGCGAAAGGGTGCCCGAGATAGAATGCCTTTTTGACAGTAGAGGGGATAAGAGAGAGAGAGAGAGCGAGAGCGAGAGAGTGTGAGAGAGAGAGAGAGAGAGAGAGAGAGAGAGAGAGAGAGAGTAGTTGGTCCAAAAAGCACAGAAAAGGTAAAAGATGAAGGCCAGTTAAAAAAACTGACAGAAAGGATGGCGGCAGGCCGAGGGAGTGAAGAAAGGGGGCGTGAGGCGGGCTAAAGGCCGGCTGGAGGAGTAGAGAAGGAGGGACAGGGGGGTGAGAAATCAAATGTGGAGTAGGCTGCATGCGGATATACCCAACTTCCAAACACCAACCGACATTTCTCAGCCATTTTTTCTCGTTCCCCAATAATAACCCCCGCTCTGGATTCTCCTTTGTTTATTGTTTTCCAGTGTCTCCGTTTTGATTTCCTATCAAGGTTATGTAATTACTGCTGCCCTTGTCCCTGCTCCCTCCTCTCAAAGCCAAGGCACATTTGCCTTTTAATCTCTTCAAAAAAAATTCAGTTAATTGAACGAGTGCCAATGAATCGTGAAAAGTCAAGAGAAACAGATGGCTTTTCTCTCCCTCTCCCTCTTCCTCTAGTCTGTTGTACAGGTACTTTCAGCTAAATTATATCTGAGCTCAACATATGTCAGTCTAAAACAACTGACGCAAACCTAGCCCTGACCCTAACCCCACCATCTGTAGTAGCGTTCTCATTATCTGATTATGTGGAAGTGTGTCTGGGCATGCACGTGTGTTCATATGATTGTAACTTAGTCCGATAGAATAGCATATAAAAGTTATAGAAATAAAATACACACATACAAATACACACAAATACACAAATACAACTGTTGATCCAATATAGAGTAATTAAGTAATTGATAACGCTAGCTGAAGGGACACCTCACCATGAAAATGGAACTGCAGGACAAATAAAAAAACGTGGTTGGCACAAAAAGCATGCGTTCCGTGAGTTTGATGTCAATAACGGGGTTATTAATAACAAAAAAGGGTCAGATTGGGGGTTCAAGGATTCCACCGCAAACCATTACGACATGGAAGTGCTGGCAGACATCAGGTGTGCCTGTTTAGTGTCAGCGCCTCGTCCCCAAAACATCTCAATTAGAATATGCTAATGTAATAGCGTCCCTCATCTCGAAACAGTCACCTGAATGAGTACATGTTTATTGGCTGGAAAGTTCAATTACCTTATGTGGTCGGCTGATTGCTCTGTGGACGGTTTTAGCATGGGAGGTAGAGAGCTGCAGACCGTTCCATTAGTGCTTTGGAACCTCGACAACGTGAGAGGAGAGGGTAAAGAGTGCAAGGCGTGTTCAGCCGGAGAAGACAGAGCTTTCCTTATAACCGGGCAGTCTTTGCACAAATGGGTTGCTATCTAGATTTGATCATTCAACCGTTTTATCGATCGTCAGCCTCTCGTTATGAGTGGATGATGAGGCCAATTGACCCACGCTCCTATTACAGAGTGCAGAACAGCTAAACCTGAGATTGGTTTGCGGATTTATCCTAAACATCTATTCGTTTTACATCCAATGTCCACGACGTGCGTTGCACTCTTATTATATTATGCTTGTCGCTTGTTGTTGTCTCATTGGTGAACGAGGCAGTTCCATAATCAATTGCAGGTTGGGTTTGTCAAGCATGTGTGGAAGGTTATTTGAGCGATCCATCACCTAAGGCAGAGGGATAAGAACAACCTTTCACAATGTGCGAGTCAAACACTGTGTCAATACAATGACCTATATGTCAGCCCTCAAACCAACCACATACAAACTAACTAGGCAGAAAAGTGAATGTGGACATTTCTCTCAGAGTTGTGTCCACAGGCCAATAGATCACTCAACAAGGGAAGTGCGAGATTGACATAAAAGATGATGGAAAAGAAAGGGGAAATCAAATTAAATAAAGCAGTAAGATAAGTAAAAAATATCCATGAGTTAACTTAAATTCATATTTTTCATTCTTTCTTCTTTTGTCGCTCTTATGTTTTCTCAGTTGGAAATTATTTCCAAAATCCCCCCCTCACACACACACACACACACACACACACACACACACACACACACACACACACACACACACACACACACACACACACACACACACACACACACACACACACACACACACGTCGGGGGCTAAACAGAAAGAAACGCTGTGGTATCAAAAAGGAGGACAAGAAGACTTACAGCAAAAATATGTTTTCAGCTCGGGCCCATGGTTATGGAATCCTAATGAGATTTGCTTTTGCTTTCCACAACAAACAGGGATACATACGTACATTTTAATGGCGGATGTACAGCCATGGCAGAGTACAGTGCAGATCACAGTCTTATGGAGGGAGTTGAGATGATACACCCTGCAGCCTTAATGCAAGTGTGCTGTTACCAGACCTGAGGAGACCTTCTCTAGGGTGTAGTGATATGTGGTAGCCCTGACATTTATGATACAAGGGCAGACATGCCTTCAAGATGAATCCAGGTGGGATTTATTTTGGTTTTATTGGCCCTTCGAACTATGCACACAGGCACAAGCAATATAAAGTACGGTTTCTGGAGACAAAAATGTGAATCTTTTTCACATCCAAGATCCAAGTATTGAGCACTGCATTGTTTGCGGATTTTGAAGAAATGGTAATCATAATATCTCAGAAATAACTCAGAAATTCATGACTGATGAATCAGTCATGAATGAAAGCAATCACGCATAATTATGATGTGATCCAGACACGGCGTCCCACTAAAGTGGTGTGTGCGTGTGCAGTGAAAATGAAAACACAGAAAAAAAGGGGAAAATGCACATATGCACAGCGAACTTCTGACACGAAAAAAGTTGATTCTTTAATGGATCTGGAGCACGCACTGTTGCCCTGGCCTGACGTACTCTATAGTCCGAGGACGCAAACAAGTAAACACAAACAAAGAGACAGGTGCGAACACACACACACAAACACAAACACACACACACACACACACACACACACACAAGGGCAAGAAGAACCGTGAAAAAGAATTGCAACTGGTCACAGATGGGCCACCCTGAGTGGTAACCTTGGCCACTGACCTGACCCATAACTTGTTGACAGTAAGATAGCGGCATAGCACAAACACACAACCACACTCATAAACACGCTTCGCCGAGGATAGATCTAGTGTTGACTGGGATTTACGAAGGCAAACAGGTGGCAAGAGGCAACACAAAAACAAACACGCAAAAAGGCACACAAACAGACACACACGAACGAACACACACGCACGCACACATACAAACATACACACGCACACACATGTTTGCGTTCACAAAATAGCACACAAATATGTCATTAATATGCTCTGTTTAAATAGTATGTCATATACTGTCATATCTCTTATGACAGCATAGGAAACCGAGAACCCGAGTACTCTGGGAATTGAGAAAAAAAATGGCTGGAGATAGTCAACCTCTCACAGATTATCTAGAGCGCAACGGAGATAACAGGTTCATGGAACGGAGAGAAATTTGAAGATAGACAGACAGAAAAGGTCTAGAGAACGAAGGCAGGATTGTTGGATAGTGTGTTGGATAGTGGTGGGTTAGTTAGACAGGCCAATTAGACAACATATCCATAGATGATTACATAATTATTTGATGAAAAATATTATACGTCTAGAGGGCTGTGCTGTTACAGGCAATTGGACTCAATAATATAGTATAGTTCTCTACATGCTCTTAAGGTACCACGGTTGTTGGGTGCAAACACAGCATTGGATGGATAAATACAACACGCCTGGCTACCAGTGGCTATTACACTCTCTGCAAGCCCTTAAACGTGCCATCCTTTTCCTTTCAGACCTTCAGAATCTGACACTGTTATCTCTCTCAGAAGGGGGTTAGGGTTAGGTTTAAAATAATTGCATTAAGTGAGGCCCCTATTACAGTTGAGCATTTCGGTGGAATTCAACATCATTTATTGCTACCATAATGTGAGCTGTGCTTTACCTGTTTGATGCTGACAGCATGCAACACACCGCTCAACCTATCAGAAGCCAGCTTTAGTCAAAGCCTTGTGTTTGCCGAATCTTTATTGTACCACTAAAGTAATACATCTGTCAAATGGTTGCGGAGTGACATTCATATGTTGTGACCTGTGGATATTGTGTTCACCCAGCCATCCTCTCTTCCTGCTCTTTCTATCTATCCGTGTCTCCTCCTGTCTGTCACTCCACTCTCCACAGTGAACCTTAGAAACAATGTTTGTAGTGTTATACACACTGAATTATTATGACTGAGGATGATCTTAGGCCTCGTCCAAACATATATGGGTATGCTCATGTGAGTGTTTTAACATGTTATAGCCTTCTATTGAGGATTGAGATATTTTACATTTTCTAATAGGTGTTGGCAGGAATATATTTTTGAAAACGAAAAAGTTCTCATGTACGTGTGGACGTGGTCTCAACACCAAAGCCATGAAGGCACATCAAACTATTTACTATAAAGCAGACATTTTTCTGCAAAGTGACCGACGGTGTACCCACGTCAGTACTGAGCAGGTTGAGGTTAAGCGTGTTGATGGGAGCCTTCCCTACCTTGGGAGGCCCACAGGTAGACGACACACATTGGGGTTTATACCCATAACCTTTGACCCGAGATGTAAACACTCTGAACTCTAGACTCTCCTGCCCTTTGGCACTCATTCTTGAAGTCAGGGGAGGAGCGATCCTTCAGACAACATTTATGTCCATGTCTGTTGGGTCACTTTCTTCTCCCTCCCTCACTCTCGTCTCCCACTACTGTATCGCTCAATTGCACATTGTTTTATGTCTCTTCCTTCTCCTTCCGCTCACTTATATTTGATCGGTTTTTATTAGCTCCACTGGCTGCTGCCCCCAAGAGGCAGTTACAGGAGTCGTAAAGAGAAAAAGAGAATCGAAAATGTTCAGTCTTCCTCGCCATCTTTAGATCTCCCTCGTCCTCAGAACACGGCCGCACCTGTCCTAACATTTGGCCACCTTCCTCTTATTCCGTCGCTAAATTGCAGTCTTTCTAGCTTCTTCACGGCCCCTCTTGCGAATTCTCCATACATGTCGTCCCTGTGGCTCCCCCTCACATCCCCTCCTTAGCCCCCATGTTCCCCTCCCCCTCAATCACCTCCTCATCCAGGTCCTCCTCACCTCCCTCTCCTTCACCTCCCCTCACCTCTTCCTCCCGGCGCCGCGTGCTCCGGTCTTCCTTCTCTCATCAGGTCTTCTGTCTTCTTATCCCTTCTGTCCTCTGCACTTTCCCTTAGTCCTCATCCTCCTCCTCCTCTTTCTCTCCCTCCCCAAACATCCATCTACGCCCGACCCCACCTCCTGGATACTCTTTTCCCTGGGTCTAACTGGTTCTCCTGGGAGTGGAGGGGGCGGGGACATAACGCTCACGCCTTCCTGCGCACAGGGGGGTTTGAGGGATCAGAGGGTAGCCGCCACCGTATTAGCCAGCGAGCATGGCTGCTGCTGGAGAAATCGCTGCAATCTCCCCGTTGAATTAGCGGGCAAATGAATGGCGGCTGGGAGGACATCGTAACACTCTACGTGAGGATAGGTGAGGAAATTATGTTAAGCGCCATTATCCCTAAAGTCATTACGGGGGATGGATATTCAGCCATAGGGAGATGATATGTCCGCGGATGAAGGCTTCTAAGAGGGGAGTGGACTATAATAAAACATATGTATAATAAGTCAGGCCATTAACGGAATGTTTTTAATCACAATATGCACTTCCGCCACGAGCATAAAGGGAACCACTGAGATTTGTGAAGTAAGTGTGATTAATTATCATGCTATAGGTCGTGTGTGTGTGTGTGTGTGTGTGTGTGTGTGTGTGTGTGTGTGTGTGTGTGTGTGTGTGTGTGTGTGTGTGTGTGTGTGTGTGTGTGTGTGTGTGTGTGTGTGACAGTCTTAGGATTGTATTTAGATATAATGGAGCAGGGCATACATGTCTACATGCATTGTCATTAAAAGAATGCTATTTACAAAGACACACACACACACACACACACACACACACACACACACACACACACACACACACACACACACACACACACACACACACACACACACTTGAAAATATTCTTAAAAATTCAATATGTTTCGCCGCTGTTGATTGGAATGACCTTATCAGCCGTTCTGGTCATTTCTATTTTTATTTTCATGTTTTGTGAGGGATTTGAAATTGAAATGCAGCATATTGAAATTGATATTGAAAACCGGAAAACTGCATCACATATGCCAAGGATTCCTAGAGATGAATTTAAGGCATGACATAGAAAAACAATCATTGCTTTTTTTTACCTAGGAAGACGGTTCCTATTAATCCAACCGGATTAATAGGAACCTTGGACCTTTGCCATTTGACTCACCCATTCATTCATTCATCAATCTATCCAGGTAATTTTCTCTATGCTTTTTGCTATATTCTGGTCCACTGTCAAATTGCCCTGTATATCACACATGGTTATTACATGGCTTTAAAGATGCCAAATTCTGATCAATCAATTTCCTCATTCTAGGCTCTGTTATTTCTGAATAGCAGACCGCTGCAGTACTGATCATAGGCTCTTGAGCATCTAGATCATATCAATCCGCAGAAAGCAGTCGGGTACATTTGGTTGCTTTTGAAATCATGACAAACGTTTGCTCTTACACAACAATAAAATACGTCACTCCTTCAGAAAACACCTTTTTCTTTTTTTTTCTTTTTTAAATCAATAAAATCGGGAAAAAAAAAGATCCAAAAAATTGCAACTCTTCACCTGTGGTAAAATCTTCAAAAACAATGGTAGCAAAACATAATTTCAAAGCATAATTTTTTCCTGGTCTAACATACCAATGAACACAGGAAGTTGCACCTAAAGAAAAACTGAAAACACACAATCCACGCATATTTAAAATCCTACAAAGGTATCCAGAGAGGGGACATGTTGCAACAACAGCCTCAACTGAAGCAGGTGTGTGTGTGGGTGTGTGTATTTGAACTTGAATTAGCATGTATTTTCCAAGTGTGCAAATGTGCAATATAAAAGAAGCCATTCTTTGTGTGCACGTGCACGTGTGTGTGAGAGTGAGCTCCAAGTGTGTGCGTCTTTGAGCTTAGCTTTATAAATTCAAGCATGCCAGAGACATTACGAATTCTCTTGCATCTTCTGAGCAGCGTGGGCCTGATCAGAAAAGGACGTGCATTTTGGCCAGAGAATCTGACTCTTAAGTGTATGTGTCCGTGATCCAATTGCTGTGAGACTTCAAGAGGAACTCAGATTTCTTGCGAAAAAGAACCCATTTGTGCTCTTCATCTGATCACTAATTCATTTCACTAGACTTATCTGTTATCTATATTCCAGCAGACATCATTTTTAACAATTTAAAGAGTAAGGTGGAGCACTCTCTGAGAGCAGACAATCGATTAATAAAAAGGAGCACCACTATTGCTAATACTTACACTATTACTCATGGTTAGGAACCATATGGTGCCACCTTGAGGAAAAATAAGCAAGACATTCTCTCCTTTCCTTGAGTGATTGCAATGTTTGCAATGACGATGACGTTAAGGTGGCTGTGAGATAAATGTGACGAACAGTGACATCCTCCCCTCTCATACCCCATTTGACATTAAGTTGATGAGATACCAAGTATGCATATTTTACAAGTTAAGTGGTTTCTTGCTCAAACGACTGCATTCTTACCTTTCAGCCATGTCTAATCACACACGTGTGTGCGCACACTCACACTCACACTCACACACACACACACACACACCATTGTTTGCTGATGTATGCGTGAGTGTCTGTGTGCCCGTGATAGAGTAGACATTGCAGACTTTGACCTGTTTGGGCAAGTAATACTATTGTGGTACAGGGGATCGAAAATCTGAAGTGGGAGAAAATCCATAGAGCAGAGCAGACAACAGTGGCGCGGGACAGGGAGAGCTTTATTGACAAAGACAGAAGGAGGGAAGGGGAGTGAGGGACTTATGGCCAAAGTGAGTGGAGAGAGAGATGAAGGGGAAAAAAGAGGGCAGAGCTACATTGAGACGAAGAAAGGATGGAATATAGAGGGGAGAGAGAAAGAGAGAGAGAGAGAGAGACTCAAAGGCACCCATGTAAGAGGTACGGATAGACTTAAATAAATGGAAACAGAAAGAAATTACAGATTGAAACAACACATATATATATATATATATACATATATATATATATATATATATATATATATATATATATATATATATATATATATATATATATGGTATTCAAAACCAAATGTAAATCTAAAACCATTGAGAATTCTTTTTTAAAAAAGGAAAACAGGTGTGAGACACAGAGAAGTGGGAAGATGGGACAGAGGTTGTCGCTGTGCTCGTATGTATGCAGAGCTGTGCATGCATTGAGCCCTCTCAAAACGCTTTCACGTCACAACTCCTATTTCTCACATGACGCTCTATTTTCAAGTTATGGCCTGCTTGCAAAACATCTCGGACGGACTCCAAAGTGCTCTACATCGAACGCTTCGAATTCGAAAAACGATCTGACAGGTGGTGAGTCACTATGAGTACGAGGTACTAGGTACAAACCAGCCATCTGGAGATGTAGGAAGTTCCTGTACAGCCGCTTCATTCCTTGCCGAATGCCAGTGGGCATTATATGCTTTGTATCTTTCAATTATATAACATTGTTTATAAATCGTCGGTATGATGCGCCGTAACAATCGCTTACAAATGTGCAGAATGCTCTGGAATCGGAGTTACAGCCCTCCCAGCTTTCTCATCTGCCCGCTGTAATGTTGGACGTAAGCTTAATAACAAGGGCCACGTCAATTAATTGTATGATCATAAGATATGGCAAGTTGACAGTGGCGTAAGTAGGTCATTAAGTGCCCTACAGCAATCATTTTAACTTTTACCGCAATCCATCAAAAATATAAAAGAATATGTCAAAAATATATATTTCGGTCAAAGGCATGTGACTTTAATGGGACATCTGTTAGGTTTTCCGGGATATTATTTTTAACCTATGGGCTTGTTTTGAACATATGTCACTTTCAAATCTGTTGTGCAGTGATTAAAAAGTAAGTTTATCATAGATTGCCAATTGAACAGCAAATACTGCTGCAATGGGGAGGGGGGAGGTGGGGTTGGACCGCAACCTGTTTAGGCAAGTCCCAGACCTGGTCATTGGTGATCAGTGACCACCAGTTCAAGGCTGATCATTGACCACCAGGTCAGGGCGGATCATTGACCACAGGCCAAGGGTGATCATTGACCACCAGGTCAGGGCGGATCATTGACCACCAGATCAAGTAGGATCATTGACCAGTGGTCAATGATCCGCGACCCCGTAACAGCACCCCCTGCACACCCATCTTCCCTCAAATCTCAACATCCTGTGTATGTTTGTGTCTGCCTGAGTGCGTCGGTGTGCATTCTAACAAAAGTCCTTCAAACCATATAAGCTCAAAGGTACTCAGCCACAAAGGCAACACACAGTACAGATCAACCCAAACGTGATATGGCAAAGTACCAACACAGTACCACTAGAGTGCACTCCGTCTCTTTACAGGAACGAGACAAGGAGAGAGAGAGAGAGAGGATGACAGAGAGAGAGAGAGAGAGAGAGAGAGAGAGAGAGGATGACAGAGAGAGAAAGAGGATGACAGAGAGAGAGAGAGGATGACACAGAGAGAGAGAGAGAGAGAGAGAGAGAGAGAGAGAGAGAGAGAGAGAGAGAGAGAAAAACTGATACATGAAAAAGGAATGAGATTGAAACCGGGGACAAGTGGAAGTGGGGAGCAGAGGTGGGGAAACTGAAAGCAGGATTACAGTGGGAAAAATATGATAGACATAGCAGCAAAGGGAAATGTGTGAATAAGAAAGCAAAAGGTAGGAATACTTACAAAAAGAAAATGCACAAAAAAAAAAGGATAGTGGCTGAAGAGAGAAAAGTGAGCATTGCAGGGAGAAGAGGGCCACCACATCGGTAAAGGCCCATTGCAGAGGAGGTCCCCTTGTTTACCCCAGCGGCAGAGAGGCTACACTCTGGGGACACCACCCCTGCCAGACGGGGTTGGAGGTGCAGCAATGAAAGAAAATAACTAGACCTCCCCCATCCTCACCCCCTGGGGGGGCCAGGGCCCCCTATTCGCCTTCATCTAGCCCCCCTGTTCTGCGGCTCCTGGACCTCCCTGGGTGCAGGTGGGCTCAGATGCTCTCTGGAGGCGTGGCTCTTCAGCGAGCACACGCAAGCCGGTTACAAAGGAAAGGAATTGGCTGTCATTACATCTCAGTGGTGAACCCACCGATGGGAAATCTCCAGGGGCAATAAGGAGGCCATGCTTCTCGTTTCACCCCAGCCGCCTCGGTCATTAGATTGCATTCATATGGATTTACCGCCGTCTGCAAATACATACATATTAGGTGTGTGTGTGTGTGTGTGTGTGTGTGTGTGTGTGTGTGTGTGTGTGTGTGTGTGTGTGCGTGCGTGCGTGCGTGCGTGCGTGCGTGCGTGCGTGCGTGCGTGCGTGAGAGTGAGTGAGTAATTGAGTGTATGTGTGTGTGCGTTCATGTGCATGTGTGGGGATGTGTGTGTGTATGTGTGTATGCGTATTTTTGTGTCTGTCTGCGTATGTGTGCGTGCACGTGTGTTTGAGTGTCACAGCATGGCATCCCAGGTGTCTCAGATGAACCCTTAGCTGTGACAGGCCCCTGTCGCCTGCTTGACACGAACAGAAGTGTTGCCTGGAAGAACGCAACTGGGCGGCTTATTTATCAGGTTTAGAAACAGCAAGAGTCAGGAATGATGATCCATAAATCTATCCCCCCCCACACACACACACATACACACGTTGTTCCGTTGAGGATTATCATGCAGACTCCCAATATTAAAACAGACTCTCATAACTTATTCACTCAACATGCTCAACCAACTAAATCTGGCCAACCTCTAAACAACTCACACCTATAAATGTCACACTTCATCTGCTCTAAGAGTGAGTGTACACACACACACACACACACACACACACACACACACACACACACACACACACACACACACACACACACACACACACACACACACACACACACACACACACACACACACACACCACACCGCACACACCTACTTTCGTGTCAATTAAACTTTGCGCCTTGTACTAAGGCTGGCTGCTGCTCAAATGGAATGCTAATATAGGATGCTAATATACTCCAGCGGACCGCGACGGGGGCTAGCGCTAGACGTTAAGCTAGCGGGAGGAGGCTGGTGTGTACACAAAGCATACATTATGCGTACAAATGAGATGCTGCAAGCAGGTATTTACAACGGCTAGATAATTAGATGCCAGGGATTAAGTGTTTAACTTTGCACTTGTGTACGTGTATGTATCATTAACACCGTTTAGAAGGATTTATCCCCCCCCCCCAAACCCCCATGCAGCGCCGCACCACAACACTGCAGCGTCGCCACGGCTGCGCTTTGTTTGTCAATATGCTGCGTGGAGATAGAGCGGGAGAGCGTCGACGGGGTTTAAGAAAGCCTTGAGCGGTCGCCGTGCACAGAGGTCACTGAGACGATATGATGCGTCATGCAGCCAGCAGGAAAACTCATACAGCTCAAATCCATCATAGAGGGACTCTTTACTCGGTAATTCACTGAAATAACAAAATGTGAAGTGGGTTTAGCTGAAACACATTGCTAAATAAACGGATGGGTAATGCTACTTGAAAGGAGTTATTAAAGCTGTGTTTATATAATATTGTTGCCACCATTCCACAGTATGGGCGGCTAAATAATTGAGCAAATTGGTGACACACATTCGATGCGACAGAGAGGGATTCGGTCTTGGTAAGCTATATATAAACCGGCACTACTTATTTTTTCTACAGCCGCCATCATATTCTGGCCTTTATCTCCAAAGACCAAATTAAACTAAAGTGATGGCTGTGGAGAAAAAGTTTGAAATAAGTTTGAAATGAAAGTGATGGCTCCAGTGGAAAAGTTAGCATGGCAGTGTAGGTTGAGCACAGGAGTGGAATAGATCTATGACCCTATTAGGAGTTCAACGACAAAATGATACAAGTTGGCTATTGATGAATGGCCACCTGCTATGGGTTCTCAGTGCACTTTTTACAGTTAAAAAAAAGCTAAAGGAAAGACAACTATTGAAAAGCCTTACCTTGCGGATTCCTTCCTTGGACTCGTCAACATTGTTGTCCCCCGTGCGATTTATCATGCGCCACATCTGAGAGTACATGGGGTCCCTCTCGAAGGGGTTCATGGCCTTGGAGCGCACCTGGTCGTAGACCGCAGAGTCCAGCACGGTCCCGTACGGCAGGTCTGTCTGCCGCGACAGGTCCTGGAGAGACCTGAGGCAAAACCAGGGGGGGGGGGGGGGGGGGATTAGATGTATAATCTTCGCATGATGAACAAGGCTCCATTCTTAATCCTAGTTCTGAATGAAAATGTCACTAAACGGTTGGGTAAACAATGATGATTGATCTACGCCAGAGAACATGTCGTTTGGACGTCTGTTGCAGCTACGTCTTTATTGAAGAGGATAGGTGGAGGTGTCGTCCTGCTTAGTCTATCTTAAGGAGCATAACGTAGTTTAGTTGAGTGCAGCATAGATTAGGGTAGCGGTTGCAAGGGGGGGGGGGGGGGGGGGGGGGGGGGAGAAGGTGAGGGGGGGTGTGTGTGACGGATAAGAGAGCTTTTGCCAGGACTCCCCTTAACGAGACACACCTGGGTCTCGTTAACCTTCCTTTGTTCTGCTGTTTCTATAATACGGGGGAGGGGGGGGTGCATAAGCCTCCTACAGGCGTCCGCTCTCTAATTCTGTCTCTACTGAACAATTTTGTGAACCTGAATGCAACGTTTTTCCTTATGAGTTGAAATTAAATTATAAGAAAATGAGAATGATTATTCAAATTTGCATTAAAAAAAAGAAATTGGTTACAGCAATGTGTATGTAATGTGTATCTTTCCCTAAGCATATGTACCAAGATTACAGCATCAGGCTGTGTAAAAACAGACCGATGCATCAGGCTCTGTAAACACAGCCTGATGCTTGTAGGTATAAATATATAACAACTGAGAATGTTTCTTTAAAACCATATAGTCTCTCTAAATATTTACAATAAGATGCCCAGCTAGTGTTAATGGGGAGTCATTACGAGAAAGAAATATTTGTTGTTCTTCAAATGGCAACAGCCAGGCCACCACAGATTGTTTTTTAAAAAAGGCACTGCATGTTAGTACACATAAACATGTCCATTCTAATGGCATACTCATCCAATACAACAACATTTATTCATAAATTAGCATAAACATGTCATCACACAAGCGCCAGTGGGCGAAATTGGCGCCTTTATATGAATATGTGTGTCTCTCCAATCCCATGTATGTACATGTGTAAATGTATCGAGAAGCATTCATTTATAATTTTCTCTCTCTGCTAGTAATGTTCAAGTACACACAGTTAAGATGCTGTTTTGCCCTATTTATTATATATATATATATATATATATATATATATATATATATATGATATTATATTTTCTTATAGTTAATATGTTTGTTCAGTTTAGGTAAAGGAGAATTTGACACACACGCACACACACACACACACACACACACACACACACACACACACACACACACACACACACACACACACACACACACACACACACACACACACACACACACACACACACAGCACCTTCGCTGCTCTTACAGATTTTAATCAAAGCAGAAAATAAATCAGCAGTTTGAAAAAAAAAAAACTTATTTGGATCCACCTGTCTTTGGTCTCTCCTTCTTCACTTTCCCTGTAATAATTTCTTTATTCCTTTCCAGATTTATTCACCACATGAAATACTTTCATCCTTTCCCTTCATCTCACCCTCCCTCTCGCTCTACGCCTCTCTCTGAGCCTCGCTCTCTCTTCGTCTCTATTTCTCCGCTGACGTTCCCTTGTTCCCTTGTTCTGGCCCTTCGTAGCTCCCTGCCAGCTCACCGCTCTCCCAGGACGCAGACGCATTTACACTGAAACCGAGCGAAAACATCCGAGCGTGAAATGGTACAGAGACATCTCCGGGAACTTTTTTCTTCTTTCTTTTTCCGGACGAGAGGAAGGAATTAACATTTGGGCTAGAACGCATGGCTTACTGCAGAGAGTCTCAGACTCCAGTTTCAAAATCATTGTCCGTCAGACGACAAGATCGCTGTCTGTTCTCTACTTCATCACAATTTCCCAGGAATAAAAGAAGGGATCTTTTTTTCTTTGGCTATGCTGCAGAATCCCCCCATTCTTGCATTTGTTGGATGAGCACGAGAATTACTGTTTAGAATCGTTGTTGTTTCTCGGAATAACGTTCAAAATCGTTTTCTGGAGCGCATCAGGCGCCACACCCCATCGCCTCCTTATTTAGATTCCCTTGGGCCAGAGGTTGTCACTGTTTAGGAGGTAAACACACCTCTAATGACCCCAGGAGAGTCAACTCATTAACCAGCAGACATTGAAATCTGGAATCAGCCGAATGGATGCTGAATGAGGCAGCAAACAGTGCTAAGTAATGGTACCTAATGTAAACAGACAATCAGGAAGAGAAAAAAAGAGAGAGGGGCCACAAAACCACAGAGAAAGCGAGGCCCCCTTGCTAAAGTTATTGCCACATTAACCGGATAGAGGTGCTTGGGAAGACCAGTAAAGAGCAGATGCACTCATCTGTGTGCGAAAGCGCCGTGCTGCTTAGCTAGGCATCACTCAGGGAGGGGGACACAATATGGGGCCTCCAACATCAGGCCAATTTATTTTTATGGATCAATATTCATCTTTTTTTCATAAGATTCAAATGCACCTATCAACCGTCGGTGGACAGACATTGCTTTGTTGTTGTTTTTGCTGCTGTCAAAGTGGCGACACTGTAATTTTTTTTCAAGGTATCGTTATGAAGAAATATCCAAGCCCCAGACTCCACATAGAGATATTGTGTTTGATATCATGACAGATGGAAGAAAAATACAAGACGACGGGTGGGAACCATTGAGTGACGCAAACAAATTAAGGAACACCGGGAGATGAGATTCAGACAAATAAATGTTATTTACCCCGACGCCAGGCACAATTAACCATGGCACTGCCGGGCATTCTGCATGCTTCTCTGCTCTGATTAGTCCAATGAGAGATGAGTATTTTTCTCGTGCCATGGGGCAAGAAGCATGCAAACATATTAACAAGCATAGATAAACAACAGACCTTTGGGGTATTTGTGTGTGTGTGTGTTTGTGTGCGTGCGATTAGAAAATGACTGATTTGAGTTAATATTTTTTGATCTACAAGATTGTCCTCTCTAAAATCGTAAAATTTTCTTACTTAACTGAAACATGGATGGGCAGACATTCACATCCACTCCCACACACACCACCACCCACACACACAGACCCACCCACCCAGCCACATACACGCCCACACACACAGGAAATAAGTTATATAGAATGATGGATTGAAAAGAGACATAAACAAAAGTGACGAGGCCGGATAAGAGATGAGAAGTGGTGGAAGAACACAGCCTAGTGAACCCCAATGTGGTCATGTCTGTCTTCAGTGATGGGAACACCATTGCATAGTTAATAGGACATGTGTCTCATGAATCCAGCCCAGGCTGTCTCAGCAACTTTTGTGCCTGCATGTGTATGAGTGTGTGTGTGTGACTGCGTGTGTGGGCCTGCGTCTGTGTGTGCGCCTGCTTGTGTGTGTCCGTCTATGTGCGTGTGTGTGCGCGCAGCTCACACGTGCATGTGAGTGTATGTGTGCATGTCTGCCTGGAACAGATTTTTCGATGCACAATAGAACAAAGGTTGAAAGCAGAAAGAGGTTACTTACTGGATGGAGTTCTCTATGCGAGTGATGGTAAGGAACGCGGCCAGGTTAGCCGTGTAGGAGGAGATGACGATGAGGGCAAACATCCACCACACCCCCATCATCATCCTGGTGGCCAGGGTGGTGTAGGGCACCTCTCCACCTGGAGAATATCAAGAACAAGTGGACAGGTGTTCAAATGGGAAATAGAAAACCACACGCTTAATGATAAAGGGGAGACTAGGCATAGGTGTTGTTAGGGTATTGCTAGTCATATTGATTTGTATTGTACCGAAAGAGTGACCCCAAGGCCATGCCATTGACTCTTGCAATCCAAATGGATACTTAAAATACAAACCAAATCTAGGAGACATTTACTTGGGAATAGTTTCCATGTTGTACTTAACTCATAACTTATTCATTCTGAAACACTAGGCAGAGACAACATGGTTCATACTATTTTTAAATATAAATCCATGGCAGCACGTTTGCATTTTGTGCATCTAACCGAATATTACATTCATTATGTTATAGATAATAAAACAAATATGGATAGATTATATATATATACATCCATTTTATACATTCATGTAAAAACAAACAAAAACGACCATTTCACTTTTGCTATACTCTTAGTCTTGTGTTTTTTATATTAGTAAAATAATATTCTGATTCCTCATTCATACAAGGTCCTTAAGAAATGTATTTCTAACATACATAACATGAATGTGTTATGCACACACACACACACACACACACACACACACACACACACACACTAACACACACACACACACACACACACACACACACACACACACACACACACACACACACACACACACACACACACATTATATTTCTTTATAGTAAAACACTGTATTCTTAATCTATTTTCTTGCAAACTCTTTGTTTCTTCTCCTTACATTCTATCGTTTACCTCCCCATCTCTCTCTCTCTCCCTATAATTCTGTTAGAAATCTCCGCCGCCCCTCCAGGTTTATCACCCCCAGACAGAGAATGTGTTCATATGAAGGTGTACAAGGGGTGACTGAATTTTTGCTTTATTCAAGTACAGTCTTTACCTACTGCCATGCAAAACACAACATATTGAAGGGCACCACTCTACCATATATCAGCTTACCAATATCGCACATGTAGAGAAGGGGTTTTCATTTATCTACTTAATCATGTTTGTCATGTGTTTCCCCAAGCTTTTTTCTTCTATTGCCTCTGTAGTAAGCTGTAGGCTTATCAAATGAATAATTGATATTCTTTGGGAAGGGTGGTCTTGAAAGGTTTGAGCTTGGAGCTAAGGTGTTTGGAAAACATGTGTCTAGTATCATTTTTCATTTTCCACCCATCTCTCATGCCTTCACATTTATCAAAAGCAGACTGTCACCCTCAGCCACAGCAGCATCTAGGAAATTCCAGGCTGATTAACTGCCTCTCTAAATAATTGTAATGTTAATTAATTTATGGTTTGCATGAAGAATCCATCTTCTTTCATTAATTGCAATTAACTGTCGGCCTTCAATATTAAAATGTGCATTAAAGAATGATAAAAATAGGTATGGTTATTAAGCGTATAAAGTGCATGCACTGTGAACTGTGCGTGTTTGAGTGTGTCTGGAGTTGACTGTATCTAAAATATTGAGTACAAGTCCATCCAAGTGTGAGTTGTGTGTGTGTGCGTGTGTATGTGTGTATAGCTGCATGTGTGTACACACACAGCGTGCAGTAGGAGTTGCAGTACAGAGTTTTCCTCTGACACATCAGAGTAATTGTCCGCTACGTGTCAAACTTTAATCTTAACGGCGAGGTACCATTTCTTAATGGGACACCTGGTGGGGTTTCAGCAGTATGGCTCCTGCTGCAAAAAACACAAAGCTTAATGCTGAGTTTTAAAAGCCATTTCTTGTCCGCGCAACGCCCTGCGCTACGCCTAGGCCTCTCTATGTGTAGTTAATCTATCGGATAAAGTTTTGGCTCCTCTGCTCTGCACAAGCGGCAGGAATTAAGAGAGAGAGAGAGAGAGAGAGAGAGAGAGAGAGAGAGAGAGAGAGAGAGAGAGAGAGAGAGAGAGAGAGAGAGAGAGAGAGAGAGAGAGAGACTAGAGTCCAATAATAAAGAAGTACAAGATAAAAAGGAAAATAAGAGATAGGGGAACTCAGATAAGGAAATTATTGTAGGTTTCTGAAGGTCATAAATGTAAGGGATGAGTGTGCTGAAAGGGGTCCTTGAACAATTCATCTGAATACACACTGGCCATTCATATTAGAACAAATCCACATTTCAGGAACTATTCTCTTCATTTGCTCGAACAACCATCCAGCCTAGCGCACAGCTTGTCATAGAAAATGTAACATAAAAAGGCTCATGGAAATCATGTGATTCTTTTTTCAGCCGACTCAACAATTTTCCATATCTCTCAACATTTGGCTACCCCCCAACAACATTGTCTTTCCTGCATACAATGCCATGCATTGGATGTGGATCAAGAGACCTAGGACTCATGGTACATTGACAGACCCAAAAGGTCCAAAGCTTTGGTTTGCCACAAAGGAAGCGCCTCTTTTGTCACGCAAGAACGAACGCACACACACACACACACACACACACACACACACACACACACACACACACACACACACACACACACACACACACACACACACACACACACACACACACACACACAGGTGAGTCTTCCCATTTTTTCACTGTAAACAGACGCAAGGGGGCTCTTCAAAGCCATCCATATCAAGTTGTGAGAGCACTTGTGTATTCATGATGGCCACCTGAAATGGCTCCTCGATGCGGCACCCACCGAAATTATGTCCTTTAAAGTGGTTGTGAGACTTCTTGAAGACTAATCCACCATTGGCACCAACATCTAGTAAAGGATGGCTATGGAGTGTATTCAAACACAGTATATTTTAAGGAATACAGTATATTAATTGAATACAACTGCAATCAACAGTGCTTGAATGCGGCATGAGTAAGGCCAGAATCTAAACAATCTGCGCATGTTTATGAAAAAACGCTATGAGAAAAACGCTAATGTACTATGAGCCAGCATGTGTGACTGTGCACCGAATGACCAGCTTAGTGACACACTGGTGTGTTACAGTTACAGTGGTAAGACTCAAGCTGCTCTTCTTCAACAGAAATCAGCCGGCAGCAGGACAAATGTCCTGTCAGCTGATTGAATAGGCTGCCCCGGACGCCTCTGTGAATAATTAACCGACTGCCCCTCAGTGCCTACACGGCTCTCTCACTAATTGTCTTCATAGACGGTGCACAGAAATATAATAACAGAGGTAGTAATAATGGTTAGAGATGCCTAGGTTGAAGGACGATAGGGTGGCAAGAGCGTGCTCTGCTCGTACACTCCTCTGATTGGACAGCTGGAGCACATGGTCGTCCAATCATATCACAAGGAGAAAATTGAGGCAGAGACGGTCTGTGAAAATTCTACAAAGAGGGGAGCACTTGTATGAATTGAAAACCTCCCTTTTTTGTGGTTGCCTTTTTGAAGGCCAATTTCTACTTGTACTTTTGTATGGGCCGACACTGGTTTGACATCACACAGATACCCATCGGAGGTGCCAGGAACGGACGATTGGAATTTGCAGAGAGTACAGTGTTTCCCCGCACTTCTGTTTCAAGTCTCTCAGCGATATCATCGGCCATTTTCAGAGTGGTGCCCTTTAAACTCAGATGATTTTTTATTAGCCATCAGCACTTTCATTGTCTCAAAGGCTTGAAAGTATCCCCATCCCCAAAATATATCCATTAAGATTTAACACAATTTTGATGTTACTTTTTTATTAATGTCTGATGTTCACCGGCCATTCGTTACTGAAGGCTCAAACTGAATGGTGGGTTTGTGGGAAGGCTTGGCTTTCTCCTAAGGTGTTGTAGCCGGGTCGTGTGAGTAGAAGACGACCTCCATGTTAGTCTCCTGCTCGACGGATTCCAAATTTGCCGTCCCATTTTATGATCAAACTCTCCATTTGGTGTGTAAATGAATGGTTAAATCCATAACGTTTCAAAGGATATTCTTATTGTCTCTATTTAAACATTAGCTTTTGCTTTATTTATTGACAGAATAAATCCGAAAAATATATGGAAACCACGGTTTTTATATCTACCGGGGACAAATTGGAATTTAAAGCGTTTTCTTTGTGTCCTAGGAATGAGACTGCTTCTAGCTAATCTTTCAATTTGACTCGATTTCTATCTCTGGCTTGATCTACGGTGGGAACAAGCCAAGTGTTCTATAAGCTCCCAGTCATCTTGAACATAGCATTTAGTGTTCACACTCCATTCAGCAGGTTTGTGATCTTTCTCCCAACTCTTTTCAACTCATAACCCTTTTTTCCATTGAAATACAAACAAGATTCAAAAGACCAACAAACTGCATTACTGAGGGTGCCCAATGCCATTAGCCACAAACCTTTACTCATGTGGAGACGTGCAGAGAGGAGGTGAGCCAACAAAAAGGCGCAAATAATAGAAACAAATAACAATTCAGGCCGACGAGGGACTAAGAAAGGGACAATTATGGGACACCATTAAAATGATTCACACAGTAGTGTGTCACCATGTGGGTTTTCTTGAATACACAGCGTCTGCTCAAATTACGATCTTAAGGGAGAAATATGACTCATGTTCAAATACTCTCACGTTTGTAATTAACAGTAAAGAAGGCAACGAACATGCTGTACAGCTTTGAGCTATGAGAACCTTCTGCTCCACAGCCCAAGATAGAAAGAGAAACTCCCGGTAGAGGGATATTCAAAGAGCATGACAGAGAGTGAGAGAGAGAGAAAGGTTGGTCCTACACAAGCCAAACCAAAGAATGACCACACACGGACTGGCACACAGTAAATACATCCTTAAATGCCAAGGTACTGTCAGTTATGACAGACACAATGCCACGGGTGTTGAATCAAATCGCTTCACCAATATTCATGTGTTAAAAGTATGGATGTGAAAACACCTACTAGCTTTTAGAAGGCGATTGGATTAAAGTTCTGCGGGCACTTCTATCAGTGGCTGCAGAGATCAATGAGACGCAGTACCCCAGCAGCCCATTGTTTTTCTTCAGTGCAGTAGAGTTTTAATATGCCCCTGAACGCTCGCGGCTGTTCAGTACGCAGTCTGAAATGTGTGGTACGTACCCTATGGGCAGCAGTGTAAGCCTTATGTCCGACAGCCATTATGGTTCTAGATCAAGAACCCATAATAGAATTGAATTGGGGCCAGCGTTTTCCATTATGAGACCTGATAACCTCCCCTCTCAAGGTCATGGTTGCCTCCTGTTTATATATGACATTTACGTTTCTTAGCGCAGCTTGGCTAATCGTTAAAGTGCAATTAAATAGACTCTACTTTGGGTTTGTTTAATATAATATAATCCAATTAAAGGTAATAGAATAAAAATTCAATACAAAGGACTGGCCCCTCATGTAAACCAGTTATTTATTGGTCTTTGGGATGCATTATCTTATAAAAATCTGTGTTATTTGAAGGAAGGTAGGCAGTCTAGACAGAGGTTGAGAGTCTCCGTTTTGTCGATATTCACAATCACTTCACAATATTTGGCTGTAGAAGATGCTATTTTATTAAACAAAGTGTCCTTTTGGGTGTTCAGCACAATCTCATTTGCAGCCTTGGCCGTGGGCTGACATGCTGAGAAACCTATAAAGTGTCCGCATCAGGGTAGTAACAGGAAGTAATCGCATTACGTAAAAAAGGGGCAGCATTCGGTATGGAATGCTTACACTTTATAATTCCTTCTATGATTTTCATCGCTTGTGCTTTGTGTATTCTGTTATCCATACAACTCTATGCTATTGCGCGTGTGGAAAGAGAGACAGAAGGAAGGAATCGGAAGGCAAAATGTTAAATCGGGTCATGGGATGGCTTTGTCCTTCTTTCGCAGCGAGTAACGTTGGGTACTCAACAGGAGCACGCGAGAGAAAATGTACGAGAACAAATGTTTTCATGTTTCACTTATTATTATTCTGGCTCATCACAATCTCTCAAACCCCATTCTAAGAGTGTTAGACTGCTTCCCCCACCATCCAGCGAATCATTACAGAAAGAACATCTCCTCATTACAAAAGTTTTAAAACTTGTTGGCAGCACGAGAGAAAAGAAAGTCACACATCACCCACTGAATAACTGACAACTTTGTCTGGAACCATCAGGAACAATGGGAGAAGAGAGGTAGCAATAATACGGCTGACTGTCAGACCTGACGACGACGCTGGCAGAATAATAAGCCAAGACTTTCCCTGTACAGACTATTGTCTTGCTCCAGAAAGGTTCCAAACTTTATTTCTGATATCTGTGTGCAAAGATCCATCTATATATTCCTAGTGATATACAGTATATACAATATTCTTAGTATTTAGACCGGTAAAAAGACTGCAATAGTAGCTGCTGAGACTGGCTGTATCTCCTTTTCCGACTTGCGCTTTAAAGGACCACAAGGTCCACAGCATATATGCATTGCATTCCCATCAATAACCCGGGCAAGGTAAGGACGGCGATAAGAGGCGTGATGAGCATGTTTAATGCCACCCATCAAACGTCCTCTTCCTCCTCATCAGCACCCAATACAAAGGCTGGACGTGGTGGAGGTGCACATCGGCATGCAGCACGTTGCCCGGCTCCAGGCTTCCCCCGTCTGCTTCAACCCTAATCTTGGATCCAGCAGTCCGTGTATGTTAAGCAGAACTCCTGGGGGGGAGACGGCACAGAGCATGGGCCGGACACCAGAAACTGGAGGGTTGGAGTTACGCCTTGTCTCCTGTTCTGTAGCGGAGATATGCTACCGCGGATATGCATTTTAATAAATGTATGTCTCTAGTGGCTAGTAGACACGTTTTTGATTTGAACATTTCTTTCCATTCAACTTCTGCTGGGCTGGAGTTTGTGTTCGCCAATTACGCACTGACAATCTCAGCCTTCAGCTGTGTGATTGGTCGAGGCAATTATGCAGTCAAATATTTTGAAATGAAAAGCTTGATTGAACCAGATTTTATATTGTCTGCCATCGAACTTTACATGTTAATCTTAATACTTTAGATATTTATCTGAAGTCTGATATGTGTGAGTACTTGAACCTTAACCATCTGTATGTACAGAAGTGGATTCGTCATTGTATAAGTAAGCATTATTCCCATTTACATTTGTGTCAGTGTAACTTCCTCTGCAGATTTAATTACATTAAACCCACGTTTCAAATATAAATCAAAATTGTTTCCTTTCTCTCCGTTCTTATTTAAAGTCTCCTGGCTTTCTACGTGTCCTGTTACTTTTCCACGATGAACTCAGTCCCCAAAGGATTGCGCTTTGTCCACGCTAATTGCCTGTTTTAATTGTTAGATAAGCTCTGAAGACCGTTTCCTGCGTTAACGTGTCTTTCACCTGCATCCCTTAAATTGCTCTTTGCTCAAACGAACTAGCATGATTCCACTGTAGATACACAACAATGGCCAGCTGAAAATAGCAGAAGAAGGATGAAGAGCAATGTAAGCCAAGAAGAAATAGGATTGACAGAGAGGCAGGCAGAGAAAGACGGAGAGAGAGTGTGCAGATGTCAAGTATATAACAAACAAGATGGCAAGACTGTAACGGCTGTCTGAACATGTTTGTGGGCTGAATATTTATCTTTTAGAAAACCGAACTGATTCAAGAAATGACTCGGAGATCATTTTTCTTTCAAGAGTTATTGCACGAATCACAACATAAATTGCTAAATGAAGCAGTTACTTTTGATAACACGTTAAACAAGTAAGGCGCAGACTAAGGCATCGTCAATTAACATTGACTAAAACCTCCCAAAGAAGATATGAGAACGTGATATACATATTATATCCACTTGAACAAGGTTTCATTTAGGCACTGAACCCAAACCTCTATTTTCCTAATGATGTAACAAAATCTAATATCCATGGCTCTCTCTGTTAGTGTGTGCAGGTTATAGGCGTGTCCTGGACTACAGTTTTGCAAAGCTGATTTGATTCATCAGGCTGGACCCATCATCGATGATGATGTTGTCGCTATTTATTTATCCATGTTACTCAATGATGCCTACTTTTTGGGACTCTTGCCTGGTTTTCACCACTGTACAATAATCAATTGGCTTATAATGGTTTCCCACAGCTGTCTATAGGTGAGGGGCAGTGCCTCCCGCTTAATGACAAATCACCTCTACAATCTTTTTTTAACAATCTGACGTCAACGTGTGCGTCCGTTCATGTCAGCATCTGCATCTAATTTGACAGAAAATATAGGCCACTATTAGCATCATGAACTATAATATAGGCTAACGTAATATACCTTAATTAATGTAATACATCTATAAAAATCAAACAGTGGCCGGTCGACATGGAGACGGAGAGCTCCGTTCTGTCTGATCACGCAAGGCATTTCACATCCGTTCATGACAGAACCATTGCTAAAGAGAATGTAGAAGCCGTTGACTGATTTAAAAATGTTAAATACAATGTGAATTATATGTTTCAGCAAATAGAACTAATGCCGGAACATTCAATTTAGCAGAACAGTGAAAATGCACTACCGAATAGGAATAGGGATATCTAGTGAGTGGCTAGATATGACAGCTGCTGTGACACTGTTTGCATTTGACTTGTTTTGGATCATCTTTAACGCTTTCGAAATGCTGCCAGACTTTAACTTGAAACGTTTTTTTTCCTGATATCGTCTTTCCTTCTATACTAACGGGCTAGAATGTGCTGTGTTTCTAAAAGAAAATGATTAGATAGTGCCACTGCCATTGCACAAAAGGGTTATCAAAAAAACAATAAAGACATTTATTGAAAGCATAACATTACACTTCAAATTGCACACAGAAGACTGACTCAATCTCCCACCCCCACAGAAAAACATTGTGTTTCCTTCTAGAAGCCAAGCAATGCCATGGTATCACTCATTTGGCCCCTGCGTCCTCCCAATGGAACGACCCGCTGTTACACACACACACAACTTCCCAACACAACGTTTCCACTATGAAGCACGACGTCGACTTCATGTCTTTCTATTGAAGATTCGATTTGTTGCAGATTTGAGGGCACCAAGCAATCAGTGTTTTTCGGTGTTGAGGCAATACAAGACATAGACGTGCAAATGTAAACATTAATTGTTCATTAAATATAATTTTCCTTTCATATGAAGTGTAAAATGTTTTGCATAACGTATGCTTAATGGCCATCACTTCAGCACATGTGGTGTATTAATCGTTTTTTAGTTACTCTTCCATTGGTTCACCTTTGGTCAGCACAAATAGCTCTAGATTCTATGCTACAAATAATAATAACACACACAAAATAATAAATAACACACACCGAAAATATAATTATTATTAGTACTAGGCAGAAGAGATAGTCCGTAAGACAAACTGATAAACACACATTAGACTCTTGACTTTTAAACTATTAACTCTTGAGTTTTAAGCTGTTTACATTAACCTCGGTGCACTATATGGTTGTAGACGCTCCATGAGTGCAGGAAGGTGAAGATGAGGTTGGAGTAGTAACTTTATTAATTGTTGAATGAATAAATAAATAACTGGTCAACATCTCTCTTGATAATTTCGTTTTGTTTGTAAGTGTGTGTGAGACTTAAAAGTGACACACACAGCCACACAACGCATTCATTTGGCCTGTTCGGTATTTTGATCACACACCTGTTGGCTATCGAGACATCCAAAAAAAAGAAAGAAAAGGAAAACACCTAATGACCTCACACTAAAGGTGAAATTGAGAATAAATACCTCTGGCTGCCTAATGGCTTGCACTGAGAGATTATGAATGACTTGTGTAGTGGGGGAGGACAGCATGCCCTGGAGAGCAATTCTAAATCCCTGAATCGCTGTTCACCGAAAACTGCAAAGACTTGAGAACAGAAAATGGAAATTTGTTTATGCTGTGTGTGTATGTGCGTGTGTGTGCGCATGGCCACTGTGTGCATGTGTGTGTGTGTGTGCATGCGTGCGTGTGCGTTTGCATTTATACAATGTTTAATTTGTTAGGGAATTCCTTTAGAATTTGTTATTCATTCAAATAATTTATTGCAGTTTGTCTGTGTTCTTACTATGTTACAACACATTTGTAATGGTGTGTATTCATGAATGCGTAGTTAGGTCTGCGTATGTATAAAAGCATCTGTGAATGTGTGTGTGTGTGTGCGTGAGTGTGTGTTTCTGATCATCTTGTGTGTGAAAGCACAAAATAATCTTTTGTGCCTCTTCTTCTCTTTTGATGCCAATCGTGTTGAAGGCTGTCAATACCAATTAACCCACACCACTCGTAATGCCAGCATCTGGGCTAAGAATAAAGGAGGCTGCATGATGTAAGCCTTGATGTCATTCCACAATGAAACACAACATGAGATGCATTGTGGGAGCATCATAAGGGGCTGGGGCTGGGGCTTGTGCAGCCATCCTTAACAGCTTCGTAGCCCTGCTTCTGCCTCTGTGAAGACAGGAAGAGTCTGGTCTCTTACAAATCAATTAGAGAAAAGAGGAAGTAATTACTTTAGCCTGATTTCTCTTTTATTCAAAGGGTTTGTAGCAACCTATACATCCATGGTGTCACCGTATTGTCACAGTTATTCATTAAATAAGTTTTTTATTTGTATTTCCTTTCTCAGACTCTGAGTGTCTCCCTCTGGTAATCTTTTTCATGCGAGTGTGTGTGTGTGTGTGTGCTTGTGTGTGTCTGACTGTGTGTGTGTGTTCCCTTGCTGTGGGATGCATTCTGAATGACATGCTGTGTCATCGGTTGTAAACATCCACCTAAATTGGCTGCCCCTGTCCTCGGGGCCATCTTGGCCTGGCCTGAATGAACTGTTGTAGTTCCAAATTACTTTGGACCAGGTGTGGAGAACCCAGATAAACGTATGGTTGTGTGTGTGTGCATTTGTATATGTGTGGCTGTGTGTGATGGATTCAAGCTAAACATCTTCAGCCCACTCTTCCTGAACTTGCTCAATTCTTTCTTCACAGCACAAACTTCCTACTTCTCCCAGGCAGACACTCAGCAATAATAAAAACCAACCACCACCTTGCTTTGGAACTGGGAAGTTGCTTGCTCATTAATGTCCAAAAAATAAGCTTCAAGAAGTATTGCATGTCAATTTGACACAAACCAACATTTGCTGAGGACTTTTCTGTGTGTATATCTCGTATTACAGAGAAACGTTCAAATTGTACGTCCAACAGACTTTATTATAGTACCCGAAGATGAGAAGCTGAGCAGTTTGTAGGGTTGTTCAGGTTTCACTTTGAAAGTCCGTGGGCATATCTTTTAGTTGTTGCAACCGAGGGCTGAAGAAAAAGATCTGAGAGTCAAGGTGTAGTGTATATATTCTCGTGTGAATGTGTTCGGCATACACAATCATGTCTATTGTTCAAAGAAACGTCTCACCCACAGTGGTGGGCCGTCAGGGCCAGCAGGGCCTTCTCTGCTGGCCCTGTCAAAATCTAAATAATATATCTATATTATTTTATTCAAAGTTACATTAATTTGTGTTTGAACGCATCTTAATTCCATATTTTTTTCAGTACTTAATTCCATATTAATTCCGTATAACGGTTTTCCAGAAGGAATTCTTTTTTTTTTGCAAGGCCGAGCTCAGCTGAATAACGCATCACAGTTAGGTTACATGGACCGGCGGGGCAGCACTAAAAGTAGTGCTAGCCTTTCGCTGAAGTTGCCACCACCCGTTGGATAATAAATTTGACTTTGACGTTTGTTATCAGACAAGCAAATGTTGATGTGTAGTAATAGAATATTACTACACTGGGGGCCAGCGCCGGCAATATGCCGGCGCTGGCCCCCAGTGATGTCATCAGCGAATTTTGAATTGTTTGCGGTACAGAGTTGATAGTGAACTACTATGGCCACCAGCACCTAGCGATCCTGTTTCTGATCTCCTTCGTTTGCCTTTTTCAAGGCGATTTTTTGGAGAGAAGACAGATTTAATTTCAAGAGGAAGACCTACACCGAAGCTGGATGGGCTGACCCAGGCCGGTAAAGGTTTTGTGCGGCCCTTTACAGAGTGCAATTACAGCCGCTATCAGGCCATGGGTGATGGGGGATTTTTACTTTGCACTGTGTAGGAGCGATAATGTTGTTGTGGTACTTTAGTATATAACACATTTTTTTTAATGGTTGGAAACACAAAAATATTGTTGGAATTTGGGCAGTAGGCTTAATGGTAATGCTGTGGTTGGAGGAATTACAAAGGTTGGAGAAATATGGTCTGAGGGTCAGGAAAAACAAGTGTGAGTTTTTCCAACCTTCCGTCGAGTACCTCGGACATGTAATCGATATCACAGGACTTCACCGGGCACCATCAAAGGTGAAGACTATTGTGGACACTCCATCCCCAAAGAATGTGAGCCAGTTGAGATCATTTCTTGGCCTGCTGACATACTATGCAAAGTTTGTGCCTAACCTTTCAAATAGACTGAAGCCACTACATGAGCTCCTAAACAAAACCAAGACATGGATGTGGACCGACAAATGTGAGGCAGCTTTCAAAGATGTGAAAACAACCCTCTCTCAATCAGAGGCCCTCACACACTTTGACCCCACATTACCACTTCAACTAGCATGTGATGCCTCACCCTATGGTGTTGGTGCAGTGGTGTCACACATCATGCCATCAGGAGAAGAGAGACCGATTGCCTTTGCATCAAGGACACTGAGCAAGGCAGAATCAAATTATGCACAGAATGAGCGGGAAGCATTATCTGTAGTGTTTGGAGAGAAGAAATTCCATCAGTATCTTTTCGGGAGAAAATTCATTCCACTTACGGACCACCGGCCTCTCACCTCTATTTTTGGTCCTCACAGTGGCCTCCCGTCCCTGGCAGCTAGCCGTATGCAGCGATGGTCCCTGCTACTGTCGGCCCACCAGTATGACATCAAGTACAGGAAGTCGGGCCTGCACGGCAATGCTGACGGACTCTCGAGGCTTCCACTACCTGTCGCGGACGCTGAGCCAACGCAAGCAGAGATCTTCTACCTCAAAGATGTGACTGCTGCTCCGGTAACCTCAGCTCATGTGAAGAAACACACGCATACTGACCCGGTCATGTATGAGGTTCTGGGTATGGTCATTTGTGGGAGGGGAGGAAAGATGTCACCAAGGTTAAAGCATTACCTGGTTAGGAAAAACAAGCTGTCAGTCCAGTCTTGATGCCTGTTGTGGGGCTATCGGGTCATCATTCCGCCGCAATTGAGAGAGAAAATGCTCGATGAGCTCCATTCAAGACACTGTGGTGTGGTGCGAATGAAAGAAATTAAACGCAGTTATTTCTGGTGGCCAGGCCTGGATAAAGCTAAGTCATGCGGTGCCTGCCAGAAAGGGAGAAACCTCCTGCAGCTGGCTCCCTTACATCCATGGGACTGGCCTGAAGAACCATGGCAAAGAGTCCACATAGACTTTGCGGGTCCACTAGAGAATCACATGTTTTGGCAGTCGACGCTCACAGCAAATGGCTTGAGGTGGCTGTCATGAAGAGCACCTCCTCAGAGAAAACCATCGAAGAGCTAAGGTCTATCTTCAGTCGCTTTGGACTACCACAACGGCTCGTAAGTGATAATGGCCCTCAGCTAGTGTCTGAAGAGTTCAGGATATTTATGGAAGAGAATGGTATTAAACATATCAAGTCTGCGCCTTATCACCCTGCTACAAACAGGCTTGCGGAGAGATTTGTAAAGACAATGAAGCAGGCTCTAAGGTCCTCTAAATGTAACCAGTCCCTCAACAGGCGCCTCAGTGCGTTCCTGTTGTCATACCGGAACACACCTCATGCTACGGCAAAAGTGTCCCCTGCCTCAGCTATGTTCAAGAGACAACTCTGCACCTGACTCAACCTACTGAGACCTGAGAAAAGAGGTTGTACACGTTAACCAGAGAGCTCAAGTGGAGCGACGAGGCAAAGCAAAGCTTCAGAGTTTTACACCCGGAGACAGGGTTCTCGCCCGGAACTACACCAAAGGTGTGAAGTGGATACCGGCGACAGTTGTGGCACAAACAGGTCCTGTGTCATATACAGTGGAAACCAATGACCAACTAATTTGGAAAAGACACCTCGATCAACTGCTCCACACTACTGGTCGCCTTGACGGCTCACCTGAGCCCATTGTTCCGGAGCTGGTGGCCTCCCCGGAACCGTTTCCATCAACCGAAGAACCCCTTCAAAAACCATCGGAGATGAACACTGTTCCACACAGACCTACTCTCGTGCTGACCCCAGACAACCTGTCCCCGAAACCTGGGCCCACGGTGTCCTCACGTCAAGAAAATGTGATAGACTTACCTACAGGTCATACTTACCCCAAAAGTAACAGACAACCTCCTGATAGACTGTCATTGTAGTTTAGAGACCCTCAACATTGGGGCAGAATAATCCCCGGGTTTCAGTCTGGGAATTTAGGTCGTCTACCCTCTTTCCCTAGTTCAGGCTTTGGTTCCGTAATGATAATAATTTGTTGAACGTTACTTTGGAAATGCAGATAATTTGTTTTAGAGAGAATACTGAGACAGTGAAATGTTTTTGATTTTGTAAGGTTACAACAGAAGTAAAAGGGGAGGGATATGATGAGTTCAATACTAAAGCAGTGCATATCAAATGCTTACGGCCTCGTGTCCTTCTTAGTTGTTGCACTGAGTATGATATCCTAGTATACAACATATATATATATATTCCTGTATTATTTGAGGTGAACAATAACAAGTAAAGATACTTAAATGTGGCGATAGTGCAAAAGTTATGTCCCTCATGATTGGCATGTCTTGGAACGTATTCGCCACTGCTTATTTACTTTCTCATTATTCCGAGCAATATGTAGTCACTGTAAAAAAATTCTTCATCAGGTAATAGTATTTCTTTCCTTCACGGAACGTGCACGTATGCATCGGCATGCATGCTGAAATCACCCCCCAGCAAATGTGTTTTGATGATGAGTGACACGATCCATCAAAGCATCTGGCACCAATAGCGCTATGGCTGGCGTACCAACGCAACTCTTCACGTATGACTCTCTCAGCTATTTTCACATGGCCAGGACATTGTAATTGTTTGTGTGTGCTTGAGTTTGTGTGTGTGTGTGGGTGTTTGTGCATGCTTTACTTGACGGTGATTGTGTTTGAGTTGCTCATATTCAATTTAAATGATGTCATTCTCCATATTTCAAATCTCTATACTGTCATCTCCCTCCGTCTGTTTTTCTGTGTCAAGCTCTCTTTCTCGCTCTCTAGCTCCCTCTCCATCTCCCTCTTCCTAAGATTCTTTGTCTGTTTCTCATACTTTTTTTATTTCTCTTTCACCTGTTCCTGTCACTGTAGAACATCTCAGCGCCCTCTCACTTCCTCTCTCCCTCTCCTGCATCCCTCTAGCTCTCGCTTCCTGTCTAACCCTATGTCACTCTCGGATTTCTCCTCATTACGATGGACCGCTTTGAAGTAGATTAATTTGATCTTCAGATAAAACAATCATAACTAACTGTCAACTAATTTTGTGTGTGTGTGTGCCATTGAGCAAAAATACGCACATGCTGTAAAACACATACACACATAAACACACTGCACACACCTTCACTCACAATCACACACACACACACACATACACACGCGCAGAGATACACACACACTAAGAAAGATCGACAACACACCACCATTTATCCCACGTCCTACGGGCTGGGAGAGGAACACACATTGATCAATGTTTCTCTCCTTCACCTCCATCACCTAGAGTAAACTAACACAGGACTCTTTTTCTTGCTCGCTTCTCTCTCACGCCATTCCTTGACACCTCGTCCCACTGCATTGTGCCTTCACCCTTTGTTCAGTCTTCTCCCCCGACTTAACCATCAATGTTTCCTCTTCGATCTCTATTTGTTCCCTGGCTTCCTGCTGCTTCTGCTTAGACTTCTTTTCTGTGCCTTTATATTTCTTCTGCCCTGAAGATATCCAATTATGGCATACTGAAGTGTGGTGCAGAATGAGCCGATCACAATCAGTAGTTACTTTAAGTTCATTTTAAGTTCAATTCTAAGTAATTTGAGGAGAAAGTACACATTTTTAGGAAGATGGAAGTGTGTATTGTTAAGTGTAAGCGGAAAATCCAAAGACAAATATTAATTGACCAGTTTGATTGAAAACTATAATTGATGATGGTACTAGAAAAAGTTGTAGATATTTTGTATACTATCTAATTGCCAATTTTCTTCAGTAAATTGATAATTATGCATTCCTTAAAATGAAATGAATGTGTTTTGTTTGGTTTTGTGAGACACATTCATTTTTTTATTGATATTGACAGCAAGCTGTTGGTACATGACTATTTCGTTTTTAACTGCAACATTTTTTTTTTTAATTATCAAGCTGCAGAAACTGTCAACATTTATAGTGTTACAGCTAGAAACTAAATAAACATGGGAGCATAAAACATAATGAATATCAATAAATAGCCACAGCAAATGCAGCAAATACGTTTTCCTAAATTGAACAATGGCTATATGAATGGAAAACGATAAAAGTACTTTTATCTTTACACAGCATATCTCTTGAGAATTTCAAGGCAGTTTTGCAATTAGTAGAGTATTTATATTGGCCTAGATGCTCTAATTAACTCTCCGACCACTCACTCACCCATCACCTTTTGCTGCAAAACAAGCGTAAACAACATCGACAATCGATAGCTGTTCACAACAACAAGTCAGGCAGCGGTTCAGACAACACACCACTACTTTAGTTGCAAAAGTTTCAGGTAACCTTTCGGTCTGCTGGTAATGTGGGGTCAATACTAAAAGAAAATTATTCTGTGCTTCTTCATCACCTTAGCACAAACACACACGCACAGGTACACGCAAAAACAGACACACACACACACAGGCACACACACACATAGGCTTAGGCACACACATATATACATAAACACAAACACACAGCCACACGCACACGCACACACACAGAACGTTTTTCTATAAACAATTCGCGTTGCCATCCATTTTTCTTGCAAATATGCCCCCTAATGTGCAAGGGGTATCCCTACATGACAATGAAGCAGCGCATTAAGGCATCGCCATTTCCCACTAATGTCCTTCCTCGCTGTCACATAATGAGTGCCTCGATAACAGGACACAATGCTCCTCCAGCGTGCTTCTGACACACGACTGAGACCCTTTCCCGTCTTACTTCCTCAGTGTCCATGCCTCAAACTGAGAGAAGTGAGAGGGGGAATAGCACAAATGAGGTAAGTATCAGGCAAATGTAAAACAAATTGGGTGGTGTGGGACCAGTCGCAGCAACACCAGATTTAATTCAAAGAAGTTGCTTCCCCTACTTGTCCAACATGGCTAATTTCCAAAGTAAAACAGTGACTGCCATTTGGTGGAGGCTTTTATGCAAAGCCTCTTACAATACCGTGAGGGCATACAGTCTGAGCACGGCTCCCACACGGTACTCAAAACCCCTAACTGGGCGTTCATACAAAGAATCCAAAAGAGACAGGAAGTCCTTTTGAGCCAAATCGGAGAGGCTGCGACCCACAGCACAAAAAAAAAGAAAAGTAGAAAATATACGTGACGCGGAGCAGAGACAGTTTGGTTCTGAGGAACTGACAAATGGACTTCCCACTTCACAGGTCTCAACTCAGCTCTATTTGTTTAGGTGCAATAACATGACATTTAAAGAAATACATGCATGTACACAACGGGACAAAAGTAAACGAGAACAATAACACATTCCATTCGAGCCTCAGTCAATCAAACATGCAAAGTTGTCAACACGTCTTGCTTGAAAACCGGGTGATACGCCAACACTACTAACATACAGCCGCTAAAAGCGACACAGGGTGTTTGGTAATGAGCGCACACCCTGGCAGTGTTAATAGAAATGACATTAGCAGGGGGACACGTATTCATTAGATGGCACCAAATAACCAACAGCCCCCAATCCAGGGGTGTGTTCTAGAGCCCGACCGATAAAGGATTTTTAAGGCCGATACCGATACAAATATTTGATACAAATATTTGATTGAAAAATCTGATATTCCGACATAACGACCGACATATATTTAAAAAAGAAATTCCAGAAACATACTTTCTCTAACATTATTTTTATCGGCCGATTCAGATAGTTTGGAAACGAACATTACAGGCTTCATATGAGGTTCGACCTTAACAGCTTCAATTCCCTTCTCTTCTGGTTCTGTTGGACAAAATGGCAACCAGTGTGTCCGATGACGATATTGAGTTGCCCAAGGAAGAAAATATTGAGACGTCAAATAAAAAAAACTTTCCAGCTGGTACAGCTTGAAAGCCGAATTGGCGATTGACCTATCAACAAGTTGTCATTAAGCCAACACGTTCTCCACAGTTCAGAATAAAGCATTACTTATTATGCCCCAATTTACAAGATCATATTTTGGTGTGAATATCTTTTACAGCATTCATTCATCTTTATTTTTTATTGTTGTGTGAGCAAAAGACGAGGCTGACAGGCCGAGCCTCAAACAGGCTCTCCAGGACTCTGGGCCTCTCCCACTGCTCTATCCTCCTTCTCTAATTACTAATTCATAGGCCTTCATGTTCCTCAGCCACACCTGCTTGCACCTCCCCACTCAAAGAATGTTTTTTTGTGGAACTACAAAACATGTTCAATGTCTGGTCTAAAGGTCCTTTGTTTGCTGTCGTTTCTCTGTGAATTTTGAATGCCATCCCTTTTGTAAAGAAGTCTGACTAAGTGCTAGGTGAATATTAAGTCAATATATCATGGCATATATCATCATGTGGATTTAGACTATGCAAGCAATGGAGATAATGGTGATATTATCTATTTGAATGAATGAAGTCATTAATATGTCTATTTATTTTGGTTTTAATAACAAACAAACGGCATCTCAGAGCTATCTAAGTAAACACAGCAGTATAATATAAGAATCATTGAGTCGTATGGTACACTGGTTATTAAATTGTTGATGCGTGCCAAATTCTGTCTACTTGAATGGAATGTAACTTAATGTCTTGCTTTGGCACCGGCAGTGTCAACATTAAAATTAACCTGCATTTGAAAATAGAAATGGCCTTCTCTCGAAATGGCCATCAGTCAGTCAGGCAGTCAGTCAGTCTGTTTCCCACTTTCTCTGTCTCTGGCTCTCAACTGCCACCTTAGTTGCCAACAGAGTGTGATATTTGCTTTAGTCAAACAGCAGGAGACGGTTATGTTCGTGTGACTAAACCAGCAGGAGCGACCATTAAGTGGTGCAATTATGAGCGAGGCATCGATGGGGAGCCGCATGGGAGGCCCTCGGTGAGGTTCACAGTTGGTGTGAGGGTAGGGAGCCAAACAAACACGGAACCACACTCTATTATTATAGTGTACGCATATTGCGTTATGCCTACCTGTGTCTGTGCAAAGACCTTCGGCTGCTGAATTGAAGCTCACAGAACAGTGACACACTCAACATCTGAGTGTTTTTCAGTTTTCAATGTCTGTGCCATACATAAGTCGAATATCTGTGCTATATATATTGATGCTATTCAGCAAGGATTTCATCAGGTTTATTTGGAGTCATGAAAGCTGGTATTTTCAGTTCATCACAAGATTTTTGTTTCTCTAACAGACTGTCACTGTGCAGAGGTGTAGTCCGTCTGTACATCACATTACAGAATCATTCAGGGTCCGACTTACAATTGAATCAACGACACCCGGTTACTGTTCATTTATGACTTTACTACAAGTGATCACAAGTGTGCATCGGAGTCTAAATTGTTGGTGTTAGCATGTCCGGCAGTTTTGTCCGGCCAGAGATACCTGGATGGATCGGGCTTCGATTGAACTTCAAACCAAGACTGAACTAATTCCCCAGGCTCTCTCAGCTAGAGTTGTGTTTTAGGCTTGATGAAAGGACTAGGGAAACATTTCTAATGAGAGTTTGAATATTCAAATTGAAATACAGCCACATTTACTTTTATGTTCTTTGGACTCATAGCCAGGGTCAATGGATCACAATTGCTTATGAGAGTGTGTGTGTGTGTCAGTGTGTGTGTGTGTGTGTGTGTGTGTGTGTGTGTGTGTGTGTGTGTGTGTGTGTGTGTGTGTGTGTGTGTGTGTGTGTGTGTGTGTGTGTGTGTCTGTGCCTGTGGATTTGGCAGCGGTAGTCACTGCTTGGACTCTGTGTAATGGATTCTCTTGATTTTGACCATGACCTACGCTGCACATACATCTAGACACATGCATAGGGCACATATAACAGACAGAGTGAGGAATGAACAGCGATAACAAGGATGGTTATCTTTATGCTGGAATAGAATGAAGGTCAGCTCTGCTGGAATATAGAGATGTAGAATAAACACCTTCTTTCATCAGTCCATCCATCCATCCTGCCATCCATAGTGCCGCACAGCACAAGATATCAACTGTCGAAGGATGAGGCATTAAGCAAAGAGACAGAGACAGAGAGAGAGAGAGAGAGAGAGAGAGAGAGAGAGAGAGAGAGAGAGAGAGAGAGAGAGAGAGAGAGAGAGAGAGGGGGGGGGGGGGGAGGGGGGATAGATATAGAGAGAGAGAAGGGGGAGAGAGGGATAGATAGAGATAGAGAGATGGGGAGAAAGGAAGAATGAAAGAGAGATAGATAGATAGATAGATAGATAGATAGATAGAGGGGGAGAGGGAAAGGGGAAGAGAGGGATATACAGAGATAGAGAGCAAGAAATAGGGAAAGGGAAATAGCTAGAAAGAGAAAGAGAGAGAGTCTCTCCAAAGGAAAGACAATCCCGCAATGAGAAGTGGAGGGATGGAGGGATACAAGAGGAGTGCAAGGGAGAGGAGGGGACGGGAAGGGGGAGAAGGTGAGAGGAGGCTGGAGTGTAGCATAGCACAGGAGAGTGAGAGAGGGAGGGAGAGAAATAATTAAACAGGGAGGGAAAGAAAAGAGGGATTTCAGAGATTGTATCAAAAGGAATCGCTTCCCAGCAGTTTGTCACAAGAGAGTGAAATGAATGAATAATGAATTAATGAGGAAATCTAGACAGACAGAGGGAGACGTACGTGCAAGAGAGCATTGGAATACGGTTGATTGTTAACTATAAAAACGATGCAAA
>NC_044053.1:17361556-17366556 GCF_902167405.1 Gadus morhua
AAATGCATTGTCTGTAAATCTAATACTAACCTGAAGCCCTTCCATTTCTCCGCTTTTTATTTCATCTTGCCATTCTCTCCATTTCTGTCTGTGCATTTCCCTGTTGTAATTTTCATCTTTTTCGAAAGCCGCACTTTTGGCTCGCCCTGAAACATATGATATTAATGTCCTCCTCTCCTGTCAAGCCCCTTTTGTTTCACTCCTTGTTCACTGCTTCTGGCCTATTCATCCGCCTTCATTGCAAACGCATAGTTTTTGGCAATGCTGCAGCCAGCATTGCCATTTATTCTCTCTCATTCTCTATCTCTCTCACCCCCCTCTGTCTCCCGTATTTCCCCATTTTCTTCCACCTCCTCGTACTCCTGTCATCCCCATTACAGAAGTTGCAGTGTCTCCTCTTCTGCGGGAATACAGCAATGTGCCCGGCTGTTGCGTACACATGAGCTGGACTCTGAATGGATGGATGCTATCTGGACATTTCTCCGTAGACTGTGCAGATATGCTAGAAATGGGGATAATAGAATAACTTTGCCTGCTTTTGCCTTTGCGTTTTCCTTAATTATTATAATTCATTCCACCTAAGAAATCCTGCCTGGTTGGCATTTATGGGAATAAGGAAAAAGGGGAGGGAGAAGTCCACATGTCTATCATTTGGTAGTGGAAATATGTTAGTTTGAAGTCAACACGTCCATGCCTTGGAAGTCAAGACATTTGTACGGATCAACGGAAAAGAAAAATTCAGTCAGGAGGACTCCCCTTTAACGAGACTTACATTTAATCAAGATTCAAACTGCCCAGTCTCAGTCAATCAGTATAGCCTATTACCTAACAATTGACAGGTCAGCAGAAGTCCTGCTGTGTGCTGTTTCTGCACTTCATTTATTCGCAAAACCCTCTTAAGCCCCAAGGCCTGCACATCTTAGACGGTATTTGACCGGGAACAGTAAACAAAGGACCTTAACTCTAATCTCTAATCTCTCCACATTCAAAACATGCACGGAAAATCTGCGGAGCTCAAACTCAACGTGCTGGTCCTGGAGACAGAGCTGTCTATTCTACTGCCCCATTGTTCCGCCTCACACAGTCCGCCATGAGAATAATGGACATGCAAGGGAACCTCTGTATCATCTATTTAACCAATCAATGCCCTGGCTCTGTCAAGATCAATGTCTGAGAGTTATTGGCCCTAACAGCCCAGTGATTTCATTGCCAATTAACCAATCGATAAATATGCAATGAGCAACAATCTGCCTGATGGGGTGGATCGAATGTTCACTTATTAATGCTTAGTGGTATTTTTGGATCCTCACAGGCGCCACCATGAATGTGTAATGGGTGTGCACGTGGCATCTACGTGCACGATCTCCAGTACTTTGTGGCATAGAGAGCTAGCACACATGATGGGGAGCCAAACGGTGGGTGCATCAGAAGGAGAGAGCCCTAGCAAAGAAAACCTCTTCTAATGGCTCCTGTGGCAAGATATCTGAAACACATGCACATGAACAAGTACACCTTGAGTGCATTCGAAACAATGTCTTCTAACGACCGTTTCAAACACGGAAAATGATATTCCGTGGGGGCAACAGTGTGTGCTTTTTATTCCTAAGAACCTCCATAAAATAATAGACTTAGGCATAGGCAAATATCGTTGAAAACACTTATAAATGCACACACATACAGGCACAAAAACAAACACACATACACACAAATAAAAAGTAGCGGCAAAGGAAAAGACAGAATGAGAAAGTTAATAGAGGACTGATTAGACGAGTCATAATTATTAACTATGACTAATTTAAAAATGACTCATGCTTTTTAATATATAATACAATATAAATATAAAACAAAAAGCAAGACCTGTCCCAAGAAACCAAAGCAGTGTCTCTGTCTGTTATTTATCTCTGCTTCCTCACATGTCGGTCTCTACTAGATAGATCTGTATCCACCATATTTTTCTCTGTCCCTATTTTCTCCTATCTCTACTATGCGTCATCTATCTTGAATATATCTTCTCCGTCCTAACTATCTGTGTTTCATAAATCTTATATCTGTTACGATATATCTTCTTGGTCTCATATTTTTTCTTTAAATTTCTACATTGTCTTCTCTCTATCTGTACTACATCTGCTGTCTATCTCTTTTTTTTCTCTGACATCTGTTCTCTATCTCTAATACATCTATTCTCTGTCTATCTCATCTACATCTGCTCTCTACATATTTTCTCTATCTCTAATGTATCTCCTCTCTATCTCTTATACATCTGCTCTCGATCTCTCCTATATCTACTCTCTCTCTAGCAATGTATTTTCTCCATATGTGTAATATTTATGCTTGCTATCTGTTCTCTCTCTCTCTCTTATATCGGCTTTCTTTCTGGGATATATCCCTCTATCGGTGCCTTTCTCTTCAAAGGGAAGGATATGAAGAATTTACCACGGTGAACCTTTAATGCACTCATGAGAGTCACTCAAATGGATGCTGTGGGAGAGACATAGCGAGAGCTGGGGCTTCACTCTCATACACACCACCCTTCCTTCCCCAGTTCCTGAATCACACACTAATGAGATTATAGCCTGGTTTGTTCGACAGATTATCTTGTTTTCATTCATGTGGTGGTTGCTCTTAGCTTTCTTTAGCTGTGTTGGTTGGTAGCCGGTATTACAGCCAGTGTAACACAGAGGAATGGAGGGCGACTTGAGTCCTGTCTGGTCAGCTACATTCTGACCAGCCCAATCCATTCATCTATGGTCCTCTTACAATAACCTGATTTATTTTAGAGGGGGAAGTCTATACTTCCAGATCGTTCCCCATCCCTCCTTTGCCCATATTAATTCAGACATATCCACCCCATTAGCGGTGATCTCTCGGTATTCTGCCACGAGTGCATATAGGTGCCATGTTCCCACTTTGCAACTAGTGTAGTCATAACACTACATTTGATTGAGTGCTGTGCAAAAAAAAAAATATATGAAAAGACACCCTGACAAAGGCAGACAGCGAGAGGGACGGAGGGAACATTACGTCCAAACAAATGGGCCCATTAAAAATCCTACCTTCGAAAAAAAACAAAAAAAATGTTGGGTTTGTCTCAGGTCATTTCTGGGGACATGGAACGTTGCCCGACCGGCGTGCACCTAATGAAATCACACGGAGCAGCGTGGCCTCAGAACGCCAGCGGGGAGGTCACACACTCACCAGCACTGTGACAACGCGCAGCACCACTCCCCGCATGTTGTTCTCCAGCTTCCTGTCCGACAGCGTTCCGTTCAGACCGTGAACCGGGTCCCATGTCGCCAGCTGTTAAACACACACAAACAAAACACACAGAGTAGAAAATAGAAATTAAGGTATGCAGTTAGACATCTTCAATGAACCCCCTGTTCTTTTTTTTTAAGAAAGATAAATGGGGGCTTTGGTCTTGGGGGGGCGGGGGGTGCATTTCTGTGATCAAACTAGCGCTGACTTTTCATGACTGCTTGGCTGCAATCTAAGCATGAGACGCCTGCTGCCAGGGTTTATACGATTGCATCACACCCTTCCTCAGGACAAGTTTGTTTTGAGGTCCCAAACCAAGTCTGGCTGCCACTGAACTGACGCCTTCAGCTTTCAATGAAATATTGTTTGTAGCTTCAAAGATCAGACTTGGTGGATTTGCCTTTCGAGAAGTCAGACAAACAATATCAAGTACATGAATACTCGTTTTATCTTTCCTTCTCTCTCTCTTTGACACTAGCGCTCTATATACACATACTGCAGACACATTCACTCAATTCTCTATTTTGTTGCATTGTAATGTGTTATTGTTATTAACGCCTGAAGGGGGAGCTGTGGAGCTAGGATATACAGGATTTCATCAAACTAAAACCAAGAGAACAAGCAGAGGATGCTCCTTCCCACTCACACACGCGCACCCATGCAAACATTCTCTCTCACACACACACACCCTCACACACAAACCCCCCCCCCCCACACACACAGACATATTCCTTTATAGAATTCACAAAAAGGTATGTTTAATCCTTTTTTTCTTTGAAGTCCATTTGTCAGAAGATAAACCTGCTAACCTTTACTTCAGGAATCAAAAGCCTTTACTCCTGTAATTGTTCAACTTTTGTTGTGCTGTTCTTTCAGACTCTCCCTGGCGAAATCTCTCTATCTGACAATCTCTCCTTCTCTCTCACACTCCTTGGGAGAAACTACTCCTTACATTGGAACAAATCATAGCTATTGTGTGTTATGTTCCTGTTTCATTTAAAGCATCCATTGTGGGCAAATATGTGGATACTTAACCTTGCTCTCTACATTTCATAATAGATAAAAGATAGAAGGTAGGGATCAAAATGAAGAACCTAAGGTCTTAAGGCAGGAAGACAGACGTATACAGAGAGAGATATACATACAGAGCACGGCCATGCACACAGACGAACGGACCCACAGACAGAGAGACGGTCATACAGATGGACAGACAAACAAACCCAAACATAGACAGAGAGACGGATGTGCGAATAGCAGACATGAAGTACATACAGACAGACAGACGGATGGTTGGACAGACTGGACAGGCTGGCTAACTGTCTGTTTGTATGTCCGTTTGTCGGTTTGTATTCTGACAGATAGACAGACAGACGGACAGACACACTGAAACACAGACGGCGGATTGAAGGTTGAGTCTAACACAGTCTCTGTCCTTAAGTGCTTATAAGGAAACCTGTGGTAGTATTATCGATGGCACATTAGCGGTGTGTGTCCCTGTGGGCCAGAGATACGGTAGTGGCGCCGTCATAGCGTGACCTCTACGTGGGCTTACAGCCTTTACAGCCAACACACAAGGGTAAGGGGGGGACAGACAGACAGGCACACATGCACAAACACACATACATACATCAATACATGCATGCACACAACCACAGCAATCAACACAAACACACTCATCCATAATAACATACCCAATGTATACTATAAACACAACTAGCCTTGGAGGATTCCAATTCCACGTTGAA
>NC_044053.1:17371556-17374056 GCF_902167405.1 Gadus morhua
TTTTATCTCCTCACATCACGGAGTGAAAAAAAAGTTTCCAACCTTTGAAAGAGTGAACTCGTTGTCTTCCTCCTTGTCACCCAACCAGCACGGAGCTGTCCGTCCTCGTTTGGTTTAACTTTTAATGCCTTGCAAAACCTTTTTAGTTCTGTGTCACTCATTATAATTCCACAAGTGTGTTTCCAAGTTACAAACCTCGACGCCCGTCTTTGACTTGGGTACTCGTCGCCTGACTCGTTTGGCTGAGAGCCAGTGTGTGTGTATATTGCATTTTGCAGTAGATGTAGAATGTAAATGAAAATAACAAGGCGGGGCTTAACTTTGTTGAAGGAGCTGATTGGCAGCCAATTAGCAGATCTTTCCAATCACAGCAGCAGAATTCAATCTGTACCCTTTACATGGCTGCATTGGAACTCGTTTTAAAAACGGTTTACCTCTGGTAACTGTGAGTACGTCAAAGTTTACAGGCCCTGCTCGCATCAGGAATATCGGTTCTGTAGACTATAGTGGGGTAGGATATCTGTCTATCAAGTTTCGACATGTGCACATGTCATGCAGGCACACACACACATCGAAAATGAAATGCCTGCGAGCACACTTACACACTTACACACACACACACACTAGGGCCCGACCGATATTGATTTTTGAGTGCCGATGCCGATTATTTTCAGAGAAAAATTACGATTACGATTTAATCGGCCGATTAAAAAAAAAAAAAAACATATAAAACGTAGTTTTTGATACCTTAAATATACTTTAAACACTTTTGACGAATATGTGAATTGAATGCAGAACCTTTGAGTGTTTTAGAATACATTTACAGTCAAAAATGAATGTAAAATGTAAAATAAATAACTAACTCCCAATGTGCTGCGCTCGTGAGCAGTGACTAACACGTGCGTGCTGAGCAGTATGGTCTCACCGTTAGAGTCTACAGTATAACAAATTAACATGGCCTGGGACCTAAAGAAAAACAGGCACAACATGCTCAAACAACGCGTCTTGTGTACATTGGTGAGGTGAGCGTGCAGCTGCCTGAGCGAGCGTGCTTTCATGTTGTACGGTAAAATTCAATCTCCTCTTTTTTACTCCAGCTAAAGTTGTTAGTTAGCAAGGCGAGCAGGAGCGCAATCTGCAGGATACTAAGCGCAATAACATAAAAAAAAAAAAAAAATAATCGGTTGTAATCTGCGTCTTTTTGGCCGATGCCGATTATTTTCAAAAAGGCTATAATCGGCCGATTAAATCGGCAGGCCGATAAATCGGTCGGGCCCTAACACACACACACACACACACACACACACACACACACACACACACACACACACACACACACACACACACACACACACACACACACACACACACACACACACACACACACACACACAATCTCTCTATCTCACACATACCAGCATATGCACAAACACACATACACATGCCATTCACACACAGACAAACATGCCTACACACAGACACAAACGTTCTGATCCCCCAATGAAACGCCCTAGAGATAACACTCACTAAACACTATCACTTTAACGGCAAGCTCTCTCATGATTTCCCAGCTGAACTGCAAGCTGTTTTATCACCTGCTTAGGCTCTTGTATCAAGCTGCGTGTGTGTGCGCGCATGTGTGTGGGTGTATTATCATTATTCTTACCCCATTCTATGCCAAGTGGGGAAATCTTCAATGTGTATCATTCAATTGTGGACCCTTGTCCACAAATTTCTTAATTAATTGTGTTAAACAGAAAGAGATAATTACAATATAATTATTTTGTTTTGGGCATTTTCTGTCTTAATAAGATAAGAGTATAATTTTTTTAATTTTAACATAACAAATGAAAATTATAATTAATCATAGTCATTAGAGCTACCTTGTAGACAAAGGGAAAATAACGTTACTTTTCCTGTGTAGGAAGAAAAAGTTCCAAAGAAAGAAAACAAAGGCCTGCTATTATAAACATATGTTTTTAAACCATGGCCTGGATGAACACTCGATTTTGACATTTTTTTTTTTTTGCTGTTTATTAACTTTCGATAATCACACGGGTATGACCAGTCGGATATGACCTAGTCACTGTGAAGATGGATTGCTGGTTCACTGATACGATGGTATCAGCTTATATGGTTTTCGACAACTCAATTTAACAATTAAATATAGCCCAAAACGTGGAATTATGAGAATATTTAAATTGCTAAACTATGCGCAACTACTTTTAAGATTAAGCTAACCAAAGCACTATTTAATCATTTTGGTTAATGTCCTCATGTTTGGCTGAAGGAACTTGGATGAGATTACGTTTAAAAAGCTTTTCCGTTGCCAGGTAGTTTATCAATCCCTCTCTATTTACTGGGGTAATAAGATAACTTCTGCATTCTATATGAATCCCGTGTTAACTTAATGGGTGGCATGCCTTAGTAAGAACCATAGATTGTCCGGTCGTATCATCTGTTTTTCTAGCAACACAACAAATACTCAAAGTTAAAAGTT
>NC_044053.1:17379056-17421556 GCF_902167405.1 Gadus morhua
TACAAAAATGATGAGATGTTACAGGCTAAAAGCAACCTTTCCCTGTTGTAAACAAAAGAGAAAACAGTCACAGAAGTAGTTGCAAAGTACCTACACATACACATAACTATATAAACCTTCTTCGCACTTTCCTTTTTCTTGCCTTTGGTAGGCCTCCACTCCCTCAGAAAGGCACTCTATTTTCGATCCTAATCATCATGATCCTCCCACCCTAATGTGTCAACCAGTGTAACGGTGTTGTGTAACAGTGAACTCACAAATAACTTTGGAAGTAGCTTAGCTAGAGAAGTTGAGACGAGAGACAATAGTAGGGTTAGAGAGAGAGGCAGAGACAGAGAGAGAGAGAGCGTGAGATAGAGAGAATGAGAGGCTACACCTAATAGCGAGTTGCGCAGGGGTCAGTTTGGGTAAACGGGCCGCTAAGCCCTGGAGGAGTTGGGTAAATATGTAGGAGAAGAGTGACGGGCTAATCCTCCAGCTCAACCGCGGTCTGGGAAGACGGGGGAGCCAGGAGACAATTTCAATAGTAGAGGTACGTCTGAGTGTGTCTGTGTGTGTGTGTGTGTGTGTATGTGTGAGAGATCTTTGTGTGGCTGAGAGACGTGCCGAGTTTAACCAAGGCCGGACCATCATGCCGGGACCTGCCTGAGCCGTTTTTTATTTTTGAAGTTTAAGTGTGACCAGTTGTTACAGTCCACTGGGTGAGCTGGAAGGCGGGTCTATCAATCCATTAATCGATCTGGTTGGGCACTCCCAAGTGTGATGTCACTATCGGTTAGTATATCGGATAGAGTTGGCAAGTAATGGCTTGTCAACATCACACCTAGCCTGGTCCTACCATTTTTACAGAGTCTGGACCTACTCAATTGACAAACGTTAACTTACTTGAAGGCGGGTGTCTGTTGAAGTTTAAAACTATTGGATCTGCCCAGTGCCACTCTGGATCTGCCATAACCAATCGCTAACGTTTGTCCGGGAATCACGTTGCGTGCAGGCTGTAAACAAACTAAACACCGTGCGTGAAGATGTCCGTCAACGAGAGCTGACTTTAACGTCATTGATCTCAGCCACTCCCTCTGTTCGCTGATTGGACGCAGACAATTTTAACGGAGAAAACCCACTAACATACCACAGACCCAGACCTAGTACTGAAGGGAAATTCAAATTGAGCGGAAGTACTTAGGCGGGCGGAGCCAGGCTACATCACACCTGGTTAGGGGTGTGAAGATTCTCCCACCTGATGATTCGATACACCATATTGGGTTCATGATTCGATATTATAATGATATTTTGAGCAAAACTTGAATGAAGAAAATGTATGACTGAAAAAATATTGTCGTTCATTTAAAGACACAAAATATGCAAAACAATGCCATTTGCCCTATATTTCCATTTCTTATGAAATCGTAAACAAGATGTGTTATAGTAACATGGTATAGACTTAACATCTTGTCATAAATGGCCATAAACAAAAAGTTTTTTTAGTCTATTCATTTTTAAGTGCAAAGTTATGTCCTTAAATAAAGTATGAAAAAAACAAGAATCTTTTTTTTATATCGCAAACCATTTTTTCGTCTCAACAATGCATTTTGTCACATTTTAATATCGCGATATTTCGTGGCACAAAATTCCGTCACAACCCTACACATGGTGGATCATAAAGGACCACATTTGTCCCACACAAGCTTTGTGGGCCACGATCACCCAAGGGGCCGTATTTTAACGGTCTGAAACGCAAGTGAGAAGCGCAAAACGGAAGTAGCTTTGTGGGCGGGGCTCTGCCGCTGTTGCTTCTATACCAGCAGATATATGACTCTTGCGCCAACGCGAATATAAAAAGGGTTGCCCTGAAGTAGCCTAATTACCCGTTGGTGTGATTTGGGCGTAACGTGAAATAAACCAATGAGAGTGCCATCTCCCATCCCCTTTAAGAGCCATGAGCGTATTTGAACCTGACGAGTTGATATTTTAACAGCACGTTTGCAGTCTCCGATGAGACAGATGCATGACAACATCAATTTCAAACTTCAAATGGCTCAGTTTATGGCCAAATAATATGGCCTAATTCACACATGGAATAGCGTTTTCTTCTACAACTTCCGAAATACTGTGTCGTCATGTAAATTGTGGCAAAGAAAACCTAACATACACATATGATATGCAGTCCTGTGGCCGCAACTGTGGGTCTATTTAATGATATGCGGCAATGCATTAAAACACATCATTTCTTACCAGTATTGTATAGCCTTCATTATTGCTATCGACTTGTGTTCCTAATATGCATGTGTCCCCCCGCTAGTGTACTTTGCCATGGACTATATTATGCGTCACGTGTTTAGTTTGCGTGTGTTTAAACAGGTGGCTGCACACACGCACGCCTGCATTCATTCATTCTTTTTAACACTCACCTGCGGTAAAAAGATGTTTTCTCATGATCAAATACTCATTAATCCTAAAAGTTATGGGCTTGTACACGATGTCTGTGTCAAGAAAATATGTGTTTGCGCTACATTGTTTGCAGATGCATTGATTTAAATACAACTTATTACCGCTGTATCAGCTGTTATTTCCCCAATAATTTAACCAACTTTATCATATACCCTAAAACGAGATTTTGTTTTGGAACGCTGGGATAAAGCCTACTTTGCCCGAGTTTATCATTACTGTTATTATTTTAAAGCATGGCATAGCCTACTACAGTGTTCATTCATGCAGCCCCTATGAAAAAGAAAAAATTGCAGTTCCGATCTTTCATGGTATGTCAAAATAGCAACACCAACTGCCCTATCCGTTAGTGCACTTAGACCAGGTATTTTGCGGTCAGTTGCGCAACTGCTTTATCGATCTGTAAGATAGCACAATGTATCATTTGCGCCGGAACACGCCTCTGCTTTTCGCCAACACGCCTCTCAGGGCGCAAGTTTAGTGGCGCAGGTTTGCTGCAGGGGAAAATTGGCATTGCGCCGGGTGCAAACTAGCGATCAGGGGCGGATCTAGCCATTTTGGGGCCCTAGGCAAAATATAGACATGGGGCCCTCATTTTTGAAACACGTACACAAAACAAATAACCATCCCAATACTCTTAGAATCGCAATAAACCCATAGTGCACTGCCACTCAACTCTCCAGAGTAAAATCAGTTTCAGATTTCTCCAGCCTTTGCCAAAATTACATGTTTATTACTCAAACGAGAGAGAGAGAGAGAGAGAGAGAGAGAGAGATTAGAATTTCCATTCTCTGCCAGAGATACAAAATGATCTTGCACTTAACAGAACTAAAATACAAAATGGATATGAGTCTATGAAAACCACCATTTACATTTAAACAGGACCAATGAAAAGATTTTGTGTGTGGACAGGAATAACAGTGGATGTGTGTTTGAGTGAGAGACAGGCAAAGCAGTGGTTCAGTGTGAGTGAGTGATTGACAGGAGAGAGAGAGAGAGAGAGAGAGAGAGAGAGAGAGAGAGAGAGAGAGAGAGAGAGAGAGAGACAGAGGGGGGGGGGGGGGGGGGTGTTTAGGTGTGCAAGTGGTTAAGTTCTCCATCTTCAAATGTCCATTTTCCCTGTTGCCTTCACCATTTCATTTGAGTAAAACAGTGTGTGTGTGTGTGTGTGTGTGTGTGTGTGTGTGTGTGTGTGAGTGAGAGAGAGAGTAAGTGAGTGAGTGACTGAGTGAGTGGCAAAGCTCTGTGTGTGTGTGTGTGTGTGTGTGTGTGTGTGTGTGTGTGTGTGTGTGTGTGTGTGTGTGTGTGTGTGTGTGTGTGTGTGAGACAGAAAGCATTTGTAAACACAAAGTCCTACTGTTTTCTTCTCAAAAGTCTTCATATCAGAGAAAAGTGGTGAGCAGCAGTATAGAAGCCCAACAGCAGAGCCTGTCGCAAGTTCAGCAGCGGCTGCTGTGGCAGCAGCAGGTGTAAAACATATAGTCAATTTCGGCAGTGTATCTGCAATTCTTTTCTTCGCAGCTTTTTGTTTTCGTTTAGCACAACCACTATCATAATTCCGCCGCTTCATTTTCACCGAGTCGCATCCCTCTGCTTTGGTTTGAAGTACGTTATTTCGCGCTGCGCGCGTTACTACGCAATCATATTCTGGACTAGGCCAATGCACAATGGAGGGGGGCATGTGTGCTGGAAAATTATTATTTAGGCATTAGTTTGGCGTTTTACTTTACATAAGTAATGGCTGGGGGGGTCAGATTTGGGGGCCGCTAATAAAGACAGATTTGGTTGGGGCCCTAGGCACTTGCCTAGGTTTGCCTGATGGAAGATCCGCTTCTGCTAGCGATACATGCGTCGGTGTAGAAAGTCAATTGCGCTGGATGCAAGATAATGTTGCCCATAATGTTGCTGTACCCTCATCTAGTCTGAGTACTGTTGAGTGAAGAAGGGTCTTACAAAAGTGGATTACCCAGGCCTGGTCTAACATCTACACTGGATAGCTTGTAGTTTACACATATCTTCCCAACAGCTACAAAACTAGTATCCCCATCCAATCCATGCATTCCTCAAAAAGACAAGAAACTATCTCTGTATGCACTTCATCTTTTGGCAATGGAATAAATAGGATCCCATACCTGAACTGGCCGGACAGCCTTCAGCCTATTGTAGGGGAAAAGCCATGGAAAACCTGCTGAATAAATGGTTTGAAATTGGATTGATATAGTGGGTGTGGTCATGGGCATCCGGCCCACCGTGTGGGAAGAAGAGAGGCAGATATTTAAAGCAGCGTCCGTGCTGTGGCTGGTTTCAGATGCATCACTAGTGATTTCAGTGTGAACATGATGATCCACAGCGGCAGCCAGGGAGGCAGAGTCTGGGAGCTGTAATCCCAGGTTTACACGCTGTAATGCTGCTGAATGCCTGCAGGCCTTACTGGCAGAGAGCGGAGACACACAGAGAGAGGGAGGGAGAGAGAGAGAGAGAGAGAGAGAGAGAGAGAGAGAGAGAGAGAGAGAGAGAGAGAGAGAGAGAGAGAGATGAAGCAAGATAGAAGGGAAGAAAGATAGATAAAGGGAAAGAGAGAGAGCAGAGAGTGGGAGAGAGAGATAGCCAAAGGAAGAGAGATGAGATGAAGGTAAGAGTGGAGCCAATAGAGGGCGAGTAGGATTGTGGGACGACAGGCAGGAGAAAGAATGCTACTAAGCTAATAGCGAACACACACATGTAGTGGTTTTGCCTTTTGCCCATGAGGAAATCTTAACGTGCCATAGCACGCTAAGATTGATTTAAATCCATTGCCAACCGAAGGCTATGGTAGTGTGTGTGTGTGTGTTTCTTCCCTCTATTATGTTCCCTCTTGCTACTGTTTCTTTATGCGTCATTGTATGAGCTTTTGGTTGGAAGTTCCTACGTCACCAGGGGAAACAGCGACCATTGATGGTGGTGCACCCGGGAATAGTGAATCAGGAATCCATTTCAGTAATAGTCCCGTAAGTACAAGAACGATGGCCCAGCAAGTAGTCTCCCTCACGATAGAGAGGTATTTTAAGTACAGTCGTTTGTGTACCATTTGATGTATGCTTCTTTGTTCCATTTGTTTTGCTACAGTCTATATTTCATCCTCTTCACATCTCTATTTTCAGTTCGCCATTGTGACATCCCTGGCGTAAGAGTACGGTAATCTGAATAACAGAGGGGTCTTAGAATCACTTCTACTTTGAGACATCTTTAATTTAGCGGAACGCACAGAGCCATCTATTACATCCAGAATGCATCGGCCTGGCTTTGCGGCTCACAGAGTCATTCTGGGCAATGTCAAATGATAAGGGATGGGATGGGGTAACATCAGGAACACTGATAGCAATGACAAATCACAAATAATAATGATAAAGCACAGTATGACAAACAATGTCAAATAAACCGTGGATTCAATCATGGAAGGCTGCCTAAGAAGTGTCTTTGCCCATATTTAGGTGAGCGCTGCAATCCTTTTTAGGCTTACTTCTTTATTTTCTTTCTTTCTTTCTTTCTTTTTTTTCATTACACAAACGCTATGTCATATGAAAGAGACTCCAAGGAGTCCAAACGGTACAAGACACACACACAAACACACACACACATTTGACTGTATCACACACACGCACACACACACACAACACACAAACACACACACACACACACACACACACGCACACACACACAAACACACACACACACTTTACCGTAACACTTACTTCGTTCAACCATTTCAAACTTTATCAGCTCAGCTATTTTATATTATATATTAAATGTCTTTATTTTTTTCCAACCATTACCTTTTTTTAAATGGTCTGCATGTTTACTCCATTAACTCTGATTATACTTCTGAACTCGGTTCAAATATTTTCACTTGATTTAAGCCATTCAACAATTCTTTACGTTTTGAATGTCGCTTTATTAAAACAGATATGGAAGCTCACTTTGAATGACAGCCCTCACCGCATTTTCTGAAGGAAATGCATTTTCCATCAGAAAATGCAGTTTGTTTAAGACATACAAAAACGCTTCAGGCAAATTCCACCCGTTGTTTTTATTACAAGGGGGATTTGGGTCTGAGTGAGTCTATAGCACAAGACATAAAGTGATGGGTTTACAATAAACACTTATTTTGAAATACTTCTAACAATAAAGCTCTTATGGGGTTAAGCACGACCAGGAGAACTATCATTAAACTTATGTGTAATGAACTTCACAACTTCATAGTTGAAATGAGGCCCTAGTAATTATGAGAGCAATAATTGGTGGAAGCTCTTCCAATTAGCTCGGGGCCAATATTTAGTGGATGAGTGAGGAGGAGATGATTGGACTCCAGAGCAAGAAACACACCAACAGCAATCACTCATGTGCATTGTGATTCATGTGCTCAACCTCGCCGTATTGGTGGCTTCCTGTGCCCAACTATGATGCCTCTGTGTCGCTTAAAACCTAAGTCTATCTCAAGGGTCTTTCCATATCTATCCTATGTTTAATAATCCTTTTTCTGTTTTGTCCGTTAGCATCTGTGCTTTGTCTCTCTGTCCCTGCACCTTTTCCAAAATGTACAAGTCGATCAATCATAAACTAAGTAAGCTTCCTGTGTCTTCGTGGTTCTGTGAGATTTGGCGCAAAGAACAAATCCCTCCCCAATATTTCTGGGTCATCAGGTGCCTTTTAGAATGTGACAATGCTGTGTTGTGCACAAATTGACACATCCTCCATCTGATCCATGTTGTTTTCAATGTTGGCAAAAATTAAAAGGAAAGAGGAAACATATCCTTCCGCCCACAACATGTGTCTTGCTTCGGAGCGGTGCACAGAAGTAAAGGCGGTGGTATTTTTGAGCTACGCATATAACCCAGATAATTCCTCATATACATTGGCAGGCTATTCATCACAGAATTATAATTCACCTACATGGCCTTTAAGCAACAGTTAACCTTTCAGTAGCAGTTGGCATTTAAGTATCAGTTGTCGCTTTTCTCAATTCTCTGTTAATTGGTCTTAATGTTCACTGCCCCTCTCAGAGGAAGCAGTTGATTGAGTATTTTATTTCTCCCTCACAACACTGCTCGTCTAGTTAGTATGTTCACCTCATCCAATCCATTTTCTCCATCTTCATTCTACTGAAATCTCACCCTCTTTCTTATTCTGAATAACAGTGCTTTCAAAGGGCTTTTCTCAGCACTACCAAACCACGCTCTGGTGCGGTCTCTACAGGGCTTCCAGGCAAATTGTATTTACCCGCCTCCATGGTTTGTGTGAGGATACAACCTTGATCCCAAACCCTGACACTCTCTTTCAGTGTAGAGCCCCCTGCCTTCACCTTTTACAGCACAGTCACATGTGCATCGCCTCATCTGTGGTTGATACCCTGTCCCTTTAGCTCCAGCCATCCATTCATCTCTCCCTTGTCCGTCCGTTCATCTGTCCATTATGTGGTAAATCGCTCTGTGCAACTGAGCATCCATTCTACAGGGCGTACGGCACTCCATGCGTTCAATCATAATCATCCTTATAGTGCATAGTGTCCATGGAGCGTATCTCTACAAGGCTCAAAACACTATTGGTTAACAGCAACCTAAAGTGGTGGGGTCTAAGAGGAGTTTTGAATAAAGTGACCCAGTCAGCCTCCCTAATGTTTCCCAACCATTCACCAGTCTACCTTTCCGTCAGTCTTTTCACCCCAATGCCCCTTGAGAAGACGAACACTACGGTCAAGAAAATGACTTATTCTTTAGATTGCCCCTTTTCAACCGCTTTCAATAACTGGCTCCCTGTCCATGCGTCACAATATGATTTTTTTCCTTCTATACATTTTTACACATTTCTATGCTTTTTTTTTTACCGTTCCATTTTTTTCTGGTCGCTCCCAGTGAGCGGTCACAACTCAGTAAAGACAGCTGCCAGCTGCCAACACATTGCCTTTCTGCATGCCATTCACTCTCTTCCTTTTGTCCTTTTCATCATATTATTGTTGTCTTCTCCCCTCCCTGATCTTTTTGGTTCAGTAGCAACAGGGCAAGCCCGTTTATCTCAGAACGGCCGAATGCCGTCCTGATTGAGGTCCTCTCTTCATGATTCACCAAAACGAACAAAACTGTTTCACGCCTTGTGTTTGTGGGGGATGTGTCTCCTAATGTCGTAATTGGTTTTGCAAACATTGAGTCGTTGTTACATACCGTACCTCACCTCCAATAATTAGCTAACATGGCGCCCTTCATTGCTCCTTCAAATGGCACACACTCATAAAACAAACAAACAAACAAACAAACAAAAGAGCCCCACAGCCCAGCCAGTGTGCTCCTCCAACGTTGGTGTAGTTTTGTTGCTGCGAGAGCAGAGAGCTCTATGTTGAACTGGTGTGGTGTCTGGCTGCCTGGGGAATCTACCTTGCGGGGCTGGTCCAAACACAGATAAACACTAGCATGAATTCTAGCTGTTGGCTGGAGCCTGGTGATCCAAACAATGTTTATTTTTTTTATTTTTTTGATGGCACAGTGGATTCCCTGATGGGATTCGTGTGAAACCAGGTAATGGTAAAATCTATAAAAGAAGGAGATTTCCGGCCCTTCTTCTTCTGTTGTTTTTTGCCCTCTCACTTCATTTTCTTTTTAATATCCTGTCTCTCTTTCTCTCTGTCTGTCTCTCCTTTTTTAGTCTGGCTGGTCCTTCTCACTCTCTCTCCATCCCTCTCTCTGTCTTTTTTGTTTGTAACTTGTCTCTCACGTACACGGACAGAACAAAACACTCTCCCAAAAAAATACAAAATAAATAAACTAAAAGTTGCTTCTGTTCTCCAGGGATAGCCTGTCAGGCTGGATCAGTGTCCAGTGGGCTATGGTCACCCTGAATAAAAACCTGCCAGCCAGTGTGTGTGTGTGTGTGTGTGTGTGTGTGTTCTGTGTGTGTCTGTGTGTGTGTCTGTGTGTGTTCCTTCTTGTCTGCCAGGATACTTTGACTCTGACATCAATCTGGTTTCACAGCCTGTATGATATTCAAAAGTATGAAAACTTAAATAAGAACAGACGATGCCTTACAAATATATATAGGCTCCAAAGATTATGTCTGTTTAACTAGATGTGTTATCTACACAAAAACAATATTTCTGTTTCAGCGTAGACTACAAATCACGCAGAGCTGCCTGCAAGATTCAGACTTATCGCAACATGTCTCTCTCACAAAACCCTTACTGTTCACAGAAAGGGCATTGAGTGCAAATAGTTTTTTGATGAACAAAAATAAGAAAGCGGGAGGTTATCCATAGCCGTCTTCTGATTTTTTTGCCATAAAATGGCGTGGAATTGCAAGCGAGAGGGATACAGAAAAAGAGATAGAAAGGGAGAAAGCATGCCCTCATCTTCTCACTCAAATGTGTTCCACAGTCTGGTAATTTGTTATTTCTCACCAGATAATGGCATCTAGCTGGGGCCTACATTAAAGCAGATTATAATCGAATGTGAGAGGCAGCAAAAAATGGATGCAGCCCAAGGAAAGATACAGAGAAAGGATAGAGGGGTTTCTGAATGGGGTCTTTGAACCAAAGATTTAGGGATTTGTGTGCGTGTGTCTGTGTTTGTTTCTGAATGCGTGTGTGTGAGGGCGTTAAAAAGCTTATAAAAAGACTAAACTGACAAAAAATGACTTGTATCAAAACTAATAGAATAGGCCATTTAAACATTACAACACATTAATGAATTCATTAGCATCCAGACGTTATCAAACTATCCAGTGCGTTGTATGCAGAACATCCCTCCCGCACCATAGATGTGCAAGCGTCCATATCTTCAACGGAAATAGGCTTCACATTAATGTGAGCAGACAGCCTTGCCTTTAACAACATCACATGGTTAACAAAACATAAAAAGTTGTGAGTGTGATGGGGAGAATGCAAAAAGATTATAATGTCAACTGTCAACATCTGAGAGGCATCGTCATACATAAATAATAATTAAAAAAAAGTGCTGCAAGGAAATGGTCAGGAACCCCAAACAAACGTGACAAGTTTTGCGGCTTCCTCAAAAACCTTCTCGCTAAATTATGCTATCCACATATGTATTTTTATTATCTTACTGCTTGTTGGTCTGTATCTCTTGCAGTCAACACACCACATTCTACACAAAACACACAAACACACCCAAGCACACACACACACACACACACTCACATAGTTTCAAGTATCAGTGGGGAGGTGATGAAAAAAAGGGATGAAAATCAACGATTCCCTTTGACTTTCTGTTAATCTTAAACCCTCTCTCGTTTCCTTGTTCCCTGATTTCCCTTTCCCCGTCTCTCCGTCTCTCTCTCGCTCTTATGCCCCCATAGAGCCACACGTCGTCCTCTCATCTTCATCATCATCATATAAATCTTTCTCTCCCTCTAACACACACCACACACACACACACACACACACACACACTTCACCCCATCTATCCCTCCATCTTTCCATCCCTCCGTCTTTCCCTCCTCCCAGCTCAACCGTAGAAGGCACACTTCATGGAGACGCAGCAGCATCAAACTAATAGGATGGAAAATAGCAGTGGAAGTATAAATCCCTTTTCCCTTTATCTTCCCAGGTGTCATCCTGCATTCTTAATTTATGGCTGAGCATCCCCCACCTACGCCCTCTCTCTCTCTCTCTCTCTCTCTCTCTCTCTCTCTCTCTCTCTCTCTCTCTCTCTCTCTCTCTCTCTCTCTCTCTCTCTTTCTCTCTCTTTTTCTCTTCATCTCTGTCTGTCTCTCTATCTCTCTTGATCCTCATTGAACTTTTCAATTTAATCGGTATTCATTCGATGTCACATGTAGGCCAGCTTTGTACCTCATCCCGAAAGTTTGTTTATTCCGTTTATATCAACAGATCCTAAAAAAAACCTGGCTCATACCCACCATCTCTCCCCCTTTCGTTCACGTGATGGCTGCTTCATGGTTACTGTGGTATCTGCCTCCACTCACACTGCCTCACTCACACTGGGATGAGTAACTGGGGCAAAAACATCCGGAATTCCAGGGTGAGAAAATGTATTGTTTTGGTCTCAAAAAGGTCAGATAGTTTAATGAGTGAGATTGTGTGAGTGTGTCTGGGTGTGTGAATTTGTTTGTTTATGCATGTATATGTGTATCTGTGTGTGTGTCTGTATGTGTGTCTATCTATGAGCTTATGCATGATTGTATGTGTGTGTGTGGGGAGTGATCCACAGCACATGGTCATTTGCCTAAAACCGTGCACACGCATGTCAGAGCTATTAGTGATGTGTTAGCGGACAGGGTCATAATAGCAGCACCTTTAATAAATCTGTCTTAATCAGTGAGGACATGCAATGAAATGAATTGTTTCCGCAGCCGACGGCCGCATTATGGGGAGGTTCTGCAGGGGCTGTGTGACCCTTTCAAAGTCACTTAGCGTAATTTACCGCACATGTCAGGTAACACTGCAGATGGTAATTGCGACTGACCTCAATCTGAGGACATTGCACTTTATGAGTCACAGAAAGATGGCAGAGGCGCCATTCTCCCTTACGTCTAATGGGAAAGTGTTTGTGTGTGTGTGATTGTTTCTTATGAAAATGAGAGCATGCATTGTGTGAAAATGTGTGGGTGCAGGCTTTGCATTTGTAGGTGTGTATGTCTCTGTGTATGTGTGTGTGTGTGTGTGTGTGTGTGTGTGTGTGTGTGTGTGTGTGTGTGTGTGTGTGTGTGTGTGTGTGTGTGTGTGTGTGTCTGTGTAAAAGAGCGTCTGCCTGTTCATACGTTTTACAGAGCTTGAAGGAGAGCGCGAAAGACAGCAAGCTTAATTGATGCTCCAAGAGGAACCCTTGTTGGCCTCTTTCTCTCTCCATCACTGCAGGTGAGGTACAGAGGGATGTTCACTTGAAGGAATGATGGGGACGTGCCGACAAAGCCTCCACAGTTGCTATAGTCAACATTGCATCGTATTTATCTCAGTATTCATCCACATATGTGAGGCGCTGCGATATGGGGTGCGCCGGCCAAGCTCGTTCCCTGATTGGCCGTATTGCCGGCAAGACACAATGACTTTGTCTCAATTCAGGGGACGCATCCTTCGGAAGCTGCATTTAAAGACCGCTTGCGTCACAGCGGCGCGTCAAGGCTGTCCCATTTCGAAAGTCCCTTCAAATGCGGCCGAGAAATGCAGCCTTCTTTTCACGGATTTGAAGGGTCCACCAGCTGGATCCTTCACGGCCCAACGTATCCAAAGATCCATTGCGCGCTGGATTTTTTCAGAAATGGCGTCGGGGACAGCGGAAGCGGCAGTTGCAGCAAATTACATATTTAATGACCAAACTATGTAAAAACATTATTTTATTCAAATAAAGTTGGGACTATTTTGAATTTGTAACTTTATTGTCAAAGTTCAATGACATTTACGCAAACCATATAACGTTAAACTAATTAACGTTAAACTAATTAACATTATATTTCATATAATTATTATATAACGTCTCCAGATTTCTCCTCCGCCGCCCAGTTTGAACCGCAGCTGTCAGGGTTGCTAGGTGACAGGAGCGGCGCGTAGTCACGTAAGGTAAAGGGTGTTAACGGCTTGTTATACAAACGCAAATGCTCCGTAGGCCAGACCGTCCTTCGGTCCGGCCTTCACGGTCTACGAAGGCCACACCTTTATAGACCGCGTCCTTCGAAGGATGCGTCCCCTGAATTGAGACACAGCCAATGTCCCAGTGGAGTAAGCTCGATCCACATGACATCTGACCTCTGAATTCTGACTGTATTATAGTAGGTGACTTCAGATGGTCATTAAGGGGAGATGGAACCCAGTCCAAACGTTCTGCAGGGACGGATCATCTCAGCCACTGAGCAATCCTGCCCCCTCCACAAAGAAGAATGTACTCACGGTAGTGTTGTCTGTTTCAACTGTTTGATATGGGATATTGCAAGGTTTTCAAGACAATAGTCGATGGTTGGTGGTCTTTAGAAGTCTGAAGTCAATGCATTTGGTGTGGAGAATGTTCTTTTGATGCATGGATATGTTATTCCTCAACATTCTGAAATCATTACAGTCCTGCCCGCACATTTGTTTGATATGTGATGGTCATGGCCTACTTTTGGTTTCTCAAATCAAATATTCTCCTATGACTCACCCGCCATCATCGTACTGAGACTATCAGGGGAATGAAGAATTACAATATCAATCACAATCACTTCTCCCCCTCCACTATATTCACCCTCATCTCTTCTCATGCCCTGAGATGTCCCACTTTACCCGTACTTTTGCTTGGCAGACATATGCATATGAATACCAATTCCCTACTTTTTTATTGATCAACCTTTCTGATTCCTGGCTCCGCTTAACACTGGCCTCGAACAACACCAGCTGTCTCTGTTTTTCTCTCTCCACCTGCCTCCTGGCCCTCCATGTTTGCCTCCCTCCCTCCCACCAGTATAACTCTAACGACGTGTACTCCTTCCTGGATCGACTCATGGCCCTCCACAACGCTAATGGAGCAATCACACACGTGGCGGATCTGCTGCAGCCACGAGAACTGCAGCAACAGAGCCTAGCATGCCTGCAGACCGAGAGAGGGAGATAGGGAGAGAGAGAACTATAACAAGATAGAGAGAGAGAGAGAGAGAGAGAGAGAGAGAGAGAGAGAGAGAGAGAGAGAGAGAGAGAGAGAGAGAGAGAGAGAGAGAGAGAGAGAGAAGTGGAAATAGACAGAAATATTAAGATAAGATAAACAGGTGGTGTAAGAGAGAAAAAGAGAGAGATTGAAAGCAAGTGAGAGATATAGAGAAAGATGGGAGAAATAACAGAAACAGAGGAAAACAGAAGTATAAAAAGAGAGAGAGAGAGAGAGAGAGAGAGAGAGAGAGAGAGAGAGAGAGAGAGAGAGAGAGAGAGAGAGAGAGAGAGAGAGAGAGAGGGGGGGGGGGGGGGGGGGGGGAGAGAGAGACTGCTATAGGCCGGGAAGACTAAAGAGGCAGAATGCCAATTCGAACACGATGTGCTGCCAATAATTGTGATTGATCCCAGGTGTGGGGTAGATGTCTGTTTGCATGAGGGGGTTGAGGTTGTGCTAGTGTCTGGGTTTGGAGGTGGGGGGGAGTTGGTTGTCAAGAGATGAAAGACAAGTTGATTAACTAAGGGATGAAGAGTCCACTGTGGTCTTAGATACAGACGTGATCGAATGCTGGGAATAAGAGAGAGATAGAATAATAGAGAGAGTGAGAGTACGAGTGCAAAAAAGATATATACGGTATATAAACAGTTAAACCCAAATTAACTTAATTTGCCCAAACCTCCAAAACAACCAGATATAACTAGTACTTTCGTGGGGGAAATTTGAATACAACTGGCTGGGGAGTTTGCATCGGCAAGAAGCAGAAGAGTAAAAAAAAGTAAATGTTTTCCATGAAAAAGTGGGAAAATGTCATATGTGTACGGTAATCGTTTGTGAGTATTTTTCTTCTTTTAAGTCTATGAATGCTACCAATTTGTTTCATGCATTGTCTACTCATTGATTTTCCATATTTGTTTCTTATCTTTTCAATGCTTTGGCAACACGTTTGTTCATTTAAATGTCATGCCAATAAAGCTTTGTTGAATTGAATTGGGGACAGAGAGAGAAGGGGGGAGGGAGGGAGGGAGGGAGGGAGGGAGGGAGTGAGTGAGAGAGTGACTAATAGATAATAGATGAAAAGATGAAAAACACAAAGCGTACAAATGTTGAGATGCTGATGATAACTATTATAGGGACGGCGATATGCTTAAAGCCTAAAGACATATACATGCATATAAACGGACGGGAACAGGAGACAGAAGGACATTGCTTTGCTTACACAGAAGAAGTGACTGGATTTAGACTGGAGTGAATCTCAATAGGTGAGAGGGCTAGGGAGGGATTTTTAAGAGGATTAACCAAAACCTAGAGTGATTCAGCATGGAATCAGTGCCTCCAACAGCATGCCCATGTTCTGCTCCCACGCACACCCACACACATGCGTGCACGCAAACAAACACACACCCAAAGGGACAAGAGTCTGGGAGGCCGAGAGGTCTAGAAACAGGAGCGGGATAGGGGACACAGAGAGAGAGAGAGAGAGAGAGAGAGAGAGAGAGAGAGAGAGAGAGAGAGAGAGAGAGAGAGAGAGAGAGAGAGAGAGAGAGAGAGAGAGAGAGAGAGAGAGAGAGAGAGAGAGAGAGAATGACATCTGCCTGCAGAATATATGAAACCAACAATATTTTATTTAAAACAAAGACCGAATACCACTTCCATACAACATATGTGTGGTTTAAAACCATCAGCCATGTTTCATACAAGATGCATATGTTGTTAGAAGGACGTACAAGAAAAGTACATTAGACCTCCAATTAAATAATGACAGAGAGAGAGAGAGAGAGAGAGAGAGAGAGAGAGAGAGAGAGAGAGAGAGAGAAACATAGAGACAAAGACAGGGAGAGAGAAAGACAGGGAGAGAGAAAGGCGACTGTCAGTCTAAAATGTTTCTTTCATGATAGGTCATTGCAAAGTAAACCTGTGCTTTCTGTGACGGGTAAGGTAGAAAATAACAAGTAGGATTTCTGCCCTGAGCGTAAATGAAAAACACCCTAATTTCCAATCAAGTATACAGCGGAACAGTTTTTCTCCTATCTGTCTTCAGAGAATAAAACAGAAGATTTCACAGAATTTCCAGGGGGGGGAGGGGGGAATAACAACAGACAGGACACTGGCTATGGGATGTGAGAAATATTCCCATTAAAATCGAAATCCACATCAGCAACACCGGCCATGTCCTACCTCGGTCTTAACGCAACTACTTAAGACGCAACATGTGACAAATCATGTATCTCATTAAAAGTATCCCTTTCATTTCTGCACAATTTTGTCAAGAGCTCTCTGTTGTGGGAGCAAGAACAGAGGAAGAACGGAACCATTCTGTATATTTCCAGTGAATTACTCCGATCTCTCTGCAGAATTATAATCCTCGGCACACTTTCGCTTAATCCTACCAGGAAACCATCAAATGATGAACAAATGTTCTGCGCAGTTAGGGAGGCTGTGACAGGAAGACTGTATAATAGGCGTCTAGATTGCCACTAACGCAATTATGCTCTCTGATTAGGGAATTGCGTCTTAATGTAATTACAATGCTGTTTAAAGATTTATTCTGTCTGTAGCAATGTGCTGCCTTGCTGTGTTGGTGTCTCATCATGTTAGCCATAACCATAGAGCCCAATCTCCTTTGTAATCTGCAGAGACCTCTCCAATCATCGGGGGGGGGGCAGATCAAAAAAACAAACCAGCTCCTTGCTGATGCTGTTGCTCAAGCTGTACCCATGTTAACTATCTTCATAAGTAACAAACGACTCAAGTCCAAGTCTGCAGGCACAGGTGATGGTTGAGGCAGCTCCCGCTAGATAAAGCAAGCTCTGGCAGCAGTCACATGGGAACGTTTACTTTCAGACTCATGGTTTTTTACAATACAAACACACACACCCTCATCCTCACCCACATGAATTGTTACCAAGCGGCCGATCTATATTTCCAACTTACACTACAATGCTTTCCAAATCAGAGCCACGTGTGCAAGATCTGTTGTTTCAGATACATCTGCACATATTACTATATTACTTCGCTGACAATGTCCTTCCTCCTATTTTTCCAATCGATTTTATATCTTTTTATTTTAAACTTATTTTAAACTTTCTTTAAGAATAATTGTAATGATGAATATGCTATGTGAAGGCTTTACAAACATAGAATAATAATTTTAGGGGTTAAAAATAAAACGTTAATAAAGAAAGAAAATTGTTTTTACAACTCATACATTGTTGAGTACACAAGTCACATGTTAAACTATTGAAACATTTTGGTTAAAATAAAATCACTAGAACACTGTTATTTTTAATTTGTACGTTTGTGTTTATGTTGTTTCTGTGTGTGTTTGTGTGTGTCTATGTGGCTTTGTGCACGCGTGTGCTGTTTCTTAGACTAGTCAAAAGCTAATCAGCATACTTAATTATTAAATACCACTTGTTCATACTACAAAAACACTAATCAAATAATAACTAACCTTAATCAAGCAAACAGTATATTTGATTGAGGACTACAGGTAAACAGAAAGAAGAAGACACATTTTAAAAGTAAAAGGATAAAAAAAACATGACTGAAATATTCACATTGAATAGACAGACGAAGAATTACAAGTTGATACATATGCAACACAAAAGTGCTTTCACTGTTTTTCAAATGGTGAAATTGCATTACATATGGGTTTCTGGTTCGACGAGCATCCATTCATGTAGAGTGTAACAGAACACTATGTCATCGCCGGAATGCAATTCATGAAGGCAAATTGCTTCCCTTCCTTTGCTACACCAGTTTGACCACAGACCACAGACCTCCAACGAGACACCTCAGCAAACAGACGGGGATGAACAGTATATGTTGAAGAGTCGGCGACTTTAAAAGTCCTCCCCCCGCGCTGTTACACTAAGCCCCTAATAACAGTACAGTCGTTGAATCGTAGCCCTTCACAGAAAGTAACTCGGGATAAGTGCCACAATAAGGGCCCTTTTCACTCACCCTGCTGACGCCTCGGCCCCTGTCCTCTCCATAGTTGGTCCCCAGGATTTCGAAGAAGATGTTGGGGTTGGTTCCGTTGTCGGTGAACTCCAGGAAGCTGGTTAGACCGCTCACGCCAAACTAGGCAGACGATGAGAAAAAAAATAATTATTTGAAAAACTAGGAATATGGAAAACAGTTTGACTCTGTATTTCTCCTCCTACTTCTTTTGACTCTGTATAAATAAATACATATATGATATACAGATATACATGGTGTCAGCTTAACACCTTGGGATCCCCTGAGGTAGTGTGAACAGTAAGCAAAAGTGACTCTGTGTGTTGGCTTTAGGTTAGGTGCAACTTCACCTACCATGCATAGTGGAGATGGATCACACTACGAGTGAGAGTTAGTAGTGTGCCGGTGCCGGTGTGTGTGTGTGTGTGTGTGTGTGTGTGTGTGTGTGTGTGTGTGTGTGTGTGTGTGTGTGTGTGTGTGTGTGTGTGTGTGTGTGTGTGTGTGTGTGTGTGTGTGTGAGAAAGAGATATAGAGAGAAAGAAGAAAGAAAGAAAGAAAGAAAGTGAGAACGTGAGAAATGTGTGTGTTCATGACTGCTTTCAACTCTGATATGGTTGTCTGTCTTTTTTTCCGTTCCTGTGTCTAATGCTCCAATGGGTGGGAAAGTAATGCTTCAAAATACGAATCATCCGAAACAAATGCCCTCCAAGCAACTTGTCTAGCAGGGTTATAGATACAATGCTTTGCAACAAGGACCATCCATTAAGAAGAACATCACACTTATTGGTTCTGTCCCCAGATGTTATGCATATCATTAAGATATCACATCAAGGCATCTATATCATTTGGGTTAGTTTGCACCAAGGTATTCTAAAGGGTGTGTCTTTGCAATACTCCTTCATAGTGTTAAGCATTTCATTATTTTAATTAAATCCAAGGCCCAGTGATACGAGAGACATATGTCCGTGTTCTGTCCCGGGGTCCAGAAGAGCATGACACTGCAGATCATATGCTGAGAGCAACCAGCTTCCTACACCCAGGACACCACAAACTACGTCTGATCCGAGAGCAGACGGGTAGTTATGGCATGATTCCATCTTGTACCGCTGATCCAAATAGTAGTCTGCACTGTAGGTAAAGAGCGCCTTTCAGTGCAGGCTCAATGCAAGCCTATTTGCAGCCTTGGTTGCCTGGGTCCTGTTTCTCAGCACTCAGAAATTGTTCCTTGAGAGGATGATGGTCATCCTGTGGAGCTAAGAGGTGTTGAAACGCTGCTGAGGTCATGCTAATAATCTGCTCAGTGTGGTCCGTTCCATTGAGTGGCAGGGCATCAAACAAGAAGTGGGAAAAATGTAGGTTGACATGAGGCTATTATGGAATTAAATGAGCGACTATATAGAATTTACATTTTTAAAGGCCACCAAACCTAATCTAACATTACTTGCGCAAAAACACACACACACACACACACACACACACACACACACACACACACACACACACACACACACACACACACACACACACACACACACACACACACACACACACACACACACACACACACACACACACACAAACCCGTACAGGCAACTTCATCAGGGCAGTGCATCAAGTCGATTTGTTCGCTTGTAAACCAAGCACAGGTAAACCTCGCCTGATGCGGTGGATTAGCTTTCATAATTAGTTGGTTAATTGATGCTGTTGCAAGCCATTCATAACAATTATCTTTCTGGTAATTGTACCTCTTGTCAAGGACAAGGGAGAACAGGAGAAGAAAAAGACGATAAAGTTTCTATACTATCATTATTTCTTAGACAACACTTGCACAATACGGCCATATAGGTAAGAGTAAAGGAAGTCTTCAGAAAGAAAGATTAAATGGATGAAAATATGTGCTTCTCTACTACGTACAGAGAGATGGCCGGCTCTTATGGCTTATTCAGAAAATAAGTATTAGCAAGTATAAATCACATTGGCATTTATTTAATTTAATTGCTTACATTTTGTTAAACGTGGCAGAGATTTTAGACATGTCTATTGTTTATAAGCAGGCAAAAATTGGCTGCTGAGAATGTCACGTCAATGTCTGCAAGAAATAATTTGGCGTTTTCCATTTCCCGAAAAAATATGAAGCCGTTAATTCCAAATGGAGTTACAGTTAGTGGCCTGGATATGAAAACAGGACCCATCGCCATGTCAACACAAATAGAAACCAGGGCCTTTCCTTCTTCTTAAAGTAAAAAAATGCCTTTAAAAGGGCAACAATTGGAGTTGTGTTACTCAGGACAGAGGAGTAATAAGCGGTAGCTGTGTGCTTCCACATTAAGGCTGATCTCCCACTTCTGCCCAGAACCATCAATTAATGTGTGAAAAAAAACAGGTAATTGCAGTTCGCGAGGAGGACCGGCAACATCAGAGGCCGGCATAAACAATGACAATGCTCAATAACGCCGGCGATTATTGCTATGTGTGACATTTTAATGTGACTTTTAATGTTGTTATTAATTAAGGGTGTGTATACGAAGGAGCAATAAACCTATAATTCCACAATCGAGGAAATTGAAATGGCCAAAGGAAAGGGCAGGGATCGCGGCATTCAAAGACCGGCGCTGGTAATAGGATATTAAGCCTTGTGAAACAACATCCCGGGCAACAATGTTATGTACATTCCAGCCTAGGCAACAATGTTTCGTTAACTATCCGAATGACATACTGTTTTATTGACCGCTTTGCACAAGCTTGATGTAATTGTATCTTCCCAGAGGCATGATGGTGGATCCCATGGCAGCCATTTTAGGACATGGCTGGGACTGGATTCAAGGAAATACCTGGTTTGAAGTCAGTGGCGCGTTGTTCAGATGCTATTTTAAGGGCGCATGCATACATGCGCATGCGATGCATACGGATTGCTTGTGCACCTCGCGCATACACTTTGCTTCTCTCATCTACACGGACAGCAGTTCCCATTTTTGCAAATCATACATAATTACAAGGAAAATAAAATAGTACCACACAAGGAAAATCCTTGCGGTGTCCATAAATATAAAATAAATAGGCATAAATCTAGCGTAGCCTACACATTTACCCAAATTATTCACGCGAATTGTATCAGGCGTAATGACGGATCAAATTAACCTGGTTGACCAATAGTGGCAAGAGACACATGTATATAAGGACACCTGTCAAAGTGGGTTGTCCGTCAAGAATCAGGAACCACAATTCTGAAGACTGCGAAATCACCTTCTGTAAGTCCATTTAAAACCTTAGGCCTACTCTGCAACTTACCAGTTTAGTTGAGGTTGCTCATAATTTTTCTATTGCACAGTGGAATGGAATACGTCTTGGTACAGAGGATCAGACGCCGGGGGGAGAGGGTCTACCGGCCCAGACACACCTATCTCTCCCTGAGTGAGGTGGAATGCAGGCGTAAGCTACGCCTGACCCGTCAGGCTGTCACAGATATCTGCCATCTCCTGGCAGATGGACTGGGGACAGATGCACGCTGTCCCTATGCCCTCCCCGTTGAAGTGAAAGTTACAGCGGCACTGCATTTCTATGCATCTGGGTCGTTCCAGCATCCCCTTAGTTCTATTGGGTGCATTTCACAATCGGCAATAAGTTTGGCTATACATGCAGTTATGTCAGGTCGAGTCCGACATGCTGGGGAATACATCAAATTCCCCGTTACACCTGACAGCCAGGAAAGAACAAAGCAGGAGTTTTGGACCAAGTATGGGTTCCCTGGCATCCTTGGTGCTATAGACTGCACCCATGTGCAGGTACATGCCCCATCAGTAAACGCACTCGTATGCATAAACCGGAACGGAACTCATTCGATTAATATATTTACACAACTTTGCCATGAATCATGGATGTGTCGATGACATTAATGAGGATAGATTAGAGGACTTAAGGAGACGTGATGCTGAACTGCATGTGCCGATGCCATTACGTCCAAATGCCGCAGCAGCACGGCAGAGGAGAGCTCATCTGTCAGATGAGCTGCATCGTATATAGTGAGGTATAAGCAAACTAATGACATCTCCGCTCTATAGTTTAGCTACATTGTACAATTATTACCATGCATTCATAACCTTGTGATTCAGAGAAGGTGAGCCCAAAACATCGGAAAGTATAGTATGTCCTTGAGAATTTTTTTATTCGACTTGTCCAAATAGGCATAAATGAAGAAAAATAATACAAAACGAAAAATGAAAAGTTGCAAAGATTTGAAGGAGATTTAGCCGAAGAATTAATTATTTTCTCCCTCCTCTGGACATCATCTGTTGTGAACCTTTCTTGGCGTGCGCCTGGCAAATCTGCCATCATAATAGCAATCCGCCATGGAACAAGCGCCGATCGCTCTTAAAGGGGATGCGAGAAAACGCTCTGATTGGTTCATTGCACGTTACGCCCAAACCACACCTACGGGTAATTAGGTTGCTTCAGACCAACCCTTTTGACACTTGCGCCGCGGCGAAAGTGTCATTTATCCGCCTGTAAAATAGCGATAGCGCCGTAGAACCGCCCACAAAGCTACTTGCGCTTTGCGCTTCCCACTTGCGTTTCAGACCGTTAAAATAGGGCCCATAGGGTCCATAATCAGAACATTGTAATCTGTATGATATCTATAAGCTACAGGTGTGTGTGTGTGTGTGTGTGTGTGTGTGTGGAGGGTAGTTTTATTATTTGATTCATGTTTTGTTAATATTGACTGATATTAAAAACACATACAAGCTACAAGCTATGTATATACCTAGATATAAAACCTTTTAACAATGTGCAAAGTGCTATGCATAGTGAGAATGAGGGTCATCATTTTAAGCATACTTTTAAATTAATATTAAATCAAACTTAATGAAAACAAAACAACATTAATCATAAGGTAAATGAAATTGCACTATGCAATTGTAGAACACAAATAAAATGACATATGATAAGAATGCTAATTAACTATTTTTAGAGGGCTTGTTTAATGGAGAAGCTGACAGATCAAATTGAGAGAGAACATTTGTACCACGCTTTGATTGATTAATTAGGAGGAACACATTCGCAAATTCACTAAAGAAATTTTAGCTTCTGAAATTGACATTTCAGAGTAAATCCTTTGCACAATGTATAGCAAGCTATTCCGGAGGATTCGATAAAAAACAAAGATAAATGATACATGAATGAAAGGATTTGTAAGGGACAGGTTTCAAGTCATGGTAATGTGTGGTTTCTGAAAGTGTGGTCTTTTTGACATCTATTCACTATGATTTTATAATACTTTTTGCTTTACTTTGACTCATCATTTCTCACTCCTCACTTTAACATATGCCTTACAAAGAACTTATGTGACTTCTTTGGAAGGAGGGAGACCTCCTAGATGTTCTGTTCTCAAAGGTACTACATATTACTTGAGTGGTTTGAGCTTGCTCATAGGTGCTCAGAGTCAACTGAAGTGGTCTCATCTATCGCGGGCCCCGTGAATTCCTTTGAGTCCCGGTGATTAAAGTCCTCCCAAATAAACTTGACTTGCTTTGGCCTCGCAAGGTGCAGCTGTGAGAGCCTCCCTCCAGTAGACAGGGAGGGCCCAGTGAATCACAATGTTGGGGGCAGATTACACGGTCGCCACGGTTGTGGAAGGTTGGACTGGATGGTGGAGGTGACTCAGCCTCCAGAGAGGTAAATGAACATATCATACTCCTACTCTCTCTCCAGTACAGATACGTGCCACGGTCAGGTCAACAGAGAACACACTGGGGAAAAGCTCTCAGTTATGGGGCTTGTCTGGCCTGTATAGGCAACCAATACCTTATGCATCTTTTGAATCCCCGCTGAGGATATGGCATTGTTAATGCTAACACACAGCATTGCCGGTGCACTCGTACATACCTTTTTAACAGTGTCCAGCATGCTCTTTCCTCCCTGCCAGGGTTTAGATGTCTTTCTGATACAGCTGAGACTGGCCATGCTGTGCCACTTCCTGTCTTCCAACTTCTTGTGGAAGGTGTTGGCAAGTAGCAGCACTGAATCATAGATGTAGCGGTTTGTGATCTACAGAGGGAGAGATAACGACAGAATATATAAAGCTACTGTACATACATGCAGCATGAAGATGTGCTAAGGCGACTCATTTGAATCCACCCCCCTCTTTGTGTCCTATGACCTAGCCCTGCCTCGTGTTTTTAGGACAGCACTTCTTCAGAAACAGACACAGAAAAGTATGCCAATGCCATTGCCTTTTGCTTTGCCCTGAGTTGGAATTAATAAGCCACAGATTTATATAGACTATAAGCAGTTTTTTTAAGTAGACTTGGTAGCCTTGCCTTGCGTGTTGTTTATATTACCATTTCATTTATATATTTAGATGCATAGTATCCCAAGGGCACATGGCAAGCAAACAGACCTGCACACACACACACACAACCAACGACCCGCACAGTTGTATACAGCTTTAAGGATGACATTCATTAAAGGGATTGATAGGTCCTCCGGTGCCACCAGAATAAAAAAAGAGATAGAACGAGAGACAGAGAGGGTAGGGAGAACAGTTAATTGAGTCAGTGATCGATCGCAGGACGATTTACTGATCCCGTTGTGCCCATGTTAATGAAAGAATAGTAAACAGGCACAGAATCCCACACACAAATGCAAAAGCACAAACAAAAACTCCTTCCAGAGATCAAACATACATTATGTAGAAAGAAAACATGCACGCACACATGAACAATAATCAAAATAAATGATCAAAAAATAAATATATTTTGAAATATGTGTGTGAAATTACCCTCTTCACTATCCCTGTTGGAGTCGGTTAACAGATTTTAACATATTAACAGAATTATAGATAAGATAGGATTGTGTTAAATCATCGGATTGTGTTAGAGGATATTGGATTAGTTTAGATGAAAAGGATTAAACACATTGTCAACCTCACACGTTATTTGTTATTGCTTATTAACAGTGATAGTGTTTATTTCTGATTAGATAATCCTGTTTTGCGACTGGTATATCAAACAGAATGCTGTGACACTTCTCACAGGGGGACACTTAATGTTCACCAGACTCTTTTCTCAAAATAATTTGAAAAATCGAGAGTGCTAAAAGCCATGTCAAAAACAGAAAGGCAAAGACAATTTGAAGAGACAATTTTGGTTTGACGAACTAACAAACAACCAAGGAGTTCATCAGCAGGAACCCCTTGGATGTTTGTAACCCTTTCAAAACATCCAAGGTCTCCTTTCCTTGTCCCAGCTATTCACCAAATGTCTACCAAGTGTCTGCTCTCACATCTTCCGACCGGAGGTGGCCCTGCCTAGTGGTGCTTGAGGAGAAGTGGCTAATGCAGAAAATAATCATCGGGTGTTTCTAGCAAGCGAGAGCAATTTCTGAGAAGCTGAGCTACGAACTAGGTTTGGCCATGAGGGGCAAGCTTCCAACTGGAATGATATAAACCTAGCTTTGATAAAGTTGCTGTAGCACAACCTTTCAATGGGCAAATGAAGAGTGTATTGTCTTGTAATGGGTTGTCATTGTTTGAAAGGATGTGAACGTGTTTGTGCATGGTCTAGCGCTGATGAATACGTGCTTTGTTTCTATGTGTCTGTTTCTATGTCTAATGCTCCAATAGGTGAGCAAGCACTGTCTCAGAATATGCGTGGAGGATCAAATGCGTGCATGTCTGTGTGTATATGTGAGTGTGTGGCCAGGTTGAGCTGACATGCTTCATTGCAGTGTGAAATTGTGTTTTTTGTGTGGTTCTCTCGCCTCACTGTCCTTCTCTCTCTCTCGCTCTGATTGTGTCTCTCCCTCTTGCTCTCTGTGTCTCTATTTTGTCCATCCTATGTTCCAGCTGACTTTGTGATTCCTACTCTCACCTTCACTTTCTGACCATGATGCAATCCCTCTCTCTCGCTCTCTTATTCTCTCTCCCTTTCAATGAAAATATAAATTAGAGTTTCCCCTCCTTTCCCATTGCTTTCTCACTCATAATCGAATCAGTCCCCTACAGTGAAATTAAATAAGTAGTTTCAGAAAATTATATATGAATAGTTAATTAACATTGACATAAATCCATAGAAAATAAACTGTCCATGTCAACTGAATGTTGAGCATTCATAATTCTTTCACAAAATTTCTTCCTCTAGGGTGGTGAGCGTCGACATAAATCAACAATGCATTAATTCAATTTTCTATTTCATCTTGACAGATAAATAAAAAATAAATCTTGTGTTATTGCCTCTCCGCTGCCTCTGATGGCAGCGATGTGATGCACGTACAAAAGCGAGTGAAAAAAAAGATAATTGTATACATACGATCCCTGGGGCGGGGGTGGGGGGGGGAACGCATCAAAAAATTAATAAATAAATGAAAAAGAAAAATACAGTGTCAAACATGGAAACCAGGGCAATGCGTTTATCTATTTATTTATTCTCTTTTTTTTGTATGTTTTCACTCAAAATATGTGGTCTCAGATGAATGCACTCAGGGTGGGACTAATTTCTCTTAAACAAATTATCATGTTTTGTCTAAAAAGCCTGAGAGGCATGACTGTGGCGACAAATCAAATCAACAAGCCTTGCATAATCAGAAAGTTCTCTATTCCCAAACCAAAGAATGGGGCGAAATGAGTGCCAGTCGTAGCATTGGGTTACAGTTTCAGGTTAGCGATCTTAGGCTACCTTGTCTTATCCACAAAAAACGTACATTTCAAACTCAGAGTACTGTGGAAGGATTCAAAGATTGAACTGCTCGCACCAAAGTAAGCTATCTCGAAAATACCAGGGGCCTAATTTATTAACCTTACTTACGCACAGATTTATGCATAAGGCAAAGTATGTAATTAACCAAAATGTACTCATACAAGCATTCAAAAATAATCTAGTGGTAGAATAGCGATATAAAAAGCAAAACGCAAAGTATTTAAGATCATTTTAAAGCATGCATTAAAGGAGAATTCCACTGGTGGAGACATGAATCTGTATTGAAAGCAGGTCATATATTTAGTCGAATAGTAACATACATTTCTAATTTGGTGCCTTCTTGACTGAGAAAAGTCAGAAAAGACAGCATGAGACAACTCTCATGCTGTCCCTGCAGCATGAGACGAGCAAGGGAAGTAATTGTTGCCGTTTGCGGAATTCCGGAGCTCTACATCTCAATAATATAATATTATATAATATGTAGGTATCTACGGTGGCGCTGAGCATTCACCAAATAAAAAAAAGTTTCACAGCTAATGTAGCCGTTAGCACACTCAGGATCTCGTAATTACGAGATAATATCTCGTAATTACGAGAAAAGATCTCGTAATTACGAGAAAATATCTTGTAATTATGAGATAAGGATCTCGTAATTACGAGATTAAATACGATAGCGTCGGATAGCGTCATCTTTGCCGGCCTGCAGCTAGCCAGCAACGTTATTGATGAATGAGAGGCGTGATCCTTTTCTCGTAAACGAGATCCTTATGTCGTAAATATGATATTTTATCTCGTAATTACGAGATCCTTATCTCATAATTACGAGATCCGTATCTCGTAATTACGAGATCTTTTCTCGTAATTACGAGATCCTTATCTCGTAATTACGAGATATTATCTCGTAATTACGAGATCCTGAGTGTGCTAACGGCTACGTTAGATGTGAAACTTTTTTTTATTTTGTGAATGCTCAGCGCCACCGTAGGTATCTATATAATATAATATAATGTAATATAATATAATATAATATATAATATGATTTCACGGCCATAATCTGTCAACTAAAACCGTCCACAGTGGATAATGTGCTTTTTTTGCACAGCAATCCAAAGAACCACGCCAAACCACAGATACTGTAGTTTCCCAGCGTTCCATCTAATGTGTCTAATTTTCCTTTGGGTGCGGGTCGGTCGTCGGTATCAATTTATAGCGGGTCTGTCGAGTGCGGAATGTAATTCGCAGGTACGGTCGGGTGCGGTTTTGCAAATTAAGACCTGTGTATTGATTCTCAGCCATGGTGGAGAAGGAATTGGGGGAAGAAACGTTGGCTTTGACTCTGTGAAGTCCAGATTGAACCGCAACTTCAGATTGATGTGGAAGGACCAGAGACATCGGAGAACCCGACGCAGTCGTTTATTCATAACATCATCCAGAGGCGCACACAGCTTAAGGCCGTGAAATTATATATCATAGATGTCTATACATATTATATTTTATCATTTAGATATAGAGCTCCAGGTCTCCCGCAGGAGCTCTCGGAGTGTTCTAGAATATCTTATAGAATACGGTCATAAGCTGTGTCTCGGATGATATCATGAATAAATGACTGTGTCTCTGGTACTACTTCATTGCTTCTTTAGCGCTCGTGTGATCTACCGGTCACACTGTAACGTCAAAATCTGTACCGTAGCAAAAATTCACACCCGCATACTCTCGATACCGTTTTTACCATACACCCCTAAGTCCCACCCACTGGCAATGAACTGTAATAGGTCTGTAACGTCAGTTGGTCCCAATACAGATCTCTCCCGTCTCAGGGGAAAATGAGGGAATGAAAAATATGAATGGGTTTCTAATGATACAAAGCTTAGTGGAAATGGGTGAAGTTTCCCTTTAAGCAATCAACATCCACTTTTTTTTACTTGAATGAGGGCCCTGGACGGTTGATTTTGTCGGAGGGATACTTGTGGATTTTCCCTTACTTTTATCAACAAACACCACAAACACCTATCGAGACTTGTCTCCTGTTTGTGCTACACATATAGTTGAGGTCTGCCTTTTTCGATGCTTCACTTTAGCCCGAGGCACAAAGAGCCAAAATTTCGATTGATATTTATAGCACGACCCAAAAGAGAACTGAAGTAGTGAAAGTAGTCGGGCTGTTATGTCTTTTTACTGCCGTCTTTTTAGATGTAAAAAATCAAAATAATAATTTTGCGTCTGTCTCCCTTGTGCTTCTAGCATTATATCCTTGTATTTTATCACTGCAACCTGTTAGCAATTGCCCCGGCACATCAAATCGTTGGTTGTTTCAACAAGGCGGGGAACAACCACTTAATGCAACCAATTTGACCTTGGGTGTCTTGAAAGGCGCCTCTAAATTAAATGTATTATTATTATTATTATTTCAAACTATTCCTGATGATACATTATTGCTATTGTGCTGTTTGTACATTCTATAGGAAGCAACAGATAGCGCTAAAGTCGCACTCATGAAGATCTTCAAACGCTTTCTTGTAAATAAATATCAGTTAAATCACCATCTATCCGGAAGGAGGAAAAACACACAATGATGATTCAGCCTGTGGCCCACTTGATGAAAGCCCTTACATTTGAAGTGTTATTAACGTTTCAATTCAAATCGTGCTACGCGTCTGTCTCCTCCGTGCTCACCTCTAGCTGCTGGGACTTGGCGTTCTTGGGGTCGCAGAGCGCCCCGTTGATGCGGTGGTTGTGTTTGACGCAGCGCTGGGTGGCATTGGGGGGCATGGGGAACGTCTGCCGGATCACCGTCAGCCGACCGATGGACTTCATCACCAGGTCTTGCAGGTCGTAATCAGAGATCTCCTAAAGGAAGGAGGGGAGATGTCAAAGGAGGTGTGGGGTAAAAGGGGGCAACAAAAAAAGAGGAATCCGTTTTTTCCATAGATACAGTGGTTTGTAGGACAATCATTCTCAGATTACTAATTAGTGATTTTGCACTTTGATTTTGTGCAAAACAACCTACGGTGAACACAGGTATATTGAATGGTTGTCCAGGTCTGGGTTAGGGATCTTACTGAAGGGTGCGTACACAGGGTGTGCACATTGACCCTACCCAGAGTGAAGATGAATTAATGCTGCCTCATAGACCTTTTGTATTCCGCCACTTTAGCCACTAATATACCACTGTCCCATGACATCACTATAATCTTCTCCAAAACCGGCTCGTACTAATTACGAAAGGAAGATGGACAGAAAGGGAAGAGAAACATATGAGAACATAATTATGTAGGTGTGTGTGTGTGTGTGTGTGTGTGTGTGTGTGTGTGTGTGTGTGTGTGTGTGTGTGTGTGTGTGTGTGTGTGTGTGCAATGTTGTGCCTGAACGCGTTCATTGAACGATAGTTCATGAACTCGTTCATATTTTGGGCGAACGTGAACGGTACGTGCTGTACTACTGCATGATGAACGTTACTGTGAACTCGTTTATTCTGGTGTCTGTGCTTGTTGGCCGGAAACGGAACGGGAGGCTGTTTATGTTGGTTGTAGTCTTTTCGCTCGGTTCTCCGTCCCAACAGTAGGGCTAGAACCAAGCGAAAAGGCTATAACCAAACGTGAACACCCCCCCCCTTTCCGTTTCCCGCCAACGAGCAATGAGTCTTCCAAAATAAATCAATGGGGTTTACAAAATGCGCTAAATGTGCAATAAAACACAATAGAAACTGTATTTTGCTACGATACTTGATTCAACCACTCTATTTCATCCTAGACAAACCAGAAAGGGGGCTCAATGTTAAAAATACCGGAAAAAAAATAATAGCTCACAGCAACATATTGAAAAACAGAACTATGAACTAGTTCATCTTTGAACTGTGAACTTAGTTCAAATTTTTGAATTGTGAAAATTTGTGAACTGAACTTTGAACTAGTTCACGTAGAAAGTGAACTTTCCCAACACTGTGTGTGTGCGTGTGTGCGTGTGCGTGCGTGCGTGCGTGTGTGTGTGCATGATAGGCTCATTTAGTATCCAGCCCGTGTGTCCTTGAACGCTTGTGGGAGGATTCATGGCTAATTTTAGCCGGAGGACACACTCTCTCCTTTGCTCTCTATTCCTCTCTATTTCTAGCACTCTTACTCCCTCTCTCTCAAACTCTGCTTCTCTACCTCTACATCTTTTCGATATTTCGTGGTTCGTGTCCGACCTTAAGGCCATCTCATGGAGCTACCCACCCTGTCCCACCTCAATAAGCCCAACAGACAAATCAGTGTCAGGAACCTTAAAAACATCAATCCAGTCACCATGACTACTGACCACCTCCATCTCTCCGCTGCCAACCCCCCTTCAGTCACTGAATCTGTGGATCTCTACAATTCATCACTCAGCACCCTCCTGGACCGCCATTCCCCAGTCAAGCCCAGAACCAGTACCTTCACATGCTCAGCCCCCTGGTACACCAGTGAGCTACGACTACTGAAGAGAACCTTGAACGGCCTTTTATGGACTCAGGGCTTGCTGTTCAGAAACTAGCCTACCGGGAACATCAGAAGGCCTACAGCAAGTGCCTTAGTGACACACGGCCCCGGTTCTACTCCCACATAATCAACATAGCCCTGGTAACTCCAAGCAGCTTTTCTCAACCGTAAATCGTCTCAAACCTCAGACCCCCCTACACTCAGACAACACGCAGGAGCGGTGCAACAGCTTCATCTCCTTTTTCAAATTGAAAGTGGACAACATCCGCTCCCTTCTCTCCAGCCCCCCCGCCCCTCCGCTCCCCCCTCTCTCCAGCCCCCCTGCCTCCCTGCCCTCCCCTCTCACCAGCCCCCCCGCTCTCTCTGCTCTCAGTCCCTCCGGTCCGGCCATGTCCCCACGTCTCTGAAAACTATTGTCATCAAGCCACTATTCAAAAAGCCCAGCTTTGACCCCGAAGTTACTGCCAACTACTGCCCCATCTCCAACCTCCCTTTCCTATCAAAGGTGTTGGAAAAGGTAGTTTCTGCCCAACTCCACAACCACCTCATAAAAAACAGTCTTAATGAGAAGTTCCAGTCTGGTTTCTGCTCTGGCCACAGTTCGGAAACTGCCCTGGTCAGGGTCACCAATGACCTGCGGATGACTGCTGATGCTGGCCTTCCATTACTTCCCATTCTTCTCGACTTCACCGCAGCATTTGACACCATGGACCATCACATCCTTCTACGCCGCCTTCACTACTCGATTGGACTCTCTGACACTACCCTGGCTTGGTTTACTTCATATCTCTCAGACAGAACAGAGTATGTATCCATGGGTGGTGCTAAATTGGACACGCACTCTGTCACTTGTGGTGCCCTCAAGGATCAGTCCTTGGCCCCACCCTCTTCATGCTATACACGCTCCCCCTTGGTCGTGTCATCAGACGGCATGGAATATTTTTCCACTGCTACGCTGATGACACCCAACTCTACATCAAAACAAACCCATGCCCCTCTGCAGCCCTATCCACACTTTCCATCTGCCTTGAGGAGATAAAGGCGAGGAAGGTGGCTCACTTCCTGCAACTCAATAGCTCAAAAACGGATAGATTCTCAAGCCACGTTATACAGCTCTCATCCTCAGTCACTAACCTCGGTGTCAGAATGGACCCTCACCTGCATTCAACTTCTTTGCAAAACCTCCTTCTTCCACCTCAGGAACATTGCAGAACTCCACCCCAAACTAACTCTCCCCGATGCCGAAAAACTTGTCCACGCCTTTGTCTCCTCCAGGCTGGACTACTGCAACGCACACCTCATCAGGATCCCAAGCAAGAACATCCAGCAGCTGCAGTACATCCAGAATTGTGCCGCCAGGATCCTGATGGGGGTGCGGAAGTACCACCACATCACACCCATCCTCAAATCCCTCCACTGGCTTCCTGTCCAGTACAGGATCGAATTCAAGGTTTCAAAAGGTTTCCCTTTTGTCCCACCAGTGCCTCCATGGCACTGCCCCCCTATACCTCAAAGAAATCATCACCCCCCATTCCTCCTCACGCCATCTCCGCTCTGGACAGGCCAACCTCCTCCAGCTTCTGAGTACAAGGCTCCGAACTATGGGCGACCGCGCCTTCTTCTCAGCTGCACCCAGTCTGTGGAATGCTCTCTATGACCATTTAAGGGACCCACAGACTGTTGATTCTTTAAAAAAAAGGCCTGAAAAACCATCTTTTTAGAAAAGATGGTTTTAAAGCTGTTATCTTAAATGTTTGAATGTTTTTTTCTGTGTTTTTTTCTTTTTCTTTTTAATCCATTTTTAAAGTACTTTATGTTGTTTTTATCCTTTTACATGTGCATTAGGGATGTGTCGTTCGCGACTGATTCGTTACAACGAACGAATCCTGAACGTGAACGACAAGAACTGGTTCCCCAAAACAAGAAGAACTGGTTCTTTGATTCTTTTTTTTTAACATAAACCAAACATATGGTCACGTAAATAAAATATACAAACGAACAGAGCTCCGTCTCCCCGCGACTTCCATTGATTGAGTCTACAACTTTCTCAAAGATTCAGCCAATGAGAGGTAGCAATGGTGTTGGAATGGCACCTGGGTAAACCAATGACAAGGCGGTACCGTCGAATATGCGCGCTTTCTCTGTCTAACGTATCTTGGGTCATACCATTCGACTCATATATCCCCCTACATTTTTTCGAAAATAGACTTGACCTCCATCTGTTTATTGGATAAACGCATTTCCCAATCCCAGGAGTCTTTGCTCCATTCTACGTCAATTTAAGAACAAACAAAGAAATTAAACTGCAGTTCGTATTTTTTATTTATGACCATGCAAGTTCTGTAATGCCTGAACAATGAAGAATTAAATGTAAAGTAAAATAAAATTATAAATGTAAAACCATGAATGAAATATAGAGAGTAAGCAAGTGGTATAAATATTGGTGGGACGTTCGACATACTATATAGCAGGCATCTCCAAACGGCGGACTGTGGTCTTGACTGTCCTATCCGGGCCCACGACCAATTAAAAAAAAAAATATATATAAAAAAAAGTTTTTTTATTATTTATTTTTTTAAGATGTAATCTGGCGTAACGAACGAATCAAAACGAACGAATCAAATAAACGAATCGTTATAGTTAACTGAACTGAAAGAACTAGTTCCCGGAAAAGAATCATTTTGCCCATCCCTAATGTGCATTGTAGCACTTTGAGGTCATTGAGTTGATGTAAAGTGCGTTATATATTATTTTTATTATTATTATTATCTATCCTCTATCCATCTATTACACTCTCTCAAACTCTGCTTCTCTACCTCTCTCTCTCCCTCTCTGTATCAAACTCAGCTTCTCTACCTCCATCTCTCAAACTCTGCTTCCCTTTCTCTACCACAATCTCTCTTTCTCCCTCTCTCTCCAGAGGGTCATGTGGGGATGAGATGAGAGCTGACATTTATTGTCTTTGGTGATTGTAACACTGCTTCCCATTCAGATGCCCCTTGATATCCATTGCTTATACCTGCATTTGGGACACTGGCAGTGTGTGGGTATGAGTGTGTGTGTGTGTGTGTGTGTGTGTGTGTGTGTGTGTGTGTGTGTGTGTGTGTGTGTGTGTGTGTGTGTGTGTGTGTGTGTGTGTGTGTGTTTGTGTGTGTGTGTGTGTGTGTGTGTTTGTGTTTGAGTGATGTCATTTTCCTGTAATTTTGCCAGAACAGCCCCTACAGAATAACATACGTATATCCAATGTTACAACACAGAATAACAATGACATGTTGATAGACATGCCTAAATCTTTCTGAACAGATGAAATATGAATGTACCTGCTGTAATGTGCCGTGAACACTTTTTCAGAGTAAATCCATATCAAATCAATCTACTGTTTATTTGATATACTCTAGCAGGCTTTACGGATAATTACAAGTCAATACAGTTGTCTAAAAGAATGGAGAAAAAAATATTTCTCCATTTAAAGGGAGGATACATGATGTCAGTTCTCATGTGATGCTGCACTGGTGCATTGGGGGTAGAGCGGTGTGAAATGTAAAGATAAGTCAGAGGATAACGGAAAAGAGGTATAGAGAGCCGCTCAGAAGTCACATCATACTGCAACCCACAGACCTGGACATTAATATTTTCAAATAAGAGAAAGACGCTAGTAACTTTGTGTGCACACTGGGGTTGAAACATGAAAAAGATATTTGGAATAGTTTTTTTTATCGTGCACCAGTGGAATTTCAATTTGAACCTTCAGAAGGCGGCAAATTGACTTCAAAGAACTATAAACATCTCCATAAAAATCCCAAATTGTAAACATACAGCATGGCATATCTTCACGCCAGGGCAACATGCCCCTGCAGAGGTCCTCATAAAACGAAAGAAGTACCATGATAAAAATGCCTGAAGAGGATTGAAAGCTCAAAAAGCTTACAGGGTCGAAAACTGCTCAAAAGGCCTGAAACAGTGGGCCAAAAACAGAATTAAGATTCACAACAGGCGGTCAAGGGCACACAGAAAGAAATATTGCCAAGAAGGATTCCCTCCCCTCCCCAGAAACAAAAGTACACACACGCATATGCACACACACACACACATACACATGCACACATATGCATAATGCAGACGAGCATGGGATCCTTGAGAGAATAACGAGAAGTTATTTTTCCTATCTCGCTCCTCCTCCTTGTATCATTCCTCGTTTCATCCGCTCTCTGTCTGACAGAGGGCGAATTAAACCACAGACGTGTCACCTTGTGTGACTTCCATGGTCTGTGTTCTCTACCACACACATACACATACACACCCACACCCACACACACACACACGCACACACACGCACACAGACACTCTTATACATCGACATACCCAGGCTGACGATCACGGCCCTGGAGGGGATCTGAGGTTCGATATTGAAGCCATACCAGCAATATGAACTCCTTTCTAGTGCAAGCTGTGTCACCAGTGAGTTACCCCACAGGCCTCTTACTGACAACCTTTCAGTGCATTTCAGCACATGTCAGACGGGAGCGCTCAGATATTACCGCTTGTTGCAGGAACTGGCTGACACACGCTTTTGTTCCGTTGGTGGATTTGGGCTGCAAGAGTTCAAACAAAAAACGGTATGTTTTCATAACCGTCCACTGAGGACAGTGATATGTCAGGATGAGGAAAAGTATTTGGCATCCACAGTGGGACTTTAGCATGGATCAGGAACTTTTTGCGCTATGCACTGTTGGGTTACTAACATTGTGTTGGTAGTCGATAAAAGCCAATATGTTTGCAGTGCTGTTCTTGGATTGCTGAATGGCTAACCTAGTCATCTTTGCTATGATTTTAAAGAGACCCAATTTTACCAAAAGGCGTGATTTGCCACTAGAAGCCCTTTCATAATTGTCCCTGCCTGTGACATAGTGACATCACAAGTGGGAGGGTCCACTCAATATGTTTGCTAGATAGATAGATCAATCTACCACCCTACCTAGTGGACTACACCAACTGGTAGACTTATCTATCCATCCGAAAATCCAGGTGGTCACTCCCACTATGGATGGCAGGTCAGAATTTGAATCAGCCTGTAATGAGTAATCACTCTCCCATCTGTGGGTAAAATAGTGGGCCTTTAACAATACAAAATTGAAACATTTAATACATTTGTAAACCAGACTATTAATATCAAATCCTACTGGAATATCAACAACCTTGGCATCACAGACTCAATGATGATGTGAACCGTTCCACAAAGTTACCCGCAGCTTTGAACCTTACATGGTTGCACAGTTGTGTGTTTTTAGGTCAGGGAAAGACAAATTTGGCTACCGAATGTATTCATAATCTCCCCTGTGTTCCCATGTGTAAGACCACTAAATCCTCCTATTTAGACCGCTGTTCTGCATGAAAGCAGAGCAAGTCATCGCTCTGCCTAGTCCCTTTTAAGCAGCCCCTCCTTCTCCTCCTCCCTCCAAGTTATCCTCAGGGACACCAGCTCTCTCCGTCTCTCCATCTGTAGATGCGGGTGAAGATGATCTCATTCGTTCTCTGACCCCTTCTGCACCCATATACCTACTCGTTCACATTCTCAGCACAGCATAGGTTTCCCATCGGTCCAATTCAAAGGAACAACACAATAATACATCAAATACCAAATAAAACAAAATAACTAAATACATGTACTTTTACTTCTTTAAAAGACTATCTCCCCTGGTCACTCTATAATCTCTGTACTGTAAACCAGTATGGCATCTGTGGCATACTGGTGAAGGAGTTGGACTGGTAACTGGAGGGTGGCCAGTTCGAATCCTGAAAAAATCCACAGATGAGGTGCCCTTGAGCAAGGCATCTGAAACCTTCACCTGCTCCCCGGGCGCTGCACCGCGGCAGCCCACTGCTCCGGTAGTGCCGGTGTGCCCCCATGTGTGTGGACCTCTGTGTGTGTATGTGTTTCACCGGCTACCCGGATGGGTCAAAAGCAGAGAAAGAATTTCCCCCTAAAAAAGGGATGAATAAAGAACTTAACTTAACTCTTTAATCCCCACTTCCTTAAAGCACCTCTACGAACCTTTTCTTAATTGTTGATAATAATCATCCTAATCTCTCACATTTTGCACCCCCTGGCCCTTGCTTCTCTCTCCCTCTCCCTCTCCCTCCCCCTCTCTCCCTCTCTCTGTGTCCCCGTACATCAGGAGGCCCCAGACAGCAGGTCACCCGGGAGCCTACATTTTAATTTGTTTTTGAAGAGGCATCATTTACTCTGTCATATGTCAGCCACTATTAGTGTCAGGGTGCCGGAATTAATGACCTCAAACTGAGTGGCAAAGTTTACTTTTTTTTTTTAAAGCTAGAGAAAAGGCAGGGTGAGAGAGGCAAAAAGAGTGCAATGAGAAAGCCACTGGGATGTTAAAGAGAGGCAACGATGAAAGGTGGAGAGGGCGAGAATGTGAGAACGACAATAGCTAAGTTATTAATATATTGACATATAGTCATATATTGTGCATATGGTTGGTCTATGAATGATAATAATTGTGTTTCTTTCACAAAGAAAGACAACTGATACACATTGAAGTGAACAGCACCATCAATTTATTCACTGCTCATTACGAAGCAAAGTGAGTTCACATTAGGACGCCATTTGATTTAAATAGTTGATTTGCTTGGATGATTATACGACAATGAAGATTCATCTGATTTCATCATGTGGTTATAGTTCGATTGAAACTCATGCAAATGTTACCAAAATAGTTATAAAACAAAATTAAACAAAACAAAATGATTATCACTGGTGCTGTCATTATACAGATTAAGATTAAATCGTGATTTGTGTTCAGGCTGCTTTTAAATGTGATGTTATTGCATACAATATAATGTGAATAACAAGCACAGCCAAAAAGGGTGAGTATACACTCGCTGTATCGACACATGGATACGTATCAAAGAACAGCGTGATTATGTTTAGCTGTTATTGTCTGCTTTACCACTGAAAAGGCCAGCGATGACACTGTTTCTCCACTGCTCAAAGGTTCTGTCTGTGCAGAAAACAGCACAAACATAATAGACTGTTACCCTGCCTGCCTTCCGGAGTCCAGAATGCTGTCCTGCTGCCTCCGTTGCTTTGATCATCTCAGTACATCCCTGTGGTTAATTGGACTGCATCTTGTAATTTGTCTGTATGTGAACCAAGGGAGGACGGTAAACTCTGCCTTGCATAATCGTACCATAATGACACCATGTACCATCACTGGGAACACTAAGAAAAATAGAACTATGCTAGCGAGGTCATTTCATATATTGATCAGATTAGGCTCTTATCACGCGCACACAAACACACACACACACAAACACATAACGACTAATGTGTGCTTGCACACACACACACACACACACACACACACACACACATAACGACTAATGTGTGCTTGCACACACACACACACACACACACACACACACACACACACACACACACACACACACACACACACACACACACACACACACACACACACACACACACACACACACACACACAAACGTTGCTGGATAATACGGAGAAATAATGCTGACATAGTTTCTTGGTAAAACATACTGTTCTGCTGTACTGCAGCCTCATAAACTAAATAAGTAGGCTTGTGAAAGCCAAGGGGGACATGGCAAGGGGCTTACAGAAAAATGGCGATAGACTCTGCTAGCAGGACCTTCACATACCCCTACTGGTGCCAAATGTGTTGTATCTGCTAAAAGTGCGAAGTTAATGCTTTGAAAGCTTTAATAGCTTTGGTTATAACCATCATTTGAAATGGTCCCACGGTAGGACATTATGCAGGGCTAAAAATGATTCACTGTCTGCAAGTTTCCAACGGCAAATGTTAAGCTGTGATATCAGTGTATTATGCACTCAGTCCCCTTTCCAGATACACCACCTTCACGTCAGAATCTGATCTGAGTCCACACGCATCAAAACTTGAAAGGACCCCTACAAGACATTGAGTTTGAATACATGCAATAATAATGAGACCAATACTGTCCTGTGTCTTCATGCATTTGTGAGGCACTCCTTACAGAATGAAGCTGGACAGGACGTTAGAGGTGGGAACCAGACGCATGGATGTCAATCCTACCTGGGGAGAAATCATGGGTGTTGCGCAACAACACATGCTCCATATAAGTAAAGCTTACCCCAAATGTGGGGGAGGGACAGAGACACCAAACCAGAAAGAGAGAGTGCCAAGGAATAGAGAGAGCGCCCAAGTGAGAGAAAAAGGGAGACCCCAAGAGAAAGATGGAAAGAGAGAGAGCCCAGGAGAGAGAGAAATAGAGACAGATCCAAAGAGTCAAAATAAGGGAGAGAGCCCAAGAGAGAGAGAAAGCGACAGAGAGAGCTCAAGAGAGAAAGAGAGTTTCCTGCAAATCTGCCCTGATTAGCACTCATCCCCTTCTCATTTCTCTCTCTCTCTCTCTCTCTCTCTCTCTCTCTCTCTCTCTCTCTCTCTCTCTCTCTCTCTCTCTCTCTCTCTCTCTCTCTCTCTCTCTCTCTCTCTCTCTCTCTCTCTCTCTCTCTCTCTCTCTCTCTCTCTCTCTCTCTCTCTCTCTCTCTCTCTCTCTCTCTCCCCTCCTTACCACCCCTCCTCGTTCAGCCCCCCCCCCCTCCCTCCCCAGTATGAGCAGAGCAGAGAAAATGGGTGAAGGGAGGATGATCAATTATGAACTGTGAACTCTGTGTCAGTGGGGGATATCTGACTGGTGGCTGAAGATAAAGCAGAGTTGCAACAACCGTACAGTTACCCGTTCATCCATAATAAACCACAGGGGGAGAGAGAGAGAGAGAGCTTGTTCACATAGGGGAATGCTCATTCCCTCCAAAGATCCAGCGTGGAAAATGGTGCAAATGTCAGAAATACTGTTGACTCTCATCCATTTTTATGGAGTCTGAGGGAGCGAGGGAGGGGGCGAGGGAGGGAGGGGGGAGCACCACTTCCTTTAACTTGGGGAACGAGCCGTCCTAGCGCATGTAGAACGCTAACTGGTATGACAAGTTGATTATTAAATTATCAAATAACTTAATCATGCTATAAAATTATATTAACTTAGATATATTGTTTACTATATGGTTGGGTCATTGTTAATCTGTGATTATTATTCGGAAATTGTTACTGTGCGATTGTCAGAGTGATTAGATCTGGGAGCCTGAGATCGATTTGTTTTGTCACCGTCCAAGTACCTGGGGAAATCTCGGTATCTTCCTCACAAAAAGTTACAATTGAGGAAACACTGTATCACTCTCGTGATCATTTCTCCCCCTGTTCAGGTACGTTGTTAATGTTTACAATTTGTAGGCTTGACCGTGGTGAGTTGGTGGAATGTCAGGAGTGTCGAGAGTGTTTAGGGGACAGTTTGAGAGTAGCTAACTGCTAAATGTTGCCTGTATACATTTTGTAATATCCTTTGCATATTCATTCTATGTTTCAATTTCTGTAATGGGTTTTATGCACTGTTTACTGTGAAGGTTTTGAGAGGTTCCAAGTAAATTTGTGCTCAGGCCTGTGTATTTATAAAATGTTAGGTTTTTGAGAGTAAAAATTCAGCTACGATGGAGGAAACACGGTATCACTGCTGATAATTTCTCCCGCTTTTCAGGGGTGTAACACTGGCAGCGGGTGTCAACGGCGGCTCTGAATGAGGGTATTGTGCATCAGAAAACAAGGCGAAAGAGAGAGAGGGTGAGACCATGAAAGGAGGCATGAAAGAGAGATTAATAAATATATAAAAACAAAGAAAGCACAAAATGACGAACAAAAGGAGGTCTTCACCTTTGAACATTTTCGAATTTAACAAGGCACAATTCTCGTTGGGCTCAAGGGCACTTTGGTAACTTCAGAGCAGCAACGAGTGGACATGTCAAGCATTTTTTGATTATGGCTTATTATAATCTATTATATTATATAAGGATAATAGATAATAGATGGATGGACAAAAACACACACCATTTTCTTCGGTGTGTGTGAGTGAGTCTGTGATTCAGTGTGTGTGTGTTGTGTGTGTTTGGGTGTGTGTGTGTGAGAGAGAGGGAACTCCCCTACTGTGACATGCTGGTGGTTGCTGGAGGCTACGAAGACATACTCTAGAAGCTGTGGAGGTCCCTTTTCCCCTCCATTGATCTATTGTTTTGATCTATAATAAGCGTGCCCCTACTAACTCGTATACACAAAGCATTTGCATAACGCAGTCAATTAACGCTGACAATGCTGGATTTCTCAGTGGCCCACATAGTGTTATATCTTATGTATGCTATAATTTCACATTTCCAAAAAGTGTTTTTTTTGGTAGAGTGCACAGGGATATAATTCCATGCAAAAGATAAGACAAAAGATAATTAAAAAGTCAGTACTGGCTATTCGCCATGGGATTGAATTACTCGGTGAGTCATTCCCAGGAAACAGTGTTGCGACACAATTAATAAATAAAGGGAATTGTTATTTCACAGACAAGGGGAATTAGCGGTCATGGATTCATCTATTTATTTTTTCTGATCGGATCCTTTGAAATAAGCCGTTTATTGAATTCCATCAATTTCCATGGCACCCACCTCGTTAATTAGGATCCAATGACAGTCAAAGGCCACCAGGTTGGTCTCCACCACCTGCAAGGAGACAAAGGATGACTAATTAGTTTAAAGGAAGAGGACAGCGCTACAGCACACAGGATTAGACGGCACACAATACTCCATAACATTTAATTTTACAGCTATTCAGAGGATACAGAAGACAACCACAGAGACACCCAGAGACACAGGGACACACATACCTGTATACCACCAAACGCACAAACACACCGGTCCATTGACACTGACACCCACACAAACACATACCCCCATACACCCATACACAACACACATTTATGGACACACACAAGCTGATACACACATATGCACACTAAGGAAAGAATGCATGATCATATGTATACAAATACACAGACAAAACACAGCAACATCTATCCATTTTTAAATAGCACATTAAACACATTTCTATATTCTAAAGACTGTGTTTCTGCTGAATATTTTCTTGAGCAATGTTGTTAGTTTCAGTCTGTTTGCATGCAACGCCTGTGCCATCCAGATATAAATGGTATACACAGTTATTCACCAGATCACACACTGTTTTGATCTACATCTCACCACTTTAAAGCTTTTCAGAAAATAGCAGGCGAGAAACGACCACGGTTGACTTTTCAGCCGTGCAGAAAATAAATCTGCGTTTTTGCCATTTAACTTCTCAAAATTGTAATTCCTTCTGCTCCAATTAGTGTCAGTAGCTCTCCCTTATCTCACCTCTCTCCCCCTCTCTCCCCCCTCT
>NC_044053.1:17426556-17566556 GCF_902167405.1 Gadus morhua
CTGTTTTTTCACAGAGTTTCTCGCTATTAAACTCGAGAACTAATTCTTGAACCTATTAGTTATAGTAGTAGTAGTTATAGTAGCAGTATATTGGATAGGATATGCAGCAGGATAAAGAGGATTTTTAAAAGCATTTTCCATGGAACAAATTGGTTCTACTTTGAAACACAGCGGGGCCTGTAATAAAGTCATGAGCCCATTGAACCACAGTGTGACAGGAAGCACGTGGGTGTCAGGGGGCTCTGAGCATTTTCCAAATAACTAATGACTTTAAATCACCCCAATTACTGTCTTCTTAATGAGGCTGATCCAAATATGGTCATACACCACTGCACAACAGGCTTCCAATGCCAGAGTATCTGCCTGTAGAATAGTGTGTGTGCGTGTGTGTGTGTGTGAGTATGTGTGTGTGTATGTGTATGTGTGTGTGTGTGTTCCAGTATCATACTATATCTAAATGACATTGTTTCTTTCATTTGTTGTTTTCTTCCATAAACACAAACGCACACACACACACACACACACACACACACACACACACACACACACACACACACACACACACACACACACACACACACACACACACACACACACACACAGAAACACTGTCTCCACGCAAGCACACACACACACACAAACACACACACACGCACACACAAAGGAAAGCACATACACACTCAAATGCCACCAAATGTCAGGGCATGCTGACAAGCTGTCACACAAAGCGCTCCCCACCAGACCACATAGACAAACAACATTATTGATTTGTCGTGACTGTTTGATGGGAAACCAGAGAGGAAGAAGCAATCAGATGTCTCATGAGCTACCATTAACGATTAGTATTGCCTTTCACACATCCAACTTTCTCCTCTGGCCTATCCCGAATGGCTCTGTCTCAGAGTCTGCCATCCTAATATCCGACATGTAATATAGTGTTAAGACAGCGAGAGCCCTGACTGGCTCTCGCGAATCATCCTCAGTTGGCATGTGTGTGTGTGAGTGAGTGAGTGAGTGAGTAAGTGTGTGTGTGCGTGTGAGAGTGAGTGAGTGAGTAAGTGTATGTGTGTGCTTTATGTTAGTCAAGCCATTTATATATTTATTAGATAAAAAAATGCAAAAATAAGGAAATTCTAAATATCACGCTGTCGCATGATTTAGTTTGAAATAAGCAAGGGAGATGGGTGTGTTTGTAAGTGTGGGTGTGAATGTATGTCTCCTTATTGATGTGTGTATGTGTTACTGTGTGTATTGATTGAACCAGACATACAGGTTTGGTAAAACTTCACAATGTCATTAACCATGTCTTGCTTAGAGAAAAACTATGTGCGTCTATAATTGTGTGTGTGTGTGTGTGTGTGTGTGTGTGTGTGTGTGTGTGTGTGTGTGTGTGTGTGTGTGTGTGTGTGTGTGTGTGTGTGTGTGTGTGTGCGTGACTTTATACATGTGTGGGTGTGTGTGTGTTGGGCTGTTTTAAAGGAGATATATATTCATTGTGTTGACTCTCCACAACTCGTTCACGGTCCAGTGATTCTTAACTGTGATAGGATGTGCCATCATATACAGCCCTATTCCCTTCACCATACAGCAGAGAGAATAAACAGCCTGGTTTAAGTGTGTCCAATACTGCTCATGAGGCTTTATTATCAAGGAAACCCTTTTATTGTCCATCACATGTGTATATCCGAACACAAAACACTCAATATATATGCTCAATATTGGGCTCAATATGAGGTATGGCAAACAATTTTGCCTTAATGTATATGTACCCCGGCAGAACAATATCATGGCTAATAAAACACTAAACTAAACTAAACAGAGCCACCATACCACATGCTGACCAGAGAAACAAGGTTATACTTTCGGTGCTATGCTGTTCCCTCCATCTGCTCTGAAAGTAGAGTTATGGAGAGGTGCAACCATAAAGAATGTGGAGGGTAAAATGTGTTTTTGTCAGGCATCACTCCTGGACATAAAGAGGTGACTACAGCTGGACCCAGTGTTCATAAAGAGCACAAGAACAGCAGAAAGGGAATTGCACCTGTGCATTACAAAGATTAGCCTATGGCCTGAAATGTCAGACACTATACTATACTGAAATTGCCTCAGGCAAGGTCAGACATTCTGTGTCACTATTGTGTGCATGCATGCGTGCGTTTGTTTGTGTTTGTGTGTGTGTGTGTTGTGTGTGCGAGCACATGTTCAAGTCTTTGTTTGTTATTTACCAAAATGATTCCTAAAACAAGCAGGACAATCACTGTACTGGTCATGTACATTAACTTATTGTGCAATTATTGTTATTCAAATATTTGTTTAAATTCTTTACAATGAATATTTACATATTTAGCTTTTGTCATGTTGCTTTTTTTATGCACCATCTTCAGCAAGTCACATTTTTGTTTGTGCAAAAACATTGTGCAAAATAGATACATAGAGAGAGAGTGAGAGAGAGGCAGAGAGATCATTCTCAGTGTAGTCTTGCCATATGCAAGAGGGCTAGGAGAGAGCAGTCTAGCAGAGATCAGGAGTAGGAGGTGAAGTTTGGGATGGACCTCCCTATAAAAAGAGTCTAAACGACCTGTTGCTCGTGGACTCCTTAGACACATCTTGCCTGTTGCCTAGGGTTTGGAATCTACACAGGAGGCTAGGCATCTGCACAACCCATAGGGAATAGAGGAATTCCCATCTTCTAAGGATACTACTTACATCTGTGTCAATGTGTCAATGTAAAGTAAAGGAGAGCAACTCTTTACCTCGTCTCATCGGCAAAGCTGCCGGCTCATCTTCGAACTTAAGTGCTTTCACCGGACATTTTGCATCGCCTCATTTGATCGACAGTATAGCAACCCCCTCCGCCCAGTAAATTAACATGACAAGGGTGCTGTCACATCTCGCCCCCTTCATTGATTGGTTCACTCGCTGTCCTTATGTTTTTCGTGTCTATGATTGTCACTCACTCACTTAAATTGTTTTCACCTGTCCCTCATTAACATTCCCCTCCTATTGTATTTAGTCATCGTGTTTCCCTTCCTCTGCACGAGTTCTTCTTCTTTGTATCAAACGTCACAGCATTTTCCTAGTGATATTTACGGTTCCCGGTTTTCTGATTCCTGCCAGTTTACTACCGACTACGTCTTTGCCTTCTCCCTGCCGGATTATTTGCCGGGTTTCCAAGTGACTACCCATGTACCGACCGACTACGTCTTGGTCTTCTCCCTGCCAGATTGTTTCTCTGATCTACCAATGCTTTCCCTTGTACCGACCTATCCGCTAGGAAAGGAAAATCTGCCAAATGTTTCTACACAGACTCCTGCCACCTGAGTCGTGCTTTTGAGTCCTATTTCCCAGCCGTTACAGTTGCTCCAGTGTGGAGATGGCTATTGCACACTGATGAGGGAATGTGCAACAGGTTCATAGTCCAATCATACTTAGCCAGGTGAGGCTGCTTAAATCAGCCATCATCCACACACATTCGAGGCTGAGATGTTACTGCCAGATAGGGGAACCGGTGGCAGTGGAGCATGAGCTGCAGTCTAATATTAGGAGCGAGGCTGAGATGTTAAGGCCGGATAGGGGGAGCCTCGTGAGACAGAAGACAGCAGATTACAGGCTCTGTCCTTTCATTGACTGCCAGCACAGCTCTCTACATTTCCTCATCAGCCACTGGAGGCCACGGAAGGGAAGCTGTTTGACCCCCCAGTCGGACCCCGTTACCCAGAGACAGCGCCTGAGTCAACACGCACGTGTGTGTGTGTCTTGCACACAAAGATTTAGAGGGAGAGAGCGAGAGAGAGATTTAAAGAGAGAGAGAGAGAGCGAGAGCAAGAGAGAGAAGGCAGAGAGAGACACAGAGAGAGAGACAGAGACAGAGACAGAGTGAGAGAGCGAGAGCGAGAGCGAGAGAGAAGGCAGAGAGAGACACAGAGAGAGAGAGAGAGACTGAGTTAGAGTTGAGAGGATTAGACGACAATAATCCCCACCACTAACACAACAATGAATGGTGGAATCCAGGGGATCCAGCATATGAAGAAATGGAGAAAGTGAACAGAAGCAGGACAACATCTACAATAAGGGATAAATATGATGGGGAGGAGAAAGTAAAGATATGAAGACGCATGTGTTTGTTTGTTGTGTGCTGTCTGGTGTAGGACTGGCCTTTCGATAAACCGGAAAATAGAAATACCACACACACACACACACACACACACACACACACACACACACACACACACACACACACACACACACACACACACACACACACACACACACACACACACACACACACACACACACACACACACAATTGTGAGATCTTTTAAAGGACCCAGCATGGAAAAAGAGGCTTTCCATTTACCACGACACAAGGGGCATCGTCCAGGAGCACTCTGCAGAACAAGCCAGATGATAGAGGCTTCAAAAAACAACTACACTTTACACCATGAGATTCACCAGCAGAACCGTGGATCAAACTACATATAGATGATACATGGATGGATGATAGATGGATGTATGAACAGAAGGACGAAGAGAATGATGGATGGATAAATTAATGGTTGGTTGGGGGGAAAGATAAATAGATGAAAGAATACAATGATGAAGAGATGGAGGAAAACCTAGATAGAGTGATGGAAGGCGAAGGCTGATTGATGGCGGGTCAACACCTGAACTGTGAATGTAGGCTATTCCCCTGTAACACTAGAGCTTCATGACTAAAAGAATGGTAGGCAAGAACATAATAGTACACTAAAAGTTTGATGGACAAAGCATAGCACATGCAAGTTAGCAAATTGGTGTCTTTGTGAGGTGCCCATCGTTAAGCTGTGTCTAAATTACACTAAATTACACCTTAAATGTCTGCCTCTCTCTGTGTCCTGTCACCAAAGCGTGACCACAGCACACACTTTTGTCCTGAACAAAATGTTTGTTCAAACATCCAAGATTTGACATAGCACACAAAATTACCAGAATTACAGGAGAACAAAAGCATGTCCCTTAGGCATGACTATCGGGCAGCACGACACTTCCTTTGCGGACAATTGCCCCTGACGACGGTGCTTTGGCACACTAGCAGAGAAGAAGAACACAAAGTATTACGCAACACTAACAGGTGTCAGGCAGACCCTTTTTCATCAGCCAACCTCAAGTGGTTCACGTCTGTCTACCCAAACACTTTTGGAGCTTTTTTATTTTATTAAGACAACCTTTATTCATCGTTTGTCATCGAGCAACCATTGATTGTACAGGCACTCAGAGCTCCTGCTGCTCGGTTGACAGACATTTTTCTTATTTTTCTCTAATTTATTCTTTATTTTGTGCCCGTCTTTCTCACTTGGCTGTGCTAGTTGTCTCCGTTCCGTGTTACCGTCCTCATTGGAATCTATCTTCTCTCCATGTTTAATTTCTTGGCTGAACAGCCTTCCCCATTTCCCTGTCCACTTTAATCTCTCCTTTTATTTCATTATCTCTCTCCACCTCTTTCCTCACGCTTTTCGTCCCATTAAAGACACATAGTGCATAAATAACACTAAACACGAGTGTCCAAAATCATACAACCGTCCACAGTGATAGAAGCAAACAAAGGAGTGATGTGCAGGGGATGGACACATTCAATTACCCGTATTGTTTTATACTTTTCACTCTCATCTAAAATATTGTAAAACCTACTGCCCACAGAACAGAAGGTTTCACAACCCATTTACGTATGTGCGTGCACGCATGTGTGTGTGTATGTGAGCATGTGTCTGTGTATGTGAGTGTGTGCTTGCGTGCATGCTTGCATTTTAGGATGCTGTTGAGGGTCGTTTCCCGTGACGTTCCATAATGGATGACTTCACACAAGGAGAGGAACCTCCCAGAAGGTTTACGGTCCCTGTCATTCATAATGCAGGCCCAATGAACTGCTGAAATCGGTGCGAGTGGCTCCCACATGTAGGTGGAGCTGTAGATGGATGCATGGATGGATGCACACGTGTGCTCGGATACTTAGGAACACTCTGTAATTCCAGAGGCGTGAAAGGGAAAGAGGAGTATGAGGAGGAGGAGTATGAGGAGGAGGAGGAGGAGGAGGAAGAATAGGAGGTCAACCGTCGGTTATCCTAAGAATTTCAGGATAAAAGGATGTGGGATGCATATGCTTACTGCTTACAGACTGCTTATACATTTGCATTGTATCAACATCATCATTTTTGTGTCAACTTCAATAGCTGTGTGTGTGAATGTGTGTTTGTTTACGTCCATGTGATATGTTTTGTATGCCAGTGTGTCTAAACAGACAGAAAATTTACAAACTAATGCAAACCCTAGCCAATAGTGCTTACCTCTTCCACTCCTTACAACGCAGACACATACAACCCCCCCCCACACACACATAAACAAATACATAGCACATACACATTTTAGCTCTCTGACAGTAATGCTCAACAATCATCAGGCTTTCTCAATGCAATTTGGTCAGATAATCATCCACAAAGACACACACACACACACACACACACACACAAGCGTTTAAGGGTATGACCATAATGGCATATCTGTCTAGCGATAAAGTTCAAGGGGAGATACAGAGCCCTTGAACTGCCCTTCAGCTGCTCTGAAAACTGAAACAAATAACAGGCCATCTCTGCCTGATGGGTTGTGTGCTTGTGCATGCATGCGCGCGTGCACGTGCATGTGTGTGTGTGTGGCTGTTTGTGTGCGTGTTTGTGTCTCTCTGTATGCATGTGTGGCATATGTGTGTGCAATTATTAGATGTATATATTAATATATGCGGTGTTGTACAGAGTAACACCATTGTCCACATCTCTACCCTTAAGCCTCCACTGTCCTTAACTTTTACTTTTTGGGGTTCTTGAACATCCTAGCCACTTGAATCCGTACCCCAGGCTGTAGTTTGTATTGCTGTTCTTTCCTTTTACCATTTCCTTCCTTCCTGCTTCCATTCCAGTTATATCTCTTTGTTGCCTCTCGGTCTCACATCTCTCTAATTATCCCCCCATTTCTTCCAACTAGATATCTCCCAGTTTTATATCAAACAATCTTGCGTTGCTCTTTTCACAACATAAAGGGATGAGGTTAGCACAAGAGTAAGATTAAACACTACGATAACAACCAAATAATCATTATGAACCCATCACTACAAAATATTTTGTGAGACAAAAGTCTAGGTCACCAAAGCATGCTAGTGGTCTTAACAACTCGGTATGCAAAACCAATTTACCAATTGGACTGATAGACACTGAATAAAGGGAATGCAGATTAATGCAAATTAAATGCATACAATGTTGGTTGGTAGACTGTTTATTTGCTGAGGGAAATACATAGGACATTTAATTTACTGGATGATAAACAACTGAATATGCTTCATTTTACTGAACGGTAATACATACAGTAGTCAAAGTATCAGTAGGGACTATGGCTCTGAAAAGCTGTTTCAATTCCAACCAAAACAATTCAGTTCCCTTTAGAGTTAGCTTTATGAAATACGGTGCCACCATGGATGGGGGTGGTCATACATTTGGCAGATTTTCATAGAGTGTTACGTGTGTGTGTGTGTGTGTGTGTGTGTGTGTGTGTGTGTGTGTGTGTGTGTGTGTGTGTGTGTGTGTGTGTGTGTGTGTGTGTGTGTGTGTGTGTGTGTGTGTGTGTGTGTGTGTGTTTGTTTGTTTGTTTGTGCATGTGTGCATTTGTTGGAATCATTCAGTTAAAAAAATCAACAGATGTTCATCATTCCTCCCTGCTGGGCTTACATCACAGCATGGGCACACAAAAAAAGAAAGAAATCATAGAAAAATGGCATGAGGGAGTGACAAGCAACACATGCATGACAACCCTGATGTGCAATCAGAGCTTGAGTCTCAGCGTTTTCCAAGACAGGCTTTGTATGCAGCACTGCACTATTTTGTCAGCTCCTCCCCGTTTATAATCTTGCCATTTTGTTAATGTTACTTTGCCATTGCTTAATCCTTCTTCAGTCCGATTTTCTTATCAATGAACTAAGACCGAGTTGTTGTATTTCCCCTCCAATTCCATTATTTGCTACATCCCTTACTTTGCTGCATCCCTTCCCCCTTCACATGACAGCAAAGGATGCCCTCCTACTATTTTCTCCCATTTCTCGTCAATGTTTGCCGTTCGTACAACTTGGGTCTTTTTTAGTCTCTCAATAGACCCCTGTGGCTCACTTAACCATAGTCCATGTGTTAGAGTGGTCTGTATGATTCGTTAGCACTAGAACAGGGTCCAGGCAATCTGTTCGAATTCAGCTGGTGTCTCTGTCCTCATAACTTTGCCTCGCCTTTTCGTTCACTCAGTTAATTCAACATTTTTCAATCATCAATCTTCCAACGCCCGCATTAACGGACCCTCCCCTTCATCTCATCCATCTCAATCTCTATAAACCCATCATTTGACTAATGCAGGTTAAATATGTGTTACACTGCAAGAGAGAAGAAAAGAGGAATCGTCTCTGTTGGAGCGACACACACCGATGTTACGTTGACTTGCTTTCAGAAGTGTTTATTTTGGAAGAAGAATAAAATGCACAAATAAAATATGCTTTTAAGATCCAATAATAATTACCACTTCCCAATATCGTCATGTAGCAGACACTTTTATCAAAATACCGAGTGGGATCAAAAACATGCAATTATGTAACAGGCAGGTGTGAAGCGTCTATATTATGTTGTGCTTATAATGAACCTAAATGCAGTTTAAGAACATTAATGTCAACTTTATACTTTCAATGGCCATTAAATGTCAGTGGATGTGTTTCTATGCACACACACACGTGCACGCGTGCAGTTACGCATGCATACAAAGCGTGTTTGTGTGTCTTAACCCCTTTTCTGTCATGCCTCCAACCAAATGAGATTCTGATTGCTCTTTCTGAGGTCACTTTTAATTAAAGCGCGCTGAGAACACGACACATGGGATTAAGCAGCGTCCTACGATATACCCTCCTCATTATAAATTCATAACCAACACTGCAGCCTATTGCTTTCAACCATGACCCTCTGTATCATTTACGTACAAGAGGCGAAGAAGCTCTTCCTAATTGTCTACCTCTGCAGGGCTAGACGAAAAAAAAAGAAGGGACAAATTGGCTGAAGAACCGTGCAGAAAGAAGAGAGACAGATAGGGGGGAGGAGAGATGGGAGACCGCCTGTTAGAATACAGGGAGATGTAAGGAGTGTATCCCTATTTATAATGTAAATGCCCATGTGTGTCATGTTCCCAGCCTCATGTATAAGGCATGGGCGCAGGAAAATAAGTAATTACTGTTTTCAATTGATCTGCTTAATTAGGAGAGAAATTGCTTGATTCAGCTCCAAAGGCCAGGGGCAATAACCGAGCACTTGGGCACATAATTAATACATGTAGGCACAGATAATCAGCTAAGAATCGCACAATGGAATAGGTGGACTAGTTAATTTGACCAAAGAGCATATATCTGCTGGTTTTAGTTTTGCAGAAATACCCAGGTCAAATATTAACATTTGACCTATACAATTAATACAATTAATAAATAAATCTTGTAAAAAGGCAAAAGAACATATTTTATGTCTTCAAAAGGTTTCTAGGTCTGTATACCTGAAGAAGTAGAGTGTGAATGTGAATATGTCGCCTCCATATACCTGTGACTTCTGTACGGATAAATAATGACGAGTGAAGCTGAAGGCAGATAGCTCTGCAATAACATGAATTAAGGTGTTATTTTTGGATTCAAAAGTTCAGGACAAGGTCAACAAATGCTTCCTGTGAAATGTCAAAAAAGTTGCCGATATGTGCACGCAACAATAAGTCGTAAGGAAGGGACATGGGCAAAGTAAGGATAATAATAAAGAAAGGATGCTTTACGTGTGAATACCTAGGTGTGTGTGCGTGCGGTGCATATGTGAAAGAATGCATGTATGTGTGTGCATGTGCGCGTGCGTGCACCCTACCTCGGAGATGAAGGCCTTGGCGGTGGCGGGGCTCATGAAGAGCACGGCACGGCGCAGGGTGTCGCGGTAGCGGTGGAGCTCCTCCGTCCGCATGGTCCTGAACAGGCTGGTGATCATCATGTTGATGTTGGCCTCCACCTTCTGCAGGGACACGTCCAGCCCCTGCTGGGACGTGCGGTCCAGGAAGTCCTCGATACCCCGGATATCTGGGGGGGACATACAGTAAGACATAAGGTTTGTGATGCTTTGGACATCCATCAGATCCCAAGGCGGGACTAAGTATACATCTTTGCCACTAGGTGGACTGGACACCATCTTTTTGGGGGGAGCAGAGGTTGGGGATTTTCTGCCTTGATTGAGAGAGAGGGAGGTGCTGCATCTCACAGACTTCTGGTTGCATGGTTGGTATGGAAGCAAAATCTTACTTTGTGTTGTCGTTCACTTGTATTTTTTTAGGCACGCATCTTAACCTAAGCAAATTCCTCTGTGTCTTGTCCTAAGGACAATCAAAGATTTCGGATTGGGATTGAGAAGTTGTGAAGACGAAGAGAGGTCGAGAATATAAATCAAAGCCAAGGCGATGAACGGTATATCGACTTCATGGTGAGGACATTAACATCTCCAAAACAATTAAAATTCAAAGCTCTACAACTGTTCACATGGCTGAAAGGATTTTATCGTTGGCCAAACAAAACAAATTATGAATATTAACATTAGTATTCATGAGATGTTTTTAAAAAATGCCATAATAAGTCTTTTTTTTTGTCAGTCTTTGGCTATCTTTTGTCTTCTCTCTTTCTTCACAAAATATATGATTTAGTTAATTTATCCATCTCCCTCTGTTTTGCAGTCGCTGAGCCATCTGTGCGTATCTGGACCAGAGGTTATTGCTGGTGTTCTTGTACGTCTATTAATCTAAAGTGACTGTGATCTGGCATATGCTCTGTAAATCTGGATGATCCGCAAGTGTAACATGATTTATTGACATCACAAGAAACAAAGTTTTGAAATAATAATAATGCCAGCATTGCGATCAATTTACAAGAGAGTTCACCCTTAACTATATAGAATACAGTATTTATAAAGACAACAACGTCTAACTGAAGCTTTCTGGTAAACAGCTGCTGTCACGATAACAACTATAGCACAACAACATTTAAATCATTATTTGCACACAAATAGCTTAGTATACAAACCAATGCTTTCTTCGTGTTTTTATGTCCAGTAATACAACTGTTTTTATAGTATTATCAGTTTTTATAATAATTAACATTGCAAGTACACCTAATTATGATGATATTTTCATCCGTAGTTTACACAGACAGCTGATGAAGTCTGAGAGCATGCCAGTCTTTCATTTCCTGTGGGTCTCAGTTTTGTGAGTGTGAGGGTTGTAACATGAAGTAACGACCTAGTGATTGATTTCAGGGGGCAATTTAAATGACACCGCTGTCACTTGTCATCGTCAACCAGATTGATCATGATTTTAAAGGGCTGGTGTGTGTGTGTGTGTGTGTGTGTGTGGGGGGGGGGGGGCTGGGGTGATAGCTGCTGGTCTTTGGCCTCCATGTAACCAACCGATGTCAAGTCATCACTACATTGAGGCCGTTCATAGTTCAGGAAAGAACATATGTGTGTGTGTGTGTGTGTGTGTGTGTGTGTGTGTGTGTGTGTGTGTGTGTGTGTGTGTGTGTGTGTGTGTGTGTGTGTGTGTGTGTGTGTGTGTGTGTGTGTGTGTGTGCGTGCGTGCATGCACATGTATCACTCTGCAGCTCAGCTAGTAATGTTGTGTTCAACTTTTCAGCAGAGGAGAAAATCAATTATTTAGCAAAATCATGAATTGATCTGCCTGTCTCCCTGGACAGTGCAAGCACAACAGTACACAGGACAACAGCAGACCAGCCTCTCGTTCTCTCCCTCTCTTCCTCACACACTCAAATACTGCCCATGCATGCATTCAGAGCAAAACAGACAAGGCAAAGTCAAAAACACAGCTCAGATAGCAGCTGGCTGGAACGGAAAATCTGTTTCTGAGGATATTTTGTGTGTAAGAATAGCATAGTGCATATGCATCACTGATGTAATACTGTATTCCGGTGTTTACAGCCTAGCATTAAGCATCAAAGCCATTTTTTATATAGACTGACACTATCCGCCATTTCATTCAGGAGGAACTAATATTTCAAATGAACCACAACATTTGTTGACAACACAATTTAACGATTAGACAACATCAAATGATTCTTAATTGGGACCACGGATGGAAGGATGCCGGGGTAAGATTCCCCCCTGATGGCGTCCAGTCTCTGGTGGGGGTGAGACTATGGATGGAGTGCCTCGGCCCTGGAGAACGTAATCTCTTTCTCTGTAGACAGGTGGAGCTTAATCCCGGAGTTGAAGGGGCACTCAACGAAAGCATCAGACAAGTGCCCAGCATGAATGACTGAATGAGGTACTGATTGGTTGAGAGATATGGGGAGGGGCTTACGATTAATTCAATTCAATTCAATTTTATTTGTATAGCCCTTAATCACCATTACAGTCTCAAAGGGCGTAACAGGCCAAATATTTGTGACACCCCCCTTTACCCAGGCATTAAGGCATGGACCCACCATAGAACGATGATAAACAGAAGGGGAACGTCGTGTTCATAATTAAACTTTTGCTTTAGCTACATTACCATAGCATAACCACTGATCATGTAGTTATTACAGGGTTCGGTTGTAACTTTTGACAACCGATATCGGTCGATTTTATATTATGTTAAGTATGTTTATATATTTTCGAAGCATAATCAATTTTGATACATATTGTTGTTGAGACAAAAATAGTTTCTTGTTTGCCAATGTTTAGTGTCTGGCCTGGGTGGGTGGAGTTCCCCGGCGATCCAAGATTTACAATAAGGCCCTCCAGGTAGGCGTCCCAACATCAAAACTGAAGTGAAGTGTACTGCAGCCAAGCAATATATGTACCATGAGGTTTAATTAAAAACAGCAGACATCCTAATTACAGTTCATGTCTTTTTGAGGTGTTAGAACAGTATCTACCATGATCGAAAGACATCGGAATAACAGAAATGCAAATTTTTTTCAAGTAACTTATGATATTTGTACGGATGAAGAGAAAAACAGCTAACAAACGAGTACACAAATACTCTTTGAGATATGGACTGTGTATTTGATTTTTTTTTTTTTACTTACATCCCTAGTTAAACTACGGATGCTGCTTTTTTTATCTCCCCTGGGAACCCTAGCAGAACATCTATTGCAAATAGCAATCGTGCTCTCGTCCTCTGCGACTCTGAAAAACCTCCAAGGCAGCGATGACATATTCACCCTTTTTTTGTCCTCACTAATATACTACGCCCATACCACTTGGCTCTGCTCAGGTGCAGTAGTTTCACTTCAAGTGAAACAGTAGTTTCATTTCAAGTGAAACTTCTGCAACAGTGTGTAGCATTTGTTAAGCCCTGTGTTTGAGCCAATGGAAGTAGTATTGACGAGGAATTATAGGCTCTTTTACGAAATCCTAATTGCGAAAACGAATTTCCCATTATCGGATAATTTATCAGAACTGATAATTACCATGCAGCTTTAATCTACAACTCTGTGTGTGTGTGTGTGTGTGTGTGTGTGTGTGTGTTTGAGTGTGTTTTTGATTTCAGGTCTTCTAAGCATGAAGGAACAAGCCTGGCATGCTGTTAGTCTATTCTTAAATTCTGAAAGCTGCACAAAAATAAACTTTGTATCTAATTGTAATTGTTATTGCAATAATAATTGCATGTCAAAATCATCAACACAAGATCACCATCGGCATATATTCACGCCATGCAAAGATCTATTAAAGCACACATTCAATCAGCGGAGTGGCTGACTCATAGCTGTGCAGAAACCTTTTTACGCACGCTTAATGATGACATACACTTAATGCGTCACTTTATATCCACCACATCATGCACACTACTTCCTGCAACACAGGAAATCTAAATTGCCATCATCATAAATTAAGCCTTTGTCAGCATCACTAGCAGATGTTAAATAATGCACAAAAAAAAAGGACATCCAAATGTTACTAGTGGCTGATTATTTTGCTTGTTTTGCTTGCTTTAAAATCGGCTTCGTACGTAACAGGGATTTATGCCTGCCTATTAATTTACATGTCAGCAAATGTCTGATTCAAGCCTTAGCGGTTTCTTTCCAGCTGGTGTGTTTGCCTGTCTTTGCTTATCCTTTAGTGAGCAAAAAAGACTGAGGAGAAAGGCTGGGTTGACTTGGTCGAGGCTGACTTGGCACTCTTATGGGAGGGTTGGAATAATTAATAGTTAATTCACAAAGACAGATTGTGCAAAGATCTTTGCAAAATGCTCCTAATCCCACCGTTTATCCCCTTGAAGGTTTTTGGCCAGTGCAAATATACATTGTTATTGAATTAAAAAATATCAAATAACTTTGTTCACATTCTGAGAGATATTAAAAAACAAAGATATTACAATACAAAGATGCTTTGGCTTAGCTGAGCAGGTAGAGCAGTTGTCTTGTAACCAAAAGGTTGCTAGTTCAATCCCCAGCTCCTCTTAGCTGAGTGTTGATTTGTCCCTGAGCAAGACACTAACTGCTCCTTGCATTTCATCCCATTGACTCTGCCGTCGGTCGGTCAATGTGTGTATTAACTGTAAGTCGCTTTGGATGAAAGCGTCTGCTAAGTAATGTACTGAATAACATTTTCCCCTAATTATTTCTTAATCAACGATTACATTTTTCTTCACTGAAGTTAAATCAATCTAAAAATAAGTCATAAGTAGGTATAATTTAAATACATATTTTTCAATTTTCAGGCAGCGACGGATCCGTCATCCAATCAGATTGCGTATGCAAATGTATGCACTGTGACACAACTCGGGCTCTGACCAATGAAAATCACCTTTGTGAAACGACCCGGGAAAGCGAGTGGATATGTCAGACTACTCCCCCACTCGTCAGCCATGCCTTCTGTCATCTGTTGATGGACGGTGCAGTGTGCATGCTGCGTAAGACTTTATGTTTTTAAACATAAAGGCCCCGCCATCGACAAACGCGCAGGTAAGAACACACACGCCAAGCACACACACACCGCAGCGAAACTCACCCAGGTAAGACTTTATGTTTTAAAACATAACTGCACCGCCATCGAAACACACGCCCAGGTAAGAACACACACACACACACCACAGCGACAAACTCACCCAGTTAAGACGTTATGTTTTTAAACATAACGGCTCCGCTGTCGAAAAATCTCTCCCAGGTATCCCGTTCTGTCTATAGACTGTAGAAATAGCGGTAAAAGAAGGGAAGAGACAATTTCTCACCTCGACAAGCAACGGCGGGTTGTTCATTTTGATATATAAAAAAAAGTCCACAGCGGTTGACGCTTCTGCATGCCATTGAGTGGCCCCCTAAATGATAATCAGCCTGTTTCCTTTTGTTCACTGAATGGTTAAAAAACATTTAATTGTTGGCACTTAATTTGTTGCGAACGAATGTTATACGTTTTAAAATTATAGGCAAAATCTTTTTATTATGCGCTCAGAAAATGTGTTACATTATCGACTGGAGTTTCCACATTATTATATATACATTATTGCTATGGGTTTAATAACAACTAGAGGTTGAGCGTGCGCATGGACGCGCGAAAACTCTAGTTCCTATAATATTACATGCATCATTCTGGATTTTTTTGTAACCACATTTCACACATGCAACCATGACAACTCATTGCCAAATATATTGTAAAAACATCGACAAAGAACCAAGCATATGTTGAACTGAAAAGACATGCCGGATATCCACGCTGCCAAGTCACCCACCACCATCTTTCAAAAATCATAAATATCATGGCTTGTATGACATTTAGAAGCGGTCCAATCTGGACTCTAAGATTATGTATTCCAATGCATTACTCATCCTCTACTCAGAGTGAGCTTTGGGTGTCTCTCTCCTTGTCTGGAGAACGTGCTCTGGGAACACAGTCTATGGTGCTGAGCAGGTCATGGACCAAGTGCTGAAGCACCCTCACAGTCAAGCGGGAAGAGCTGATCCTCATCTGGGAGACTGCGCTGGTTCACTAGACACACAAGCACCTGTCACCCCAACCGACACACTTACACAGCCACACACACTTGCAAACATTCCCATGCACACACAGACACTCTCACACACACACACTTACACACTTACACAGCCACGCACACTTGCAAACCTTCACGTGCCCACACAAACACACACACACCAACTTGCAAACACACAAACACACACAATTGCAAACACACAGACATTTACACACCAACGCTTTTTGGATTTGATAAGGTTCTTTTCACCTCAAAATAGCCAATGTTCAGGAGAATTTTTTTTCCCTATTTCTTTTAAAATTGCTTGAAATACCGACAGCAGTCAATAAATGTAATAATCAGACAAAAAGTTCAATCAGCTGTCGGGGGACTGTAAGCCTGTCCAATCGTTTCATTAGGCCTGAATGAAAGGATTGGAGGGCCTACCTGCCTGTCTACCTACCTACCGGCTACCTCAACGCCCTCTGCACATGCTCACATCGCGCATGACCAAAGTCTTCCACAGGGCTAAGCAGAGCTATGGATAACACTTGAGAGATTATCAGGTGTTTTTGGGGGATTGGCCTGGAGGGAGGCCTGAAGGGATGGGTGGGATTCTTTCTGTTGGATACTTTTAAAATCTAGCTTACTGTGGCTGGTTTCTCCAAACAGCCCTAGCTTTTATGTTTTATTGCATTTAATAACAAGTTACTTATACCACAATCAATAAGAAGCCTCCAACCAAAACCATACTGAATCGTCCATATTATAATTGAATTATTCTGATTGTTTGTTTAGTTTTCTATGTTACACCGATTAGAAATGGATTGCCATTGAAATGCAACACAAAGAGTGCAATGTCTTGTCAAAACAACACTTCAATCATCCCTTCAATGTAATGACGTTGTTGTGCTTTGTATCAGATCACATCATTTAGCAGAATGTTTGGTTCTATCAGTCGCTTCAACCTTCCCCCAGGAAATGTATTTTCAAATAAAATGTTGCATTTCACATCCAATCTTTGCCTGACAAATGGCAATGACTTGTATCAAATTTCTATATATTTTTTTAATTATGAGACCAACAGGTTTGTATTATGGTGGCATATTGAGTGTTTTTAGTTCTAATTCTTTAGATATTGAAACCAGGATATGTGGAATACCAAATTCCACATCTTGTACATTTCATCCAGGACAATACAAATAAGCTACAACTAAAACCAACACCTTCACTTGGCTTCTTTTATAAACATTTATATATGCTTCAATGTACTTTTTATGGATACATGTATCTATACTTGACCAGACCACATGCAGCCTTACAATACTATTCTAGACACAGATATATATCCTTGATTGCATGAAGGCATGTCCCAATTATCAGATTCAAACTTAACACACGGACTACAACATGATAATCCTTTATATTAACTTTAGCTTCATAATGTTTTCGACATGCCATCTCGTGTTCCCTTGTTTCCATAATTGCAGAAAGTCACCTTTGGTCATTCATCGTCATTTCAACCTCTGGGAGTGTACCATGTTGAAAACAGCTCCTCTGACAATAACGGCAGCATCCATAATAAGACTTACTTAACGTTGTGACGGATGATGCCTTTTAGAGCCTGCCGCGAACCTGCAACGTTCTTTCCAAGGCTCAACTCTTAAGGGATTTGATTAAAATAAATCTCCCAAATTTCTTCGTCTCTGCAATTGGCAATCCTGATACTTCCACATTGATTAATATGGTTATTACAGTTCAGGATGGATCCGTTTAGATTCCTAACACGGTTCACGGACCAAATCCCAGCAGTGGGGTGATATTATAATGCCTTTCGATCTTCAATGATTGCTGCATAGGAATTGTGTCCCTCTGTGCACAGCCTTGTTGACCTCTAACATCCATGCTTCCTGTTGCTGCATGCAAGACAGAGAACTGCCTCACGGATGGCACGCATGGAGGTCGCAGGTGCCCAAGACTCAGCTAAAAACAGTTCTGTGTTCAAAGTCTTGCCCATCCATGCTCTCTCTCTCTCTCTCTCTCTCTCTCTCTCTCTCTCTCTCTCTCTCTCTCTCTCTCTCTCTCTCTCTCTCTCTCTCTCTCTCTCTCTCTCTCTCTCTCTCTCTCTCTCTCTCTCTCTCTCTCTCTCTCTCTCAGCTTCCCAGTTCCCTCTCTCCATCTTGAGAGAGGCTTCAGAGGCTATTTCATATTCTCTGCTAGTTTCTTTGCATTCTACGTTTTGCTAGCTGCCATGTTTCTGGGTTTCATTCCACACGATAATGTCTACTCTGAAGACAAGAACTCCATTTTCTTTTGGCATTTTTCACTTTTAAATCTAACTTTTTCTTTTTTTTTTTACTTTTTTTTCTATATTTTTTTGTTTTTAGAACGTTTTTTGGCCTCTGGCTGATCACTTTGTAATTCAAAGCTATAACCATGAAACGATTACAATCCAGGGCAAATTTGTTCATAATGATACTTAATTATTGGTGGTGTTGTGGTTTTGTAATTCCTATAACCTTTGTCCTACCCTGAAATTAATCCTTCTGTTCTTACTTTACCTCTGGCAGTTTTTGTCCATGCCCCAGGCACCTCAACATTGAATGGATTAAAGGCAGTACCCAGAATGCCTAGCAACATGTTATTTTATTATTAACATCATTATATTCTTCCTTCCTTCTGTGTACTGTGTACCTCCTTCCTTACCTCTGTCGTTCCTTTATCTTTACCATCTTACATTAGTGGCCTCTTCCTTCCTTCCTTCCTTCCTACCTTCCTTCCTCACGTCCTTACATTAAGATTAGGAAGGGAAGTCAAAGAGAGCTGATAATCTAGCCAGATTTCCAAAGGATTACCAGATATTGGAAATCTGACATTTAACTAGTTCCTGGTTCTCCCTCACTTTTCCCTCTCCATATTTATCCTTATATCGACAAAGTATATGGAGTTTTCCCTAAATCCCTTCCTTGCGTCCTTCCCTTATATTTATTCTGTTGACTTTCTGTTGACTCCCTTACGAAGTCCTGCCTGACATATTGAAAAATATTTGAAAGACATACTACCTTCCTACTGACAGTCTGTTTTCACCCAGCCCAATGTAAAGTAGCACTTTATAATGGCCCGCACTGATATTTAATGTCTGCCGTTAGTGGGTGAAAAGGTGTCCGGCGAAAGTAATGGCATGTCAGCCCACTTTTTCCCGGTTTGATTTGTAGGCAATGGCATTCTACTCAGAGAGTTTGGGGCAGGACGCAAACCGGGGCGAACTCCGGGGAGAGGGGGCCACTCCATCTACTACTCTGCTGCCACTTCATGTTCTCTCCATCCTTTCACTCCTCGCCCCTCTGCCCTTGCTACTGTCACTGTCTCTGTCTCCGTTGCTGTTCCTCATGCACGTGATTCGGCTGCACCACGCCCCCCCAGACCCCCCTTCCACAGGTCTGATCTGAGGACGCTCTCAGGGAGGGGGGTTTGTACCTGCCCGGGAAGGCATTCCAAAGTATTTTAGGGTCTTGTTTGTAAGCGTCATCGTGTCTGTTTGCCCGCATGGCTGGGTCTGAGTCAACGCCGTTAGAACCACATCCCCGTGGGCTTTTCTTTTTCCATCTCTCTTTCTTCCTGTCTTTCTCTCACTCCGCCTCCCCTCCCTCCCTTCATGTCTCTCTTAATCCACCCGCATGTATCGCTCACCTCTCTGAGGCCAACGCCTGACTCTCCGGTTAAAAGCTTTCTGTCGCTCCCGGGTGTTTGGTTGGCGAGTGTACCTGCCTGACTCATGAGTCTACCCCCCTCCCAGGCCCTGCCATCATCAACCCCACCACCAACCCCACCCACACCTCCCTCACCCCCACCGTCACCGCCTCCACCTCTCATATGACTCAGCCGGGCCCGGAGACCACCGGCCTCCCGCCCCACAGCTAACACTGTTAAACTGCCATGTCTGCAATGTCTGCCATGTATGACCCCCCCCCCAGGGGGTTCAAACCTGCGCTCCCTGTGCCTTCGACGTTTCACTTTGCGGCTTTAAAAAGGGCTTCAGGATACAAACGTCCCAGACACGAGTCCATCCCACAGACCCCTGTAGTCCCCAACTCCTCTGTAACCTAACCTTTTCTCCTCTCTCTCTCTCTCTCTCTCTCTCTCTCTCTCTCTCTCTCTCTCTCTCTCTCTCTCTCTCTCTCTCTCTCTCTCTCTCTCTCTCTCTCTCTCTCTCTCTCTCTCTCTCCTATTCTTCCCTCTCGCTAGCTTCCTTTACAACGCCTCCCTTAGTCAGAAACAAATATAATATTTTGCATATTTTTAATTGCTTTTTCTTTCCATTTTTCATTTCAGTACATTTTTCATTCAGTATGCAAATTATATTAAAACATTATATATATATTTTTTTATTTTCAATGATTTCAGTTGATAAGTGGTTTGATTAGCTATTTGCATGTATTCTCGGGCCGGTAAACTTTCCCTTCGTAAATGTTGAATCTTAACATTAATTAAAAATGTTTTTTGGAATGTAAATTGGAATTCTTCAACATAAGGTAGATTCACATCGCCACAGTAGTGAATTTTTGTCTTCAATTCAAGGCCTATTCCATAATTATAAAGATTTAAATTGTTATAGTAATTCAATTGAATACCTTCTCCACCACATTCACTACATTGCATTGAAAAAAGTCGAGCATATTGGGTTTGAAGAGAATACCTTCCAAAAATCGATCATGCTAAAATTTAATCTGTTGATCTTGGATGACTACTCTTTTTATAGGACAGCGAGAAAGGGAAAAACAACAACAAAGAAGAGGCAACCAAAGAAAATCAATTACATTTACATGAGAAAAACAATCTGCGCTCAGAAGCAGCCTGTTTGATGGACAGAAACAGCAGGGGACAGCTGTTGAGTAGGGGATGAGAGGGAACGAGGCCGAGCAAGAGAGAGAGAGAGAGAGAGAGAGAGAGAGAGAGAGACAGAACTGCATTTCCTGACTTCCTGCCAGTCATACGAATACATCAGGAATACACACTTCCCACGGATTACAAAGGCATGCAAGGACTTCAAAGACACTCCAGATGCTCACAAACTGCCATACCTATAATTGAAAATACAACAATGTGCGAACGCAGCAGCAATATTCGTCACCTGTTGTGATGACAGAAGGACCTCCAACTCCCCATGGACTCATCCCCCAGGACTCACTCTTCACACAATAATTGCACTATTGCACACATCCTCCATAATGTAAATATGAATTTACAGTGTATCTTTCATTTATCTGTTTATAGGAGATACTGTCATTTTTGTAATTTTTATAATAATGCACATTTTACTTTTTATAGTACTTTTATAGTATAACATTTGATATTTATAGATATTTTGTATTTAACGGTTTATACTTATTATATTATATATTATACTATATACCTCACCTTTTTACATTTTATTTTAAAATGCTGTTAATTTTATTGTTCACCTGCTTTGGCATGCAAATGTATATTTCTCATGCCAAAAAAGCTTTTTTGAATTCGAAATTTGAATTTGAGAGAGAGCGAGAGCGCGTAAGTATGAGAATGAGAGAGAGAGAGAGAGAGAGAGAGAGAGAGAGAGAGAGAGAGAGAGAGAGAGAGAGAGAGAGAGAGAGAGAGAGAGAGAGAGAGAAAGAGAGAGAGAGAGAGTAACTGGGAGCATGAGAGAGAGAAAGAGTAACTGGGAGCAAGAGAGAGAGAAAGAGAAAGAGAGCGAGAGGGATTGAGAGAAAGTGAGAGAGTGATGGAGCGAGAAGGATTGCGAGAGAGAGAAAGGAAGAGAGAGAGAGAGAGAGAGAGAGAGAGAGAGAGAGAGAGAGAGAGAGAGCCCTCACACTAGGCCATCTTGCCGTGGCCGTCGGCCGTTTTCACACCTAACCGTGCTCAAATGGCCCCATTGTTCTCTGGCCTGCACTCACACTAGGCCATCTGGCCCGACTGGCCGTGGCCGTTGGCCGTCGCAACTGTGGGCTGGCCACGGTAGGCTCTTGTACATACGTCATCACGTCGTAAGTAACACGTCATCACCAAGCGTCCGCTGCATGGACCATAATAAAGTCTGCCGCCAGTCAGAGTTTTAACAACAATGGACAACAACACAGAGAACACAGTTCGCACTTTGCTGAGTCTGTTGCTTATTTGGATATATGTTTACCGTTTAATGGGAAGAAGGCTCGTCGCCTTTATTATGTCCGTGGTCGTCGCATGGACTATACGTCATCCAGCTCAGGTTGCGTAGCCGTGCGTGTGCCGGCTCATTAGCATCTGTACCGTAGCGGCCCGTACCGTAGCAGCACACCTCTCCCAAGTGGCCAAATTGGCCTGGCCTGGCCAGACTGGCCACACTCACACTGGCAGATTTGAGTACGGTTAGGTGTGAAAACGGCCACGGCCAGATGGCCTAGTGTGAGTACACCCAGAGAGAGAGAGAGAGAGAGAGAGAGAGAGAGAGAGAGAGAGAGAGAGAGAGAGAGAGAGAGAGAGAGAGAGATTCGCACTTGTGCTTGTCCCCAACAATCCATTCGTGCTGAAATGGGGATCAGGATGATGTCATCGTGGTCCACTCAGAGTAGACACACACTCACCCAGCCGTTCTCTAAAGAGCTCACCTTGCACACAGGTGGGGACATTTGGGTGTCCCAGAAACACCATAAAAAGACAACTGCCCTCAATTGTAATGTGTTCCGTTTGAGCTGAAATTGGCTGAGAAACGAAGGCAGTTTCAAAGCAACTTCAGGAACCAGACTGCATAATGCGACTGGGACTCTTGGTTGCTAAATCTATAGGTGCATGTTTCCTCATGTGTTAACTACGTAACCTCTTTACTGAGCTTCTCTAATAGTGTCGTCAGTGCCTCTCATTCCATCGGGAGGAAGGCTGATGCCACAAGATACAGGCTGCAATGCATTCTGGGTAGAAAACAAATACATACAAAACGTACAAGTTTGCATACGTGCGTTTATACTTTCAAACAAATGGTGATATTATGAGTAAAGATTATTATGTCCTCCTGCTTTGCTCACACATTACGACATATTAGTTACATCATCGCTTTCCCCTGCAAGCTGCAAACACACACACCCAAACACACACACACACACACACACTCACAAAAACATAAATGCACAGCAAATGCAATACGCAGACACCCACAGAAGCTATGCATACATCAATGTCTGCATACAGCCACATAGCCGCGCGCTAGCTTACGGAGAAGCGCTGTGAGAGTGAAAAGACAGAGTAGCACTTTATAAAAGGGACACGGGACATTACTAATCTGGTGTTAGAGTTAATGGGCTGGAGAGGGAGAAGATGATGAGAAAGAGAGAGAGACAGTGGGGGAGAGGGACAACAAGAGAGAGAAGGCGACAGAGGGAGAGCGGAAGAGAGAAAGAGATAGAAAGAGAGAAATAGACAGAGAGAGAGAGAGAGAGCGAAAGAGAAACAAAGACAGAGAATCTAGATAACTGGCTCTGCACAGTAACCATCTACTATTGTTTACCTCTTGCAAAAATACATTCTGTGTTTGTAAAATTGCTGGATTGGCTGGCGCTTTAATTTAAGCGTTGGCTAGGTGGCTAGATCCGTTGTTTTATTCATGTGTTATGTTCATGACCCTTCCCAATGTATTTTTATGTGTTTTTTATGTGTGTGTGTGTGTGTGTATGGGTGTATGTATAAACATACACAGACTCACATTGTGAGTCTGTGTATGTTTCTGTGTGTCTAAGTGTGAGCATTTTTGTCCATGTCTGTGCCGGTCTATGTGTATCAGTGTATGTTTGTGTGTATTTGTGTGTGTGTGTTTGTCTCTGTGTGTTTGTGTTTGTAGGTCTGTGTGTGGTTGCCAGCATGGACACACGTCTGTGCGTGTGCATCTGTGCATATGCCTGTGTGTTTGTGTGTGTGTGTGTGTTTTTGTGTGTCTATGTGTGAGCATTTTTGTCCATGGTTGTGGCGGTCTGTGTGTATGTGTATGTGTGTATCTGTGTGTGTGTGTTTGTCTCTGTGTGTTTGTGTGTGTGGTTGCCTGCACGGACACACATCCGTGCGTGTGCATCTTTGCATGTGTAAATGCCTGTGTGTGTGTGTGTGTGTGTGTGTGTGTGTGTGTGTGTGTGTGTGTGTGTGTGTGCGTGCGTGCGTGCGTGCGTGCGTGCGTGCGTGCGTGCGTGCGTGTGCGTGCGTGTATGTGCGTGTGTGTGTGTGTGTGTTTGTGTGTGTGAGAATGCAAGCGTGCGCGGGGCACGTTATCCATACAGTGACAGACCACCTAACTGCACGGGTATCTATTAGCCATCTAATGTCCCGGCATGCTGCGAAACTCTCTGTACTTTCAGGTCACATGCACATCCAGCCGTCTCACACCACTGAGCTCATGCAGTGCCATCCTTCACACAGACAACGCCTTTACTAACATCTCCTCCTACTGCAGTTTCCCTGTCTTTAGGCTGCAGTAGATCGAGCTTTTGCGTATCAAAGACGCATGAGCAAAAGTCAAAGATTCAACAGCAACAGTGCCTCAAGACGAAGATTCAACAACAACACTGTCTAACTACAGATATTCAACAGCAACAATGCCTAAAGAAAAAGATTCAACAACAACAGTGTCTAACTACAGATATTCAACAGCAACAGTGTCTACTCACAATGAGACATTCCTGGCCTTTCAGAGTACAATTTGAACCTTTTTTTCAGTCACTGTCACTCTGGCACCAGTTGTGTCAAACTACTTCCATCCATCCTCCAGTGCTGTGTTGTTGAGCGGAGGTAGAACGCACAACAGCCAGCGATAGATATTAGGAAGTACAGAGAGCGATAAACAACAAGAGATAACGAAGAAAAAGGAGAAGAAAAGAGAGGGAGAGAGAGAGAGAGAGAGAGAGAGAGAGAGAGAGAGAGAGAGAGAGAGAGAGAGAGAGAGAGAGGAGCAACTCTTCGTCCTGAGCATGTATATGAATTGCTCCACTTTGAAAGCATGAGCTCCCAAAAAAAACGCATATAAATGTGTAGTGTGTTTTGAATGTGTTCAATGTTTTGAAAGAAGGTAAACAGTTGAGAAATGTATTGGTTACGAATGTGTTGAATTGTTAGAGGTTGACCTTTAATCCATTCAGGCTTCAATGAAACCAACTGAGTGAATGAGCGGAGTGGAGTTAGTTGTATCCGGCGTTACATGACACGCTGATATTGACCCCCCCCCCCCCCATATGGGAACATGCATACACAGTCATAAGTACTAATAATACAAAACAAAATATATACTGAATATACAATATATACATTTATATATCCCAAAATAAAATGTATACATAATACAATTATAAATAACCGAAATAAGAAAAATCAAGATGTAGGCTGTGAAACCATTATCCTCACCAAAGTTGGAGTCGTAGAAGAGGACAAACTTCTGCCAGCCGTACTCGGACACCACCTGCATGATGACCTCGTTGAGGTAGACCTGAGGCCGTACCATCAGCGTGTAGTCGTCGGTGCCGGGCACGCGGCCGGTGGGGGGGCAGGCGGAGCGGGGCGAGCCCGCCGGGGACTTCTGGATGAAGAGGTGGGGGATGTGCATGGCGTCGGCCAGGGTCTGGAGGCTGCCCGCCGACATGCAGCCGATGGAGCTGACCAGCGCCAGGATGCCCCGGTTCATCAGCTCACAGGCTGGGGGAGGGGGGGAGGGAGGGGAGGCAGGGGGAGGGAGGAAGTGAGATGGGGGAAGGAGAGACGGAGGCAGGGAGAGAGAGAGAGAGAGAGAGAGAGAGAGAGAGAGAGAGAGAGAGATGGGGGGATGAAGGAAGAGAGATAGCAGGGAGCAGGAGGAAGAAGAAGAAGTAAGGGAGGGAGGGAACAAGGGAAGAGGATGGAGAGGAAAGGAAAGAGTGAGTGATGAAGGAAGGGAGGGAGGGAGGACAAACAGAAGAAAATGTTAGTCTTGAATGAGAGCTGAAAGGCCTTCGTTGTATTGTTTATCTGGACAGCCAATCTCAATCAGTGATGCACATAATTGCATTTCTTTATGTAGCATGTAGTTGGATGCGCAGTTGTAATTGCAGCTTTGGAACTAGTTTATGTTTGAGCAGTCTATAATGTTTGCCTAAGGGTGAAAATGTGGACAAAAGGATGAACTCAAACAAATGAAAACATTTGACCGCAGAATCACACACAATTTTTATATAATTTTTTTGGGGATAGCCACGTTGACACACAATTATGACTGACATGGTTGACATGGTGTTTGGCACCAACTCCTCAATGACATTGACATGTCATCTTTCAGGATGAACAGACCTTGTCTGCCCTGCACCCCTGGGTTCAGGGCATATTTCTGAGTATCTCAGAGTCTGATTCCACAGTGAACAGACATATTGTAGCTCTGTGGTGTAAAAACCCAGGTCTCCAACGTACGGGCAGTGTAGCCTCCAAAAAATCAATAAAGTTTGAAACAAATCAATAAAAGGAAAACTCTGACTAAAAAAAAGTACATTTGGCCAATTGTTTCTGCCTTTACCTGCCCTCTTTTTTTCGATCGACCCCAAGGTCGGCCCAAGCAAGCTCGGGCTTGTAGAAACACATCCCCCCTCCTGCCCTTTGAAACCCTTCCTCTGTTAACACCCTGCTTGTCCAAACCAACACATTTCTTCTGGTAGTCGTTTGCACGTCTACCTTCCAACTGTTGTCAAATCAGAGATACGGTCTTGCAGTATTTAGGTTTTGTCACTATTTTCATCTGCCTGACAGCAACACTGACTGCTGTGCCGTGTCCTTTGTATCATGCTGTTGTTTAACATCCCATCTCCTCAATATCCCCCTGATTCTGTCCCGCTGTTCCCCTTGTCCCTGGACGCCCCCATCCTCTCTGGTCTCTCTCTCTCTCTCTCTCTCTGGTGTCTCTCTCTCTCTGGTCTCTCCCTCTCTCTCTCATTGGCAGTTGGTCTGTATATGGTATTAAGTAAATATAATTAGATTTAGTAGCGAGTGGGAGTGACTGCCCCTGACTGAGATAAAAAAGTATACATAACATAAGGCAACTTAGTAAAACTAAGAACACAATGCATGTGAACACACACGCACAGAGGTTACTGAACTTGTTCAGTATGAAACATAATTGTGAAGCCAAGCGTGCAGAATCAGCCTGTGCAGAACATAGCTAAGACTAACCCACAGACACGACAATATGGAGTAAGGAGAACTGACTGAATGAGACGGGCAATTGGTGCTGAGCACAGAGAGTATGTTGGAGACATGGTTGTGTTCGTGACCACCTTGCGTGTGCCCCTAGGAGACTAAGGAAAGGCACGCAAGCATTCTTGGGTGAGGAACTTGTCAGCAAATTAGTAGCACGTACATATTACTCTACTTCTCCATAATGCGAATGCAAATGCAAATAATCACAATAACAACTTAATATTTTCCCTGTTATGTTGCTTTGTTTAAAACTGTCTTTTGCAAATAAAAGTAGTTATGTTTTTGTTCGATATCATATTCTAAAATAACAATATTCAACATTTGGGAAATAAATGTTGAATGTTCCACAAAATAATTAGCTTAGACCAAAATGATCACACTGAACAATAAAGGCAATTGATAGAATTATGATCATAAATGAGGCAACATTATGTTGTTCTTGTTGAACAATACACAGCGGTTATTCATTCTTCATATTTTAATAAAAGGGAAGAGTTATTAAAGCCAAGCGAGTCTTTGTGAATTGATGAAGATGATTAATAACTTGAAGCATCCATGAGGTTCATTTCTTACTATAGTCATCATAGTTGAAGTCTCAACTATGCAGCATTATTAAACCTGTGCATGCACCAATTCAATAATGTTTGTGTGTGCATGTGTGTGTGTGTGTGTGTGTGTGTGTGTTTGTGTGGGGGTGTGTGTCGGTATGTGTTTGTATTTGTGTGTCTGTGTGTGTATATGTGTCTGCATGTGTGTGTTTGTGCGGGTATGTCCATCTGTGGTTTAATCTTCTAATATTTAGAATAGCAAAGTTGAATGACCCCAACATAACTCACATCTCCATTCCATATTAATACCCAGTGGTCATGCTAATCAGCGCTTTACTGCATATGCAGTAATGTAGCTATGACCATTAGCCTGGCCTTTTCAAGGCTTAAGCAAATGGAAGGCTTTGCTAATCCAGTACTTATTAGGGCACTTTCGAGAATTAGCACCCTCATCCACTTCCTACATCACCCATTTGTACATCGGCAGGGTGCCCCCTAAGCACCAGTCTCATTAGAACTCTCTGCTAATGACTTAAAGGCTCGGATGCGTTAGCCTAGCACTGTGTTGCATCCCTGTGAAGTACAGTGAGGAAAGCAAAGGGTTTGAGGCCAACGCTAACCTAGTGGAGCACGGCACTTGAAGCAGCTGTGGGTGCCTGTAGTGACCTTGCAGCGCTCAGAGGTCAACCACAGTGGAGCCGAAATAAGTTGAGCATGTAAACACCTTTTAATGATGGGTCGGTTTGGGTGTTGGTGTGTTGTTCAGGCTTTGGTGCATTTTTTTTGGTTGTGTGTGTGTGTGTGTGTGTGTGTGTGTGTGTGTGTGTGTGTGTGTGTGTGTGTGTGTGTGTGTGTGTGTGTGTGTGTGTGTGTGTGTGTGTGTGTGTGTAAGCACGGGTGTGGAAGATTAACAAAAAAAAGATGGAAAGACGGGGGAAAGAGTGAGAGCGATAGCGAAAGAGAGTTAATATGTCAATTTGTGTGTGGTCGTTGGAGCATGTTTTTGACCGTTCTCTACCTTGTCCAGCTGTCAAAATAAATGGACTGCAAGCACTTCAACTGCAACCAGGTGTGACAAAGTCCGCCCTCTATCTCAGCTTCTTCAAGCAAATCCACTCTCATCTCGCTCGTTCCATCTCTATTTCGCCAACACACACACACACACACACACACACACACACACACACACACACACACACACACACACACACACACACACACACACACACACACACAGGTACAGGGGCATAACTTCATTGTACGGCAGCCTACAATGACCGCGGACCAAAATGAGCTCCCCTTATGTGCAGTATCACAGAGAGTGGAGCTGCATGTGAACCCCATTGGCTTTTGGGTTAGTATGTAGCTTTCATATTTATTGTAGCTATTGGAGAAGCCAAAATCAAGAGATAAAATGACTTTGGAGCTGATTAAAAATATAGAAGCAGTCAGTAGGCACTTATGAGTCTGCCCCAAACATGTTTATCTTAAACACCAGAATCGCAGCGTGTCCAGGTTCACCCTAGTTAATAGTTAACTACAACAACAAGATGCCCACTACTTCAGTGTATTTTCCCCTTGTTTTTAAGAGAATACCAAAAAGGTCTCAATAGTCAGGGGTGCACATAACTTCTTTATAGAGTTACTCAGTTGAGTACCAGGAGATGGTTTTGTACGCACCCCAGACATAGCTCCACACGTATCAGTTTCACAGAGGTTTTTTGCGTCACCTTTTTTTTTTATCAAACTGCCGCAGCTCGACCACGGAGCGTTTGATTATCTGACAAAAGGAACGTTGCGATCAGCTGAATTTGCGCACTTCTCCAGTGTGTGCGCGGTGGACAGCGCACACAGCGCACATGAGCGCACGTTTCATTGAGCTTATCATTCGTTTCGAGCCACGGCACATCTTGGCGCCACTTTTTCGAAAAAAAAACATTTTCTTCTGCTCCGGCTCCATTTGCCTTTTCTTGCAAGTGGCGAACGCACAAGTAGCTGCTCAATGTATTTTGTTGTTTCGTTTTTTTCGTTCTCCCGTAAGTTACGCAAAAGCGCTTTAGTTACGCACAAGTGACGTTACGCATCCCCGGTTATGGCCGCGCATGCGTACTTGCGTACCAGTTATGTGCGCCCCTGTAAATAGTACTGTGACCGTAGTTTAGTGTGTATAAAATATGCCAGAAAAAAGAATAATGAAACAAAAAGGGATGTTTTGTTTTTCTGAAAATGTACTGGCATGCATGTGCGTGTGGATGTGTTTGTGTGTGTAGGTGAGACAGGGATGGGGGCTCGAGCCATCAGCATATGACAGAAAGATATTCAGTTAAATCCTGTGCTTCCGGCCAGATAGAAATGTTCCTTTTGTGTCCTCAAGCCTTCACATGTTTAGATCAACATGGAGGTACATAACTTCCATTGCAACAGGTTGGGGGAATGAGAGGAGGAAAAGACGAACTTGAAGGGTTGGGAAAGGCAAAAACGTTGTTCCTCAAAACAATATGAATGTTTCCTAGCCTCAGGCTGTTGTCATAGAAAACTCTCCTCTACATGCTGATTTTCCTCACATAACACACACACACACACACACACACACACACACACACACACACACACACACACACACACACACACACACACACACACACACACACACACACACACACACACACACACACACACTCAAACAGACAACCAAACACACAGACAACCAAACACACACACACAGAAACACACAGTTATTTTTATTATTTTTACCTTGAGTGAAAGGCCATGTTTAATAAAGTTCTATATTGTACAGAGCAAATGAACGTGGTCTGTCCTCCGGTCTTTGTCCATCAATGTTAGACTACAAAAACCCTCTCTCTCTACATCTTACCTCGATTATATGCCCTTCCATAGCAGTGGGTGGGGTTTAACCGAGCGCTGCTATCAAACGCACCAGATTAATATATCTTTAAACTCCAGCCCCGCCAAATGACCCTCCACGCCCCTAAGCTTTAGAAATTCCTTTTCCGCCCGCATCTGCCCTTCCCGCCTCATTTCCCTCTCCGTCCACTATGTCTCTTCCCCGTTTCCATCCTTCCTGGGCTCCGTCCGTCCTGGCTCTACCTTTGTCTGGGGACATCACTCCATTTCGGTAAGCTCATTGGCTACGGTCACCATTTTGAAAAGACCAATGGATGTTCTGTCGGACGTTTCCTGGAACTCCTCAATGTCTATTGTCTTTATCCCTTTGTTGAACCCATCGCTTTCAACTGGAACAAATACACTTTATTCAGGGAGAATTTCCACGTTGCAAAACTCCATAGCGCAGTTCATAGTGCAGATGTTTAGAAGTCAATGTGAATGACCCTTTTCGACATTATTATAAGAAGAAAAAAGACCTTCCAAATAAGGAAATGGTTTGGATAAATATAATTTAAAAAACACAAATACAGTGGTTGACCGTACATATAAATGACTTGATGGTCAATGTTTGATGGCTTTAACATGCTTATGCAAATTGTAAATCTACCAGCACACACAAATCCATCAAATCTAAATTCCACATTTTCCTTTCTTCTATTTCCCTCTGCTTCTGCCTCTTAATTCCCAAATGCAACAGTCCTTCGCTTTCTCTTGCGGCACAATATATGCATGTTTTTTTCCTTCAAATCCTTCCCTAGTCCCTCTCTTCACTCGCTCGCTCTCTCCATCCATGGGGACAGGCTGTTTTTCTCAGCATCCAGGTTGTGTACGTTCCAGAGTGTGGGAGATTAATGTCTGGAGATCCTCCCTGGAGAGGCATACACTTCTTCTCTTTTACTGCTGTCACTTTTTTTTCTCAGCAGATTGGTCCCCTAACACAGTATATGCCCCCCCCCCCCCAACCCTCCCATCCACAAACACAAACACTCTCCCAACTCTCTGCTCTCTCGATCTTACTCACTCTCTCTCCCCCTCTCTCTCTATTTCTTGTGTGCTAAAATCACTCCCCTGCCCATACTAACACTAGCCCTCATCCTCTTCATTGATTCAAAGTCTCGAATGAGCTGTTGAAATACATTACCACTCACAGAATCTATTCAAACCCACCCAGATACACAACAAAATACTTTCTCTCACTCCCTATTGTCTTTGTTTTACACAGCTCTCCTTGCGTGCCAGGGTAATGGCCTATTTGTCAATGCTTTAATCATATTTAGAGAATGGACTGGATGGTGTTCATCGCTAATGACTTGATGTTTTGCTGTTTTTATTTTGTGTGTACACGCGGCAGATGTCGCGCTCTCCAAATCACCGTCGAGACACAGGGACGCAACCATGGGCAAGTGTATGTATGAACGAGCAGCAGATCCAAAACGCCATGCAAATTCGAAAAGCACAAGGGCATTAATGGAAAACACAAATGCAAAAGCCACAACTCAACTGAAAAAGTCACAACATTAATGCAAAAGCGTCAAAAGAACTGCAAAATCAGTTCTCAAGTAATCTGCAGCAAGACAAGTTAGCGTTAATCGACGTTGACATGAAATGGTGGAAACTGTATAGAGTGTTAATTGCTTAGCTTTGCCTACACATGTGAAAGAGTGAAATGTTTTTCCGTTTGCAGAGTTTCATTACAGATTACAATGAAGGGCTTTGACTTTTTGTGGATTTAACTTGCATTCTGAAATGACGTTCTGTAGTTCATGTAGCAAAAACATCAACTTCTTGTATGACGTTGATTAGCCTGGCACCATTGATGTGATGTTATAAAGATTAATTATATTTTAATGAGGCTTACGCTATCCACTTACTGTATGAGTATATAATAGTCTGCACGCAATAATAGTCGGTGGGGTTAGGGAATTGTGTTGTGGCTTTGGTAGTTGAGTTGCAACTTTTATATTTGTGTTTTCTGTTCATGCAATTTTGTTTTTCAAATATGCCAAGCGTTTTGGAAAGCAGTCTGTTAAGCACGTCTCGGCCCCAGTTCAGTTGTTCAGATTTTTCTTTCCAAGAATTTTGATCTGTTCAGTATTCCTTATGTGTTTCTTAATTATTCATTTTAATTAAGAGTCATTTTGATCCTAAAGCCACTGAGCAGATTGTGGGATCGAAAACATGTCATGATGTGATCAGATGCAACCTAAATGTGAAAGAAACAGGACACATCTGGATAAACGTTAACAAATACATCCTTCAACTTCTGTTGAAAAGTGTATAAGAAAACAGTGGGAAAAGCTAACAAGATCAAAAATGCAATTATCTCCCTTACATAGTATCTCTAATTGTGTACGCCGTGATTATAGAGAGAATAGCCACCCAATCTGAGGCAGACATCTGCCGTGTATAGCACAATCAACCTTCTATTAAAACACGACTGCTTATGACTCATAGCTTGACGAACGACGCCCATGCCTCAGACTGCAGTGTTCCACCATCCAAGGACATCGCATATGGAAATAACCAATACCATGGGGTGAAATGGGCTGGGGATGAGGAGAGGGAAAGATCCAGATTGAGGAGGGATTGGGAGGGGTGCGAATGAGGCCGATTTATATCGGCAAGAGAAGTTCCAAATCGATTGAATGCAGATCAGTTTTGGGTGAAAGAAAAAAGGATGTTAAAATGTTACCGCCCCTCTACATCATATATGAATAAATCTACACTTTGTTCTTTAAAGTCATTTAAATATTGAGAGGAGGTACAAAAACCAAAACAGATCACGAGAATCATGAACAAATGCTTGGCACAGTGGAACAAGGAAGAGGAGGAGAAGGAGGAGGTGGAGAAGGTAGCTACATCATGCATTATGGAGATATTGTGGAGGAAGATCCATACTGATAGATGGCTTTATGTGAGCTACTTTAATTAAGGGGAAGCCTGCTGAATTACTGACCCCTACTGGAACAGAAGGAGGACGAGGAGATTCACAGTAGGAGCAGAAAGAGTGGCAGGGCATTGTGGGGGGTTGGGATGGAGACAAGGGTGGGCGCAGAGAGGGTAGCTGGTTGTGGCGACATACATGTAATGGTTGTGAATACATAAACAGTGCACTAATACTCACAGGACTTCTTCAACCAACCAATGTTTTCGTCACATCTCGCCCACTTTGTTGATTGTTTCACTCCCTGTCCTTATGTTTCTGTGTCTCTGATTGTCAATCACTCACTTTAATTGCTTTCACCTGTCCCTCATTAACTTCCCCCTCCTAGTGTATTTAGTCAGCGTGTTAACCTTCCTCTGTGCCACTTCGTCTTTGTTCTTTGTATGAAGCGTCTCAGCACTGATGTCTGCCCGTTTACCCCCGACTACGTCTTTGCCTTCTCCCTGGCGGATTGTTTGCCTGATCTACAACTGACTACCAGTGTACCGACCAACTACTCCTTGGTATTATCCCTGCTGGATTGTTTGCCTGATCTACAACTGATTTCCCACCGACCTATCCGCTAGTAAAGCCATTCTTTCTACACTGATTTCTGCCTCCTGAGTGCTTCTGAGTCCTGCTTCCCCCGCTGCTCACCCAGCCGTTGAAGTTCATGCAATTGAGATATACAGCAATGGGTCAAATTATTTTTATCCCATTTTTATCACACTATTTCATCTGAAAGAGGATGCAATTGTAAACACCATTGTTGGCACAGTAAATAAAAAAACAGGAAATAATTCTCTAACACCAAGGCCAGTGGTTCTCAAACCGCGTACCACCACAGAAAATATTTGTCTTCCGAAGTAGCACCATTATGATAAATACGTATGTTGTTATTATAAAATATAACACACAGTAGCGTAGGCCTGCGGCTCTATTTAGTTACGCACATCTCATGCAGGAGGAAAATTGATTCTCCAAAATAATATTATTTATTGTTAGCCGTTGTCAGCTGTACAAAGTGGTATCACCATGCTTCATTTATGAAGTGGGAGGTCCCTGGAACGCAGAGGGGGGGTGGATCCGGCGACCTACGGGGCAGAGCAGTCTTCCGCGATCTGATCGCATTTTTCGAGCCGGATTACACAGTGCCATGTCACCAAATTATGACGATGTGCGGAGCGAGAAAATGTACAGCGAAGCAGCAGCCTCCCTCCGTGAGATCCTGTCCTTAGCGGAGAAAGTTGCCATCACCACCGATGCTTGGAAAGCGTTGATTTAGGAGTCGTGCGTCACGGTGACTTTTTTACCGACTGGGTTGTGCAGAGTGCGATCCTGCAGACCCGCTCCATGCCAGAGAGGCGCACTGCTGGAAAAATGAATTTTTGTTTCCAAATATTTATTTAAAAACGAAAATAGGCCTATCGGTTTTAATGTTAAATTAAATGGTTTTATATCTTAAACTAATTCCGTTGCAAAGAGGAGGTGCGCAGGATCAATATCCTAATTGAAAGGAGTTAGTCGGCCAACGCTGAGACATTTTGCCGATTGTAAATTACAGAAACAATGAAGACACAAGACCAAAAGTGATGCCATTTAAGATGCATCATGCTCTGAATCATTCACTAACATCCTTTCCAGAATATAAAACAGAATGGTCAAAGTAACAAACAATTAAAAGAACAACAAGAACATTATTTCACAACTATTTGCATGGGCTTTAAGCCTAACATTGTTTGAGGCAAATGTTGATGTTGTTAATGGATGTTTCGGAATGTTGGTCATGGTGTTAAGCCAATTAAGATTGAATTTGTTAGATTATAAGGAAGACTGAGGTCTATTTTCTAAAAGCTACATGCCACAGTGAGACTAGACAAACGACACTCACCACAATGGAAAAGTTAGCCCTAGCGAAACACTTATAAGATGGTTATTATTACACTGGTAGAGGGAGGGTGAAAAAATAAGTTTACTGATTGATTTGATTTAAAGAACGGCAGTGTCCAATCAAGAGAACTATTAATCAAACACAGAGCAAGGTAAACAAATCAACTAATGAATCAATCAGCCAAGCAACAAAATCTCCAGAGTGATCGATCCTTTAGCAATCTATTTTATTATAAATGTTCAACCCTCACAATGAAAGATGAAACAATGAATTGTAAATAACATTCATAAAAAGATTGAGCAAATTATGTATGTTCCTCAACCCTTTAAAGAGATCTTTATCTCATCAGGCCTGCTTACACTTTAAACAGCTAATTTGGTGTGGGAATAATATTAGAGGTAATGCAATATTGTGAAACTGAGATTAACAGTTCCTATCCTACATTGGTCATGGAAAACCAAGCTGCCTATTGCCAAATATGAAAACATGGAATAATGTGCTTTGATGGGCTTTGTGATCCACCAGCTCTGATGGTTGGTGTACATGTAGTCCCTCTTTGTACACTGAGGTGCTATGCAATGAAGATATACCTGTATATAATGAATGGTAAGGAATCGGCAGAGACACCATGATACAATATGACAACATATTATGATATTTTGATTCTGTAAAAATTGCAATTGTATAAATATTGCAATATGTATTTTGGCGTTTTCATCATTTCTGTGGTTTATTCTCCGGGTATAAAGTTGGAGTACGGATTCTAGTGATCCGCTGGAGTCTGCCATTGTTTTTAATATGAAGGTTGCTGAACAAATCACAACATAGTGTAACGAAAGCGGAAAATCGTGATTCACATTTTCGCCTCACCCCTAATACAAATAGCATAGATTGTTAGATACATAGTTTGTGTGTGTGTGCGTGTGCGTGTGCGTGTGTGTGTGTGTGTTGGTTGTATACCCTAACTGACTCTGGACAAAGCCCATTGACGTGTAAAAAACAAAAACAAAGATAACACATTTTATTTCAGAAAATTTGAACTTTTACCATATTGCTTTAGCCTGGGAACTAGACGTTTCATCACATAACTGTTGATATTTTTGCGGATATATTTTATATGTCAGCGTATTATGTGTCCCGGGCGAGCCAAACGATTTAATGAAGGTTACATAACAGTTGTTGCCCACTTGCTGATTGATTGCTGACACCATGAGATAGATAGATAGATAGATAGATAGATAGATAGATAGATAGATAGATAGATAGATAGATAGATAGATAGATAGATAGATAGATAGATAGATAGATAGATACTTTAATAATCCCAGAGGGAAATTATTTATAATATACATTATGAATATATATATATATATATATATATTATTACTGTCTTAACTAGCTAACTAAGTATCTTCTATTTCATAAAATATTGTTTTTTCTTTTAAAGAGAGATTGAAGTGATTGCTGAAAGATGCAGACTCCTGCTTGTAGCAAATTCAAAATCATTCAGGAAATCAATATAAGATTGCGAGCTTGACCGATTCTTCAAGTCACGCGTGAGGATATTCACAATTCTTGCAGTTCACATTAATTACGATAATGGAAATTCCCAACGATCAACTAATTGGGATTTCATCACGTCGCTATTATTAATACTTTGTATTGTCTTTTGCAACACAGTTGACATTCTTTGCTATTATGATGAGACCCACTGAGCTTTTTATTATGGCTGCATAGCCAGGATACCTTCTGATGTACATCACAGCCTCAGAACAGCACCCATTCAAGAAAATACAAGAATCCCAATGGCTACAGCCAAACGTGAATTCAAAATGGTTATTCTCTGCACATCGCAGAGTGGAGGGATAATTATCTGTAACAAGCACCAAGATAGCACACTATGACATGCAATAGAAAGAAGAAGGTATGTCTTAACTATGTTTTTGACCTTTGCTTTTCAGCTTTGTATTCCGTTGCCATTCCATATTTTAGTCCATTTAATCATATCAAATTCATATTTTCTTTCCGCCATTATTCATGTTTTTCATTATATTGTCGGATGTTCAAAAGGGAGGACATTTTCTTGCTGGAATAATAATGCTCTCTGTTTGCATGGCCACTGAACAATGTATGTTTCAATTGTCCATTCTTCTTCTTTGTGTTCCTTCATATCAAAAGGTAACCCTACATGCAAAGACTCAGACAAAAGCATCAGCTAATGACACAGACCGAATAACTTTCTGACATACAAAGGGGTGACGTACTGGAGGCTTGGTTCAGGTTGAAGAACTACAGCCTGGTCATGGGCTAGGATAAAGACAATACATGAAATACACAAAACAAGATGAACAAAATACAGAATTAAGAGTTTCAGGGGCCTCGCTGAAAGCTATGACAACCTGTTTTCTAATTGTTCTCAAAAGAGGAAGGGCGTTGCATCCGAGTACATTAACAATTAGTTTGTGTCTGGTGTGTGTGTGTGTGTGTGTGTGTGTGTGTGTGTGTGTGTGTGTGTGTGTGTGTGTGTGTGTGTGTGTGTGTGTGTGTGTGAGTGAGTCAGAGAGGGAGAGATAGAGAGAGACAGATGGTAAGCCCCCTGTGAAGGTCTGGGGAGGAGATGGGAGTTGGGGAGTGATGTGTTTCAAGCTGAAACAAGAACTGCTCAACAAGAACTCTCTGTTGTCATTCTGTTGATTCATAATTGAATGAGAAAGTGTTTGCAGCCTCGCAATCACCCTGTGTGGAAATCGAATGGAATTCTCTGTTTGTCTCTTTCCTTTGGTCCTATGGGCCAACTCCATGGAATCACTTGGTCTGGCAATGACTGAAACTGGGCGGGTGACAAATGCCAATTTGTGATTAAAATTGATGGTATTTGGAAACAATGTTAATCATTTTGGTCTGTTTCGTTCCACCTTTGATAGGCAAATGAGCAGCCCTTGGCGAAAAGAGACATGATTTTACATCATCCAACCCTGTTCCATCATCGTACCAGCGAGAAACAAATGTGTGTGATGAATTTGCGGGACACAGTCGAGGAGCTCTTGCACCGTGTCCATACGAATGTAAATACATCTGAAAACATTTTTTCCCTGTTTAGGTAGTAAAATCTACACTAAAATGCAATTATTTTCCCAACCAAGCTGAGAAGACGGGCTCAGGGATTCCTACGTACGGGGGACTGAAGAATACGGTTCCGTGTCAGATTGTTCCAATTTAAGTTCAGTGATGTTTTTGTTTGCCACAAAATAATCAATTAGAATTTTATAATAGACAAAGGCTAACGCGCATGTGAGATAATCCAGATTTCACCAGATATCACCAGGCAGCTGGATATGCAGAATTCATGACCACAATCTACTCCCGCTTGTGGCAGTCATTCCTTGGTATAACCAGCGCAAGTGAAGAGGCTGTGTACAACCCTGGACTGACTGACTGTTGTCATCCCCCCCGCACTGGCATGTGGACAAACAAACCGGGAGGATTGAGAACAAGGCAACTGTGTTTAAGTTGTAATGCAACAATAGTGGAACAAAATAATGATAAATAAAGCTTTTGTCGGCGCGGTTACTGAGTGTAACCAACAGCTTGGTGGGAATAGGCTGAGCGGAGCGCCAGCCCTCTGCTGGCTGTCAGACCCACAAACGGACGAACACACACACACACCAATTAATCAAGAAAATATAATTGTGTCTCGTAGTAAGAAAAGACCAATCCCATTAAAATGTGACATGGAGAAAAAGTATAAAAACGAAAATTGTCATTTGTGTCTTGTTTCTCTAAGTAGTCTTATTGTTGTTTTGATGCACCAAATCTTTTCTCTAAATGTTATTTTGATGTTTATATCAAAACACTGATTGACTTTAATAAGCTGGAAAATATCTACTGTTTGGTATAACCCCTTCCGATTGAAAACCCTTTCCACTGGCTGAAAACAAGGAATCATATCTGTTCTAATAACCCAAAATACCGCTCTTTGTCTGCTGGTGCTGCTATCGCTGCAGTTTAGTTATTGTTCAAACATTCACCAGGACTATTTAAAAAAAGAAACACACAGGCACCCACACTCCAAGCACTGCAAAGTCATAAGCGATTTGCAAAAAAAGTCCAGTGTATATCTCAAGAGTTTGTTTCATTTATCTCTCCACTTTTCTTTCATCTGTGGTAACATAGCATGTGCTCCACATGTTCAAGCCACAGCTGCTGCTTAGCACACTAGTTGTGCAGTAATAAGCGACGTGGGCCTTGGTGAGCCTGCCCAGACCGGCAGCTGATCCCTGTTAATCAACAACACCCCACCATTCTTTCACCACCCTAATAGCTTCTCATCAAAAGACCCTCTAAGCTCACACCACTGGGCCCATCTTCTTTGTCCCTTGTGTCCACATATAAAGCAGTTGGTGTTTATGTAGCGCGTTACTCGTCGTCATTACCACAGTGAGTGCTTCATAATTAATGCCTCTGATAGGAGGAGGAAAGCAGAGAAGAGATAGAGATTTAAAAAGAGCTTCATTTATACCAAGGGAAGTAATGCCCTGCTGAAAACAGAAACAAATCAGTCAAGGCAAGTCGGTTACAAGTTAATTCCAAGTTGACAATCAAGTCCCCCCCCCGCGCGCTAGCTACGTGACTGCCAGAATGAATAATACTGAGGACAAAAGGATGAGTGGAATTCTGACTTGAATCTGTGCAATGACTTGTCAATTAACCATTGTGTGTTCTTATAGAATACTAATAACAACTCTTTGTCTGATGTTTTCATGCTGAGAAAGCTGAAAATAATTACAAATTAATAGACAAACATAACGCTTATAAATATGTTTTTAACATTCCCATTTTTTCTTAAATGATAAGAAGTCAAAAATAAAAATTAAAACAAATTGACGATTTGTACTTGTTTTTAAAATGACTGGTAATTGATATGAGACCTGCATTTCCTAAATGGATGAAACACAAATTAAGCCGATTAATCCCAACACTTAACCGTCTGCTTCATGAATTGTAGGCAAAAAAAGACATTCATCAGGCCGTTTTACAGGAAGTAAGCAGTGGGCGATTTGGGTTAAATCTGGCTAAGCCCTGGTTCTCATTCAGTCGCTGCTTCACCTTGCATGGTGTGTTAATCCAGCACAGAGATGGCGAAATCTGCACAGCTGGGCTGAGCTGGTTCAGTTTGCACATGTACTCAAGTGTGTGTGTGTGTGTGTGTGTCTGTGTATGTGGGTGTGTATTGTGCATGTGTTTGCAAAAAAGCATTCCATTACACTTATGTCTGCACCGAGGGTAATTTCCTGACGCTCAATGCTGTTAAAAGCAGATACATTGCTGCTAAGCCAATATCTTCAACAAACAGACTGAACACTTGTCACTGCAGCTTATGTCAATATGAGTTTTAAATGGAGATCAAGGAGGCACCTTGCGGGCTTGTGCAGATGCCCAAACACAGTCACTGTGCGAGAGAGAACATCATTAAGCCTGATAAATACACTCATGCTCTGCCCATCTGTTTTGGTGTGCATCACTACAAAAATAATGTGTCTGACTGCGTCTGATTCAAGTTTGCTACTTTTCTGGAAATCTGATATGAATCTAATATAGGATAATTCAGTGAGAACCTTTTGGAAATAGAATCGTCACCTTGGTCGTCTCTCGTGGTCTTGTTAAGATGCAATCACTATCCAAGTAGGATGTGGTAAAAAAAAAAAAAAAAAAAATTCGGATTTAAAGAAAAAACCTGTAACCTACCTGAATAGAACCAAATTACGATTAAAAAAGGACGGTGGTCGTAGTTTATTGTTAAGTAAATCCTGGTTCAGGATTTTTAGCCTTCGTCAAATAGAGTGCAACTTCTTATGGGGAGGTAGTTCCGTTCTCACCTCGGAGACAGCAGTGATCTTCAGCAAACACACCCATGATAAGAGTCTCGTTGAGGAAGTCATTGATCGCCCCCGAGTGGGCCAGACAAATAGCAACCAGCAAGACCTGCTTGCAAGGCTGCCCACGCATTAACTTTGAAAGCATACTATACTTATTTGTTCTGCTTCAGTTATGGTATATACACTATCCTAAAGCCACATTTATACCAAATGAACATCTAGCAAACAAAGCACACACATTTCACACTGCCATGAACATGCTGTGTCCCCTAAGGCAGTATTAGAAATAATAACATCATCAAATTATATCCACATGCATCACTATTTTTCACATCTCCACAGAACCAAATTGCCTTTCAGCATACCATTAACATCATTACATGATGGAATACGGTAATTTGTTCATGTACAACAAATTGCAAGGCAATACTTTTGAAACATATAAAAAATGTATAATGGAAATATAATATTAAGTTGTGACTCGCAAACACAATCATAGTGCATGTGATGCAATTGTCACAGTCAATTGCCCGGCTTTATTTCCTTTACTTTAATCTCGATGTCCCTAAGCTGTATATAGACCAATTGCGACTTTGTTAACATTATCTGTAACATCTGTATTGGTTCCTCCCATGATAATGAGTTAATTTGATGCACCTGATTTACGTAAATTCTGGATAGTGAACAGGGGAAGCTGACCTTAAAAGATGTGCCTCAGTGGCTGGGATCAAACAAACTCCAGAGCTTGCAGTCGATTTTGTTTTATTTCATCAAATGAGAACAAAGGTTGAAACATTTCAACCCTGGTGCGTTAAAACACCTGCTGAGTTTGCATTTCTGGATATATAGGTGGGAGAAAGTCCATGAGGGTCATATCTAAAACCATAATAGAAAGAGTAGCCGTCAAAAATAAATAAATGTGTTTAAGATGGTAACGTGATTTGTGAAGAAAACCAAACAGACGTTTTTGAGAGACAAACACAACACCCACACACATCCTACTCCCTCCGTGAACACGCACACATCATGAAACGTCCTGCGTCGACCAGGTCAAAGCTCTTTCAATGGACTGGCTCAACATTCCCCTGATTTCCCTTCCAACTTCCATCCATATACTTTTCTTCCTTTGATTCATAATCTCCCCCGCCCCCACTTCCTCCTCCGCTCCCCTTCTCAGCTGGCTAACATGGACCAGCGTGACTTGCACATCCCACTCCCGGCCACCTGTCTGTTCTCCTTATGTTCACACGCGTGTTTCCCAGCGACGTCCTGTGCCCGGCCCCAGTGCTCCTGAGCGCAGGAAGCAGGCCAGATGCTCTGCGTTCAGTGCTTTCACCCGGGCCGGCTGTCAGCGAATTCAAGGGCGTCAGCAGCCCTGGTGGTTCCCTCAGTCGACCAGGTGTCCTCACATAGGCCCCGAGTCAGCACGCAGGGAACCTCCATCCGGTGGCACATGAGTCACCAGCAAGGCTCGGGCGCCCACGTAGGCACACAACTATGCATGCACACACACACGCACACAAACACACAACCATGCACACACAAACACACACACACACATGCTAGAACTCACAAACACAACTATGCACACACACACACACACACACACACACACACACACACACACACACACACACACACACACACACACACACACACACACACACACGGACGTCGATGTCTGTCTTGGTTGAAGCGTTGCCACAATTTGTCAAATGCCGCTTTTCCACCGCACATGTAGCTCGACTCGACTCGACTCGACTCGACACGGCAGCAGCACGGGTCGTTTTCCACCGCAAATAGTACCTCCTGGATGTGGGCGGGGTCGGCTGCGCGAAAGGGCCGTGACGTATTTTTGTACGCGACGCAAACAACACCTACGCAACCCACACATGGAGAGAACCCACATAACAACAATGGAGGACATCGATAACATTACTATTATTAGCTGGCATGTTGAAGAAGTTGAAGAAGTGGAATATGTTGGCTGCGGCGCTGCTATGGCTGTTACCAGCATGGTTGCCATGTCGCTCTCGTGACTTCGTCACACTCTCTGGCCAATCAGTGGCCGGCCATCTGCCGACGTCACCTTTTAGCATCGGCTCAGCCGCTTGGAACCTAGAGCGAGGCGGTAGGCCTACTAGAAAAAGCAGCCACTTCAGGTACCAGATACCATGTTTTCGCGGTGGAAACGCAAAAAATGCGAGCTGAGTCGAGTCGAGTCGTGTCAAGCTGGTACCATGCAGTGGAAAAGCGGCAAAACACATGTTTTCATGTTTTACAGACATTGGTCGTATCGCTACATTTAAGAGAAAACGTGCTGCTAGTTCTGGTACATGTTAGGGTGTGAGGCATTTAGTAAATATCATTTGCCACACAGAAATGGAAGACTGTATTCTTTGAAAACAACATTTATGACCTATTATTTTCCCTCCATTGTCAATATTTGGTATGCTACCCCCACAACCCTTTAAATTGCCACAACTTAACAAGGCCAGTGAATATCCAAAATAGCATGTTTTTTCTTTCTGTCCTTCTCCTTTCTCCGTTATTTTTTAACAATCACTCTAAATAAGCTTTTAAGACAAACAAAGTAAGTAACAACCAACAGCAATCCTTCCAATTTTAGTATCAGGCAAATTCAGCAGGGCCAACAGTAATTGAACAGTTTGTGTCTGGAACTTCACAAACACACAGCAACACCCGAAGCAGACAAAATAGCATTACTATGGCTTGATGGTTACTGCGGTAACAATATCACAGTCTAAAAAGACTGTGATCCCATTTAGGCACGGTGGCAGACCCATGGGATCCTGTCTGCGTGCGTCTAGGAGCAAATTTCCTCTCTGTTAGTCTGAGTAGTAAGACAAGGTGGGAAGTGAAAATCGACTTCAAGCAACAGCTGCATTGATTTTATTTTTGGTGTTATTCTTCCCAACCCTTTCCACCCTCTTTTTTGGAAACTCTTCTGACAGCCTCGAAGATGAAGATTATTATATTCACCAAGTGCCCTTGCTCATGGTTAGGAGCCAACCCATTTCCGAAATAGGTGTCCTAAAAGTTTCTCACTCTGGGACGGAATTAGTGTGTTCTACTTAAAGTCTATCTTAGGCAGTTTTGAGGATGGCGTTAGTGGAGCGCCGTCCAATTGGGTTATCTCAAGAAAGTTCTGGAAAGTTAGCAGACTTCTCGGCTATGACAGTTGGAGACGAAGATGGCCACAAACGTGCCCACGTGATGTGTCAGTAAGGCGGAGATAGAGATGAAGTGCAAGCTGAGCCCTTTACCATACAGAATCTTCCTATTTGATTTAGGAGACCCCGCGGGAACTCCATGGACACCACCACTAACATCAATCACATTTCAGTGGAGCATTAAGATCACGACCATTGGAAGGAAAAAGCTAGAGACACACACACATACACACACACAGTCACACATATTTATATTGTAGATAAGTATAAAGGAGGCATAACACTTCACATTTCCCTAAAAACTGGGGGAAATTACACTAAATTTTATCACGAAAACATGCATCGAAGAATAAGTCATTGGATAGGAGGTGTTAAAAAAGTAAAGGCACATACATAATGGATGAGTTTGTGTTGCATTTAACCTTTGTCTAGGCCCCTGCAAAACTCACGTCAAAGGAAGAAAACACTAAAGAAAAATAAGGAATTCACCTGTCTTGAACATTTCCCGAAGAACAACATTTGAATTTTCCTATTTTACTTTTAAAAGTAAAGTAAAGTTATAGGACTTTTTTCATCCTGCCACCATATGTTAACGCAAGTAACTAATTCCCAGATGGACGAGTCCACCCTGTGTTGCCAGCCACCTCCCAACCCGTCTATCCATCCTCCTCCTCTTCCTCCTGTGTTTTTAATCGGCTGTTGAGAAGCGTTGGTCTTGATGTGTTTGTGCTGGGCACTCTGGGGAGTTGAGTCAAGTGTCACTCGGTCCACTGAGTCGCTTCTCCCCAGTGTATCTCAACATGGGCTTCAGCCGTCATCATTATCACTTCTCTACTGCGGCTCCATTTCCCTGTTTCTTCATTAAGGCATCTATTATCTGAACACCCAATCATTCCTAATCGCCATGAATGCGATCGAAGAAATATGGGGAACATGTACTGTTAGTTTGTGTGTGTGTGTGTGTGTGTGTGTGTGTGTGTGTGTGTGTGTGTGTGTGTGTGTGTGTGTGTGTGTGTGTGTGTGCGCGCGCATGTCCGCGTGTTTATTTGTATGTGTGCGTTTGTATGCGTTGTGTTTGTGTATTTGTCTTTTTGTGTGCGCATGTGTGTGCGTGTGAGTGAGTGTCAAATCATACACCACTCACAACAAGGAGATGTAGCGTATCCATAGCATATTGATTGTAGGTTTGAGAAAAATCAAGTGCCACCAGATGAAAGCCACATCAACGCGGGGACATCTGCAAGCTCTCCAGTAGTTTGCTTTCCCCACTTTTTTTCACATCTTTTTTTTGACTCCACTTGCAGAGTCTGCTTGAAAATACTTTATCTGAACATGACAGGAAGAGAAGCAACAGACTGCCTTGATGATAATTACTAGACTCATGTTTGTTTACCCACTCTAATGGGATGAGTTGACAGGTGGACTATTCCTTCACTGTAGGAAAGTGTATCTGCCTATGTCTTCCTTCTGTCTCCCGGTCGCGACTAGAATCTCCTCATGAGCGCCAAGAACGCTTGTTTCAGAGTTCTGATGTTTACACGATGAAAAGACATGAAGATTGATGGATCTTAACAACTTGATGATTTGCAGGCATCACGTTGAATTAGAAAAAAACAAGCCCAAATGATTAAAGAGTTCTGTTCAATTTCTATAGCAAGAGCCTCAGCAAATACAACACTGGTTGTGGTTGGTGTGTGCGTGTTTGAATGTTTTGGAGTGTATTAACGTGTGTATCCATGTTGTTTGTAACTACGTGTGGGTGTACCTATGGTTTTCTGTTGCAAATTTTGTTTGCATATGTGCACATGTGTTTGCCTGGATGTCCATGTGTGCGCTTGTGTTTGTTAGTGCATGAATGCGTGCAAGTGTTTGTGTTAGTAACCGCGTATGGAGGTGCCACAAGTCATCCTTAAGAGCTTCACCACATCCATCAGGATTAGCTGTGAACACTCCCCCAGGCAGAGATGCACGCCGCCGCCACGCGTTCCCACGCAACAGCCAGCGAGAGGTCACCCACACTATGGAAAGACGGTCGAGTGTCTTATAAAAGTATTCCATGGCCCTTGTCCCCATTATTACCCTTTTAGTGCGAAACGATGGCTCTTGGCCCTATCTAAGTAGTAGAACAGCCTATAAACACACACGCCTACATTGGCTGCAAATTGGCCCCATCATCCATTCGCCTTCATACAAAGCAGCATACAAGCCTAAATGTGAAAAATAAAATAAACAGAGTGTGAGAGGGGAAAACGGAGTGACAGTGCAAAGGCACAGGGCTGTTGAAGGCACCTGTGACAGCATGAATGTGTCAAGCCAGGGGTTCTTCGTGAGAGGAAACTGTTGAAACATCTGTAAGCTTATACAATGTGCGTGTGTCTGTAAGTGTGTGTCTGTGTGCCAAATGCCATCTGGGGGCGTGCGAGTGAGTGAGTTAGTGAGAGAGAGGGAGGGAGGGAGATGGAGAGAGACTGTGTGTACATTTGTATGTTAGTGTGTGGGCCATACATCATGGATGTACGTTGGTATGCTTGTGCATGTGTGTTTGTGTGTGTGTGTGTGTGTATGGCATGTGCCATTATGTAAGTTGGTTTGCGTTTGCGTCTGTGTGTGTATGTAAGTGAGATAAGCCTCTGACCTTTTCAACCAGGGGTGTATTGGTTCAATGAGACATTTTAAACAAATGGGTTTAAGACAGCAGCTCTTTAGCTGTCAGAATGAAGTAGTAGCTGTCACACATAAAGTAGTAAAGAGATGCAGATAATCTCATGATTGTCAAGAGTGAGAGAGAGAGAGAGAGAGAGAGCGAGAGCGAGAGAGAGAGCGAGCGGTAAAAGGTTAGACTATTTGGGTACAAGTAGTAGGACTTGATCATTACAATGTGAAAACCTCTCACTTGACTGTGTCAAGTCTTATCAGTTGAAACACAAGCACTTTAATTAAAAAACACACACTCAGCCACACGTTAATAGGCAGGAAGACTGAATATTAACAAATCAGTGCGTGTGTGTGTGTGTACCCATGCCTTATATCCATCAGTGGGGTTTTAATTAGGATTAAAAATAATTACATCTATATTGCTGCTAGCATCGTCATTATATAAGTTGTCAGGCATGAATTTCGCTTGCCACAGCATCCAAGAAACATCTCTATTGACAATGCCACCACTGCAGAAAAGATACATTACAACTACACATAAAGTAACATATCAATCAGTTAAATCAATAGCTTTAAAAGCTAACTATTTTTGCGCAAACTGTACTTGTAGCTTACCATTAGCATACAAAAAATTGCTATCTCCCTAGCTGTCCCTCTCTCGTTCTACCTCTCTCTCACGCTCTCTCTCCTTAATGAAGTTAGCCATTCGGCTCCTAATCAACTGAACACATGCATGCACACTGTCTCCAACACAATTCCTCTGGCTAACCTTTCCTTCTCATTTGCTTCTATTCATCCCCCTGTCCCCCTCCCCCAGTGACGGTCCACATTCATCATCATCATCATGTTGCCTCATCGCCGTCATACGTTCACCAAATCACTGGCATCCAGACACACGGCTCGCCGGCCCAGGAGAGCCCGGAGGTTTTTGTCTGCAGCCAAAAAACACCACAGTGCCTGATTTTATTTCTGAGCGAGTGTGTCTCACTGGCTAAACATGTGTTTCCAATTGGAAGCTGAAGGTGTTCCAATCTCTGAAGTTAACTAGTTTGTACTTTTTCACCATCACAGCCTTTTTTGGGGTTTTGACATACAGTCGGGAGAGTTTTGCAGGGTAAGGATGTACAGTGTGTTTTGATCAGGAAAAGGGATTTACTACCTGAAGGCACCAGGATGGATGAGTTGGTTTTTAGCTCAGTCATACATTTACGTTTGGGTCCGTGCGCGTGAGTGCATGTGTGTGTGCATGCGTGTGTAACTGTTATCGATTTTACCTTTGGCATTTCTGAACTTGAATCCTCAGCTTAAAATCACTCTCTCGCCACTGTAGAGATGTCCTCAATCAAAGACAAATTCTTCTTTGCATGCTTTCTCAGACATTTTCCTAAACCGTCGTCAACGCTAAGCTGTAACAGGCATGCAAGTGTAAGAGCAGAGCCCACCCTGCTTGGACCCACACAAAGCCGTAGGTGCACCAGAGCTACACACGTCCCCAGTAGACTGTAAATGTACCAAAAACATAATTTACAAACACATGATGTAACTATAGCAACATGGGTTTGTGTGAGGCTGTCACAGAGTCTTTTTCGAGGAACCTGTTGTGACATGATCTAAAATGGCTCAGATTCAATCTCAGAAAATAACCTTACCTCCAGCTGGCCTCACAATAAATTGCCACACCGCTGCTGCTGGTTGTGGTACACGGACGCGTAAACACTAAGAGGATGAATGGATGCATCCGAGCGTGGGGGATTGTATTTCCAACCGTGAGCGGACCAAAGGAGTGCGGTACATGTTGGTTGATTGTGCGGTGTCAGGTGTACATTACTCTATGTGTGTAATGTAACTCACAGCGTGTGATTCGCGCATTGGTCTTTTTTTGTTTTCAAGGGAATTGGTTTGAAGCTTATTATGAGATCACAATCCTAGAATGATATTAAATTGTTGAATGGATGATGGTTTTTTTTCAGAGACGGCTCATATTCGCGATGCAAATTTTCTTTCAAACAATATAAGCAATTCATTGTTCAAGGCATTTATTGGCCAGTTCACGAAGCATCCTGGTATATAAGTATATGACTTGTAATATCTAGTCACATAACATACTGGAATTTGCAGAATCCTTTCACAGGATACACATTTTTGGAAGATGAAAAGCTTAGGAAGATCACAGACAACCATACAACAATGGCGATGCCATTCAAGTCAGGAGCTGACAATCACTCATCCCATCCTGGCATGTACAGATGTTCTCAGTACGCAATTGAATATGGCTCCAGGTTGATGATTTAGAAGTTATTACAATCTTGCCCAACACAGAGTGAACTGGCCCCAAGGACAACCACGACCACTCTCTCCCTCTCCAATTGGTTTCCATGTCACACAATCGGCCGAACTTCTCCTACGCACCCGATGCTACAGCGCCCTCCTTCCCTCGAGACCCACTCCCTGCACTCCGGCTTCCATTACCCAAAGAGAGGATGTTGTCCTGGGGACTTTTTGATATTGTACAATCCTTTCAAGGGTTTACAGAGTGGTGCAGGGAAGCTTGAAAACGACCTGTGATTTTGCATCCCTGTGATGAAAAACCGTTTGAGGCTCAGGCATATGTTTGGATGGAGATTGCTGTTATTCATGTTCGCAAACAGAAAAACAGAAAACCAGGCAAATGTCCTCCAAAATGATACTTTGGATGTTTGATTTGCAATAGAAGAGTTGACATTGAAAGAGCTACAACAGCACATTCCATTTCAATTGGAATGTGCTGTGGAATTCTGAATTTATCATTTTAAACACAACCATGCCTGAGCAATCGTTAAATTGACTTAAAGGACAAATCCGGTGTAAAATGGATCTGGGATATGTAAAGTATGATACCGAGTTGGGATGTTAGTTTGAGAGCAAAAAGGCGCATGCATACGCATTCTTAAGTTGGCTGTTTTTAGCCAATTCTACCAAAACGCTATAAACTTGGAACGATGGGGGCATGTGTTATGGTAAAAACTAAATCGTTATTTTAAACCACTTAAAAGGCTAGAAGTAGCCCGACACTTCTTTGGTAGTATAATAAGGGTCTTAACATATAAAACGAGGCATTGATAACTTTGTAAGCGTACAGATTGTTTATTAAAAAGGACATTTTATACACACAATACCATCAGTAGTTCAACCGTCGACGCCATCTTGTTTTTAAGAATCGATAAGTAGATTGACGAACACAAAGATTGTGCCATCCGTCAACAACACGCAAGCTCTGTGTTCGCCAATCTACTTACCGAGTCTTAAAAACAAGATGGCGTCGACGGGTGAACTACTGATGGTATTGTGTGTATAAAATGTCCTTTTTAATAAACAATCTGTACACTTACAAAGTTATCAATGCCTCGTTTTATATGTTAAGACCCTTATTATACTTATATACACATGCCCCCATCATTCCAAGTTTATAGCGTTTTGGTACAATTGGCTAAAAACAGCCAACATAAGAATGCATATACATGCACCTTTATGCCCCCAAATGAACATCTCAACACCGGATTTGTCCTTTAAGGGTTATCATTTTTTTTTTCAGATGAAAAGAAAGTTATCAGCTGCAAATGGAGATGAGTCACCCCCTGAGCCTCCTTATTCAGAATATAGTAAATGTGGCCCCCTACTTACACAATCTGTTTTTTAACCCTCCTTACATTACTAGCAATGAGTCCCTCTGCAATGATTCTTTATTTTATTTTCATTAGGATTTCTATCACTGGTCCTGACTCATTCTCCTGCCCAGAACCAAATTTAACCAGAATGGGCATAATAAATATACATAATGGACAATCCTAGATATCCTCTTTTTGTCCTTCCTTTGGATTTCTTTTTCTTTCTTTCTCTTTCCTTCAATGTCATCATTGGAGACTTTCCCTCTCCTTCTGGTCCCAGCATGAAGACAAGTACACCCCTGGCCAAACCTCTACCCCTCCCCCCTCTCCCACTCTCCCTCTCTGTCATCCATCACTCAATGTGCTCACTTGAGCGACCCCGTCCACTCCACACACCATCCCTCTGTGGTCCGTCTCCCCGGCACCTGTCCCCTTCCCTGCTCTCCTACTCTCATTCTGTGTGTGCACTGCACTGGGCTGCGCTCTGATGTGTTCCAGTGAGTTTAGCCACTTCACACAGAGCTGTTCTGGGTCCCACCTGAGCCGCTCACTTCCTCCCACTGGCTGTTCCTCGCCGCGCGCCACCAGCCTCAACTCCTCGAAGAAAAAACACACTCCTCGAAGAAAAAACGAAACAAAGAAAATAAACCTGTGCATGATAAGGGACCCTGACGGCTAGGGAAACAGACCGGGGCAACACTTGAAACGACTTCACAGAGAACCTGATTTATCACTCTGTCTGTAAAGGTGTACTACCCCTTCATGTCTATCTTTCCCACCCCCCAGCCTCTCTCACTCTCTCCCTCGATCTCTCGGCATAACGCTTTGGCATGTGTCTACTCACTGTTTGTCGGGGCTCTTTTCTAAAAGAAAAGTTAAAAGAAAAGAAGAGGATAAAAAAGTCTTAACCTCTGTGGCGATTCGATCATCTCTGCGGGGAATGTTGGAAGAGTGGGGTTAAAAAAGATACGTCGACCTCCATACCTCAACAGGCAGAAAGAACATCCACAAAACAACAAACGGCCAACAGTCCTCCCGCCGTGCTCTAGAGACACACACTCAAACCAAACAAAATTACGTTTATGAATCACTGCTCTAAAATGAGCAAACATTGTGGGCAAATATGGCTGGTATTAATGAGGGCAACACTTTTTGTGTATCCAACCCTTCCGTCCAATAGATGCTGTTGGCCAAAGCTTTCAGTGCCAAACCGGCGCCCGCCTACTGAGAGAACCACGGCGCCGTGACTAACGGAACAAAAGCTCAGGCAGTGCGGATGGTGCACGGTGAAAGTGCATGGTGAAAGTGCACGGTGAAAGTGCACGGTAAAAAGTGCATTCCGGAATCCAGCCAAGAAGGCAGAATAATCCACAGTCGGAGGGTTTGGAATGATGCAGTGTCCGATGTCTGCATGGGCGCGCACGTGGAATCTGGCATCTGTGGTAGTGTGTGTTTGTGTGAGTGTGAGTGTGTGTGCGTGCGTGGATGCGTGCGTGATGTGCACCTGTGTCTGTGCGAGACATTGACAAAGTTGAGAACAGGTTCCCATTTGTGAATGTGTGTTGGTGTTTGTGTTTGTGTGTTTGTGTGTTTGTGCATTGGTTCTCTGTGTTGGGGTGCATGTGTGTTGTACGTTTTTCTGCGCATATGTGTGTATGTGTGTGGGTGCTTATGTGTGTGGGGGGGTGCATGTGTGTGTATATTGTGTTTTTGTGTGCATGCGTGTGTGTGCAGATGTGTTTGTGGGAGCCCTTTAAAGAGGACAGACGGTTGAAGAGCGCCCCCTGAAACAAAGCAAGGCCAGTCAACTCATTCATAATTGAACGAATACCATGGAGTTAAAAAAGGATGGACAGCTAAATGGTGCTTAGAGGGGAGAAATGGTGAAGCCCCACGCACATCTTTAATAGTCTCACATGCATTATAGAACTATTGGCAATCATGCATAACACTTAAATAAACAAACACACAGAGACAAAGAAAAAAATAAGCACTCACATTCACATATTAGATACACGTGTGTGTGTGTGTGTGTGTGTGTGTGTGTGTGTGTGTGTGTGTGTGTGTGCGTGCGTGCGTGCATTTGTGTGGGGCAGTCGTTGCCGTTGACAGATGCAGCAGGCGAGATTTACTTTGACTCTACAGAAGAAAACAAAGAGGCTCCATGGAATCTCTCTACCACTCTCTCATTTCCTTGAACTTTTCATTTTCAAAGAAGGGTCCCCTATTTCCCTAACTTCCGCTGCCTCACTCCATTCCTCCGAATATCCCTTCATCTCCCTTCTTCCCCTCCCCTTTTTAATCCTCCTTTTCCTTCCTTTTTATTCTTACCCGCTCTGCACCGCCGGGAACCCGAGATAAAAAGCCATCCTTTCGTCACACGGATAAGCTGGAGTGGAAGTGTTTCAGAAGCTAATTAAAGTGGGCGGGGTGATGTATACACTCCCTAAGTGAGGAGGGGAGTAGGAGCCTCTGATATGTCACTCGACATCGCCTTGTCGTTCTGTGTTTGAATGTGTGTGTGTGCGTGTGCGTGTGCGTGTGTGTGTGTGTGTGTGTGTGTGTGTGTGAGTGAATTTGCACGCGTGTGCATGCGTGTGTGTGTTGCGTGTGTGTATATGCAGATGTGTGTGTGTGTGTGTGTGTGTGTGTTTGCGTGAATGTGCCAATGTGTGTGAGATTGTGTGCCTGTGTGCACATATGTGTTTGTGTGAAGTTGGTGTGTGTGTGTGTGTGTGTGTGTGTGTGTGTCTATGTATAGTTTTTGACACCATCCATTACTTTTTGATTTATACATTGCTACCTTTAGGAGGAGGGTGACAAAGTGAGCACGATCAATCTCTCTCTCGCCCCCTCTCTCTCACACACCCTCGCCCCCCTTTCTGACACACTTACACACACACCCACCACACAAAACCCACACATATGCCCCCCTTTTTCACTCACATACACATGCACACACACACAAACACAACCGCACCCCGCTTACTCTCAAACACACACACTAACGCACGCAAGCACGCACACACATACATGAAAAAGCTGAATGGAGATTTATATATTTTAATGAAGTGGGTTAAGCCAGAGGAACAGCAACAGTGGCATCATAGATCCATGAATGCTTTATGGCATTTTAAAGAAGTCAATTTCATGCTAACGTGATCAGTGCGGGCTGTGCTGGATTGGCAATAATGTTTTTCTAAATGGTTAGGGAGGGCTGGTCCGAAAAGGCTAGGTGTGGATGTGTGCATGTGTGAGTATGTGCGGGGGGGGGAGGACGATAAAGAAAAAGAAGAAAAAAATGACATAACTGCAAATTAGCACCGCATATAAGTGTCTGTGTGTGTATGTACCGGCATGTGTCTTTTGCACAGAAACGTTGATTCCTTACACTCTACGCCTCAATATCTTTAATTGAATCTTTGATGATATGACGGCATATTTGTTGATGACTATTTGTGGACGCAGCCGATGCTGATCCGACTCGCGCAATCAGAGGGATTGTGTTTGTCTGTGTGTGTTTCTTCCTTATAGTATATATATTACAATGCAGGCTTAGTATTTTGTGAAAGGTTAACAAGTCTTGCACATCAGGCCTAAGAATATAGAATGTAGAAACATTACAACTTAACGCTACTATGCAATAAAAAGCCCAACAATGGATGACATATTTGTCGCCCCAAAAAATACCTAATAGATGAATTATATCAGTGGGAAGGTGCTACAGAATTAAAAAATATACAGAGAGGAACAATCACAAGAAATAACAAATCTATTCTCATTTTGAACACAAGCACTGTAAATCATCCGCGGTGTGGAGGATATGGAGTCCATCAAATCCAATTCTCTGACATCATACCGGTCTTAAAACAGCTCTGAGAGGGAGCGAATAACTCTATCGATTAGCATCAGCGGCAATTTCTCTCTATCTTTCCCTCTCAATCTCTCTGTATCTCCCGACCGCTTCATCTCTCATTGTGTCTCAACATTATACAACGTAATGGAATATCGACAGAGCTGCCGCGATGTGCTTTTAGACTGTGACGGCGCGGCCGGTGGATCAGCGTCCGCCCACCACCTTGTGCTTTGAAGTGTGTGTGTGTGTGTGTGTGAGTGTGTGTGGAGGGGGGGTCTCAACTTTGATGTGACAAAGAGTGTCTGTATTGAGTATTGAGCACAGCAGAATCTGTAAGGAATGACACATTGAGTGGCAGAGTGTCTTGTCTACATCCATGATGTTTGACTATCCGTCGACACAATCATCTATCCATACATGCGTTTCCGAGGAAGGACATCACACAAGTTGATTTAAGGTTGACATATTATAACACCAGGTGTGAGTGTGATTAGACATTACAAGCCGTTTTGAAAATCTGCCTCTTCTGTCATTCCAAGTGGGCGTGTCCACCTAGATGTGTGCTGGATAGATCAGTCTACCAGCCTACCAAGTGGTCGGTAGCAAACGTTGTTCATCTCTCCGTCATTCGTCCATTCTAGGTGGACACGCCCAATTGTCAGAAGAGGCAGATATTCAAAACGGCTTGTAACGGTTAATCACACTCAGACCTGGTGGTATAATATGTCGCCTTTAACTCAAAGAGGAACCTTGGATCCTCTTTCTGCCAGTTTGTGGAAGACAGATCCTGCTCCTCCATTTATCAAATTCATTGATGATAGACTTTTAATGCACACTTGACCCTGAGTGCTCCCGAAGAGCTGGCACTGGCCTTGCATTGTTTGTGTGTATGAATGGGGGAATGTGAGTCAATCATTGTGTAGGTCCAAAAAATTGTCAAATGAAGGCTGTTAAATTACCAGTTAGTCATATTCTTAATTTGTTGAAAGGGCCTCATTTGTTTTGCTTGGTGGGTTTAGATTTAGAGCTGTTAATTCATTAAGCAAATTATTGAACAGGATTTAGACTTTAGTTGAATAAACTTATAATTACTTTAAGCAATTTTCTTTTTTTATGTTTGAAATATGAGTTGTCATGTTATGTCACATATTCAAAGTAGTTAAATGTATACCCAATTCTAGGATCTCGCACTTCAATGAAAGCAACAGAAGGCTTTGGTCAATGAATATCCCTTACATACAATGTGCTCCGTAACATTGTCTCTCACCACGAGCTGGCTGACAAGCTGGCTTTCACCATGTATGGTTGACTCCGCCGTCAGTGTGTGCATAAATGGTTGTAAGTTACTTTGGATAAAAGCGTCTGCATAATTCCCTAAATGTAAATGTATGGGAAAGTATAAAGCATATAAGGATGTGTCGGGGTTACATTGAAGTCAACCCATCCACAAATAATTGGAGGTGTTGGAAAATTAATGTGAATGTGCATGCTGCATGTTGGAAATGTCCAAATCAAAGCACAAAAGCCTCATATGCACGCTTCGGGATTGATGTTCCACAGAGCCATGTCTGTGTGTGTGTGTGTGTGTGTGTGTGTGTGTGTGTGTGTGTGTGTGTGTGTGTGTGTGTGTGTGTGTGTGTGTGTGTGTGTGTGTGTGTGTGTGTGTGTGTGTGTGTGTGCGCGCGTGTGCGTGTGTGTTATTGACATTATTAGAATGTGGTTACCGATCTGTTGTGCTCATTCAGTCAGTGTCTAACGGTTGCTTCTGTCCCGTGAATGCTAACCCAAAGGGACACTTATGCATAAAGCACTGGAGGGCAGCGCCTGGTCTGCAGGCTATGTGGAAGAGCCAAGCTGTGAGTCTAAACCTTTCCTGTTGGTTATAGTGGGACCGGGTATAGCCCGGTCGGACCTCTGCAGTCATCACCGACTGAGAGACTGGGCTAAAGCATTGCACACTGTCACATCAATGTTATGAAAAGCCAATTAACCACTGACCAGATTATGGTACTAAAACGTAGATCATTTCCAAAGTACAAATGAGCAGTTCTCTAGCAGTTTGGCACTAGGGAATTAACTCCGAAACCAAAAGTTTCCCGATGTATTCAGCCTACCTGTAGCAATTCTTGAGCAATATGCCCAACCTATTTCGGCCTCCTTCATGCCATATCACTATTTTCCCTTTTTGTATCTTCCAGCTTACTGTATTTCATACTGTAATGATACTGTAATTGATACGTCATTCTGATCCTCAAACTCTGCATTGCAATGGGGTTGTAGTAGGGAACCGTGTGAGTAGCACAGTGCTTGCATTGCCTCGTCGGTTTTATTTGATTTTATTTGTTTGAAGACTGAAAATGAAATGTTCTCTAACTTTTTGACATTAGAGAGAATTGCGTATTTTACTGCATTAAATGTGTGGTGGGTCCTTGGCCAAAAGCAGCTTCACGGGTGGCTCATTCCATTCAGATTCTGAATCTGAATCAGGGACCCCTAATGTGTACTCCACTTCATACCCCACTCTCAAACTATGACACATGCATGTAGGCATTTGATAGGGCAATTAAAATGGGTTCTACCGACTGAAAGTAAGTCCCTCCTAGCGGGTGACAGATAGTCATCCAACACCCATTCATATTTCTCACCTCCCCCTTATCGTATTCTATTTTTATTCTTCCATCATCGCACACCACTTGTCCCTGCATGATCTTGCACCTGTACATTTTCTTTGGGATTGAAAAATGGCGTTGGCGGGAGAGCATAGACTCCAATCTGATCTGAAGATTGCGTTGTGTACAACAGTATCCTACAATATCTGATCAGTACCCAAATTGCGTAGCAAAAACCCTCCCTGGCTGTGGGAACGGCGAACTCTCAGCCTTCACTAAGCGATGGTTCCGGGCTATCAGAGGCCCAAGGCCGAGGAAACCACATTAGTCGTACAGCATCGGTTTCTACCAAGGTGTCAGTTTGTTCCCCTGAGAGAGCCCTCAGGAGATGATTTATGCGTTCCTCTGAAACTGAGGAAGGGTGAAACTGCTTAAGGTGAGGAGGCAAGGAGGCCCATGTACTGAAACTACATGGAAGCGATATCGTACAGGAGAATGAGTGAGCATGCTGAAATCGTTTTTAAATTGTACACTGTGTGTTTGCATAATAACAGTTTCTATTCGTAATGCTCGTATAAGAGCATTATATTGGAATGATGAGAGGGCGATGTAGGATCATATAAATCGATATGTTTCTAGTGTCTATGTAGAAGGACGTTTTTAACCGCCTTAAACAATACATTTGCGTTGAATCAGATCATCATTAATATTGATATTAAGAAATGTCCAAAATCAAATGAGTACGTTTTCCTCTGGTATTTTCTTAAAGTGACCAGTGTGTCAGAAGTATGTGCCAGTACTTTCAGTTGGGTTGACAATATTCACTTGGCCTTATTTTGGTTGTAAGCAATTGTTGTATTTTCATTGACTGTCTACAACATCACCCTTCAGCTACACTACCTAAGCCTCAAGCTTGAAATAAAGCTTGAAATAAAAAGCCTATTTTCGCCCGGGGACGGATATTGGCAATTTCTCAATTATTAAAAGACCCCCTAAATGCTCAAATCCACAGAGTAGCAAATACACAATACAATTTTTGTCTGTCTACTCTACTCTCCATACGTTTACTGTCCTGTAGCTGTGACAAGGATTGTGGTAGTGATACACCTAGGGCCCTATTTTAACGGTCTGAAACGCAAGTGAGAAGCGCAAAACGGAAGTAGCTTTGTGGGCGGGGTTCTGCCACTGTTGCTATTATACCAGCGGATAAATGACTCTTGCACCCGACCAAATATAAAAAGGGTTGCCCTGAAGTAGCCTAATTACTTCCGAAATACTGTGTCGTCATGTAAATTAAGGCAAAGAAAACTTAACACACATATGATATGAGGTCTGTGGCCGCGACTGTGGGTCTAATTAATGATATGTGGCAATCCATCAACACACATCATTTCATATCAATACCAGTATCGTATACATTATCATTGTCGACTTGTGTTCCTATTATGCATGTGTCCCCCCGTTAATGTACATCGCCATGGACTGTATTATGCGTTACGTGTTTAGTTTGAGTGTGTTAAAACAGATGGATGCCACACGCGCGCCTGCATTCATTCATTATTTTTAACACTCACTCGCGGTAAAACAATGTTTTCTCACAATCAAATACTCATCAATCCTAAAATTTATGGGCTTGTATGCGTACATGCCTGTGTCAAGAAAATATGTGTTTGCTGTTCGGTGTTTGCAGATGCATTGATTTAAATACAACTTATTACTGCTGTATCAGCTGTTCTTTCCCAAATAATTTAACCAACATTATCATTTACCCTAAAAAGAGATTTTATTTTGGAAGGCAGGGATATATCCTACTTTGCTCGAGTTAATCAGTGTTATTATTATTATTTTAACGCATGGCATAGCCTACTACAGTGTTCATTCATGCAGCCCCTATGGAAAAAAAATTGCAATTCCGACCTGCCAGGGTACGTCAAAATAGCAACATCAACTGCGCTATCCGCTAGTGCACTTAGACCAGGTGTTTTTTTGGTCAGTTGCGCAACTGCTTTATCAATCTGGAAGATAGCACCATGTATCATTTGCGCCGGAACACGCCTCTGCTTTTCACCGACACGCCTCTCAGGGCGCAAGTTTAGTGGCGCAGGTTTGCTGCGGGGGAAAATTGGCATTGCGCCGGGTGCAAACTAGCAAAAGATACATGCATCGGTGTAGAAAGTCAATTGCGCTGGATGAAAGATAGGGCCCCTAGAGATAAAAGACACAGGACACTCTTTAAGTGAGAATAAGAGATTATACGTGGTTTGGTTTTTTGGAGGTGCATAATGGAATAATATTAACATTACTGTATTATGAATGAATATGAAATTAGAATTTGCATACTAGTAAACAATTTGAAATGCACAATTCCCCAAAAATCCAATCAAACAACAATGACACACCACAGATAATTTACCAAATTGTAATCAGTAGTTAAATTATTTTGGCTTTGAGTGCAGAAATGATTGATTGCTGATTGGATTCATTGATTTCCTCAAGTTTAATTAATTATAATATAGTTGAGTCTGTGTTCTGTCGATTTATCAACTGGCTTCAGAAAGGAAAATGTGGCTGCTTTTCTTGGCTTCCTATTAGACAAAGCCAGCATTGGAACTGGAAACAACTGACGGCCAATTGCTGTTAATTTGACTAAAAGTTTAATTGATTATGATGGGGGGAAAACAATCTATATTTTATCGACAATTATAATAATAGTCAGCTGAATCCCTAATTGCTTTTAATAGTGTTTTATTCATAAGATAATAACAAAATGACATCCAAATGGTAATAAACAAACAAGGAGGGAGCAAAAAAAAACGATAGGATGGGTTGGCTAGATGGAAAAACTAAAACTTATGCATACAAGATTCTTACAAGGTAGCTTCCAAAGTAATCATAAAATGATGCAAACTCCATATACAGACTTATGTTCACAGCTAAGAGTATACAAAGTGTGTGTGTGTGTGTGTGTGTGTGTGTGTGTGTGTGTGTGTGTGTGTGTGTGTGTGTGTGTGTGTGTGTGTGTGTGTGTGTGTGTGTGTGTGTGTTTATGAGCCTGACTATGGCTATTAACTGCACATTGATGAATCACACATTCAATAAATGAATTTCTGCTGAACCAAACAACTTCACTATTGTTTCATTAACACTTTGAACGTGAACTCAAACACATTGTGAAGTGTTACTGGACCCTGCATGTCTGTACTTACACACTCACACTCTAGGCAAGCCACAAACGATCACTTGCACAATTCCCCAAAAATCCATGCTTTAGTCGATCGAAAGACAATTGACACACCATGGATAATTTACCAAATTGTAATCAGTAGTTAAATTATTTTGGCTTTGAGTGCAGAAATGATTGATTGCTGATTGGATTAATTGATTTACCAAAATTGAACTAATTATAATTGAGTTGATTCTTTGTTCTGTCGATTTAAGTGGCTTCAGAAAAGAAAATGTGGCTTCTTTTCTTGGCTTCCTATTAGACAAAGCCAGCATTGGAACTGGAAACAACTGACGGCCAATTGCTGTTAATTTGACTTAAAGTTTAATTGATTATGATGGAGGGAAAAAAATTATAATAATAGTCAGCTAAATCCCTAATTGCTTTAATAGTGTTTTATTCATAAGATAATAACAAAATGAAATTCAAATGGTAATAAACAAACAAGGAGGGAGCAAAAAAAAACTATAGGATGGGTTGGCTAGATGGAAAAACTAAAACTTATGCATACAAGATTCTTACAAGGTAGCTTCCAAAGTAATCATAAAATGATGCAAACTCCATATACAGACTTATGTTCACAGCTAAGAGTATGCAAAGTGTGTGTGTGTGTGTGTGTGTGTGTGTGTGTGTGTGTGTGTGTGTGTGTGTGTGTGTGTGTGTGTGTGTGTGTGTGTGTGTGTGTGTGTGTGTGCAGGGCTCCAGACTGCAACCAAATGGTCGCATTTTGCGACCAAAATGTGCGAGTGTGCGACTGAATTGTATAGCTGGTCGCACACGTGCGACCAGTATATTTGCACTTTTAATTTTTTTTATTTTTACACGTTAAACGGGGATAGGGCTCGTCAACGACTCCGGAATATATAGCAGGCTAATGAGTGTGAGAAGTATAGGGAATGGCCACTGTTATTGGCTAATTTGTGGAGGGGGAGTGTCCTAGAGATAAAATATCCAGCGTGCGTAAAGGCCTCTGTTAGCAAACTATTGACTCGTTCTTCGGACCTGCGGCTAGTGTCCCAGTGCCCGAGTCCTGCACGTGTCTTATTTTGCAAACCCGCACCCACCCGTACCCACAATACTTAAAACCGCATCCGACCTGTGTTCTCACAGTAGTGCGAATTACATTCCGCACCCGACCCGCTATAAATTCATATCGACACATGACCTACACCCGAAGAAAAGTTAGACACATTAGTTGGAACGCCGGGGAATTACACAATGTGGTGTTTGGTCTGGTCCTTTGGATTGCCGTGAAAAAAAAGCACGTCATCCACTGTTGACGGTTTCAGTTGACTCCTCCACTCCTGAATAACCAACCCCCTCTCACGGAAATACGTGACACTGTCACGTCATTTAATCTATTCATTCGTGATCTGGGACAGGTCATTTCAATTTTTTCCGGCCAAAAAAGCAAAAACTTCATGGCAACGTCCGCTCGCGACACTGAGGCATCGACGCAGACTTTCATTCACATAGCCTACAAATAAACAAGACAATAGATGGCTAGATAAAATAAACATTAAGACATAGGCCTACAATTCTAAAAAGAAGAGATGAAGCAGCTACCTTTTTTTCCGTTGCGGTTTGCCTACAGAGCAGCGCACCTGCATTAAATATATCCGTGAATTGTCACAATTTCTCAGAATCAAAGGTGAAAGTAGAAACGGGTGGCCAAAAGCTTTCATATTGTTAGTTATCACAGACAATTTTTCTGTTTGTTTTGAAAAATCTTGAAACAAATGAGAAAAATAAACAATAGATTATCTGTAGGCCTAGGGACATTAGGTAGGCTACATGAGTTTGAAATTTGTAAAAGAATTGAACGACGTGTCCCAGTTCACGAATGAATAGATAAATTAAATTACGTGACAGTGTCACGTAATTCTGTGAGACTGGATTGAATAACATATCCAGCACTGGAAGGTCTTGCTCTTAATCGCAAAACCCATGCCCGACCCGCGCTGTTCAGGCATCCGACCCGACCTGTACCCTTGTCCGACACAGTACATTATTTTTCAACCGTTTCATACAAATCGTGCGGGTCGCTCGTCGGGTCCCTGTGGGTACCCCAACCCGGTCCGGACTTCATGTGCCATAAAGGGCTTTTCACTCGGGAGGCGTTTGTCGTGCCTGCTGCATTCCCAATGCAGAGGCGAGCGGGCAGAGAGGAGGCGCAGCGTCCTGTCAAGCGGCACGACAAGCGGGCGCACTCCCGTGAAATTGTCGCTTCCATGGTCATCGAACGCATGCGCGTACTTGTGGAAACACTTGGTATAGATGAGAATCACAATAAAATGGGACTCTGAATTTGAAACAGCACATTGGAATAGATTATTATTATTATCAAAATATGTATGAGTAATACAGTGGAAAAAAAAGGAGAAAATCACATTGGCATGTTGATTTACGGTATGTGCCCCTAAAAATCCTGGTTGTGCCCCTAACATTTTCAGTTAGGGGCCACAGTGCTCCTAGTGAAAAAAGTTAGTCTGGAGCCCTCGTTTGTCAGTGTGCTTGTGTGTGTGTGTGTTTATGTGCCTGCCTATGGCTATTAACTGCACAATGATGAATCCCACATCCAATAAATGCATTTCTGCTGAACCGAACATCTTCACCATTGTTTCATTAACACTTTGAACGTGAACTCAAAAACATTGTAAAGTGTTACTGGACCCTGCATGTCTGTACTTACACACTCACACTCTAGGCAAGCCACAAACGATCACTTGTAAAGTCAAGTGGCTTAGAGGCTACACACTCTTTCCTCTGTTCCCTCTGCCATACATCACCCTCTTGGGGTTACAGATCTTTTCTTCTTTGAGGGTTTTTTCGGTCTATTACTTTCCTGTTCTCTGGTTAGCGTTCGACGGCTATATGCTGCAACCCGACCCCAGAGCCTCCCGATAGAGTTGAATTTAAAGATATTGAGGGATACCAGCGTATGCATGTCATCCATAATCATGGAGGCACGGCTGATGCCCAGTAATGATGGCATCTGCTCGGGCCGACCCCAGAGGTACGCCGGCTACTCATACAGTCCTAACTCGCATGCTTGAACACAGAAAGGTTGAAGAAAAAATGGTGCTGCTCCGCACAGAGGAAAAAACACTGATTAAATGGGTTAGAGAGAGAGAGAGAGAGAGAGAGAGAGAGAGAGAGAGAGAGAGAGAGATAGCAGGCATAAGACAGGGCGAGATAGCTAGATAGAGAGCGAGGAAGGAAATGGAGAGGGAGCCAGAGAGAGGGAGGCAGAAAGAGTTAGAGAGGGAGGGAGAAGGAGAGATCAAGACAGTGTTCAGCGAATCACGCAAGGGGGGGGAGGGTTAGGCGTCAGCTAGATACAGGGACACAGCTGAAGAAGACGAGGGAGAGAGTAAAGAAGAGGAGGAGGAAAAAGGAGAGGCAGGAAGCTGCACAACTTGAGGAGGTGAGAAAGACTGATAGAGTGTGGCAGCACGCCGGACACACTTCTCACGGCTCCTCTCTTGGTTTGCTCTAACTCATCGAGACCCAGAGTTAAGAGCACACCACGGCCAACAGCTCCTCTCTGCTCCGGGTGGATTGGGAAAATGTCTTGGAACCGAAATCAGGGATTTAAATCTTCACCTAATTCTTACATCGCTCGTTTCACCATCCTTAGCCAAGGGTATCCTGGGGACTGTCTCTCTCCCTTGGTTTCTTTGCAAGGTTTTTTGGAGCACTAGCCTCAATAATAGCATTCGCAGTCGGGACCCAGTGCCTGATTGGCCGATTGCCGAGTTAGTTTTGCTCCGTTATATTTCAATTAGCAATTGGGCTGACCCCTCCCCCAACAATGGTGACCTGTAGGCTTACCAGCCCATGCAGGCAAGGGTCACCCTCACTGACATACTGCACCGGCTATTCAACGCTAAATCTCAGCAAGGCCAACGTAGGCAATTTGCACCTTTCCTATGGGCAAGCTAACTACTAATTGTTGTATTTGATACTAATACACTAACATAACCACAAGTTTCCCCACTCTTCCCATTCCCTTTCCAATGACTACGTTGGGCAGTCCTGGCCTGTGGTGTCTAAGGTTCAAGTAGATGCTTCCAAAATGTTTGTCTATAGCTGGGTTTCCATCTAAAAGGTGATGCAAATCTTTAGAAAGTTCGCAAAAAAAGTAATTTGAATTAGGTGCGTTTCCATCAAGTGGTTGGAGCGGGTCACTACCCTAGTTCTGCCTGGAGGTAGCGCTGTAGGCAAAAAATGTATGCCGATACGTTGCTATGATAAATGGTAGAAGTCGAAAAGCTGTAACAAATGTAACAAAAAGCGTTTAGTCCGCCCGCCAATAGAGATGAGTAACAACAAACATGGAGAGAGGAATTCAGCAGCAATTGGTTTCCCTTGGGCATAACTGTTCATAACAAGTCATAACTGTTCTTTCAGTGAAGTTATCATTGGATATTTTAACTTCCATCCGTAGACGAAGAAATAGAGAAATTAGAATGTACACACTAGCAAGGGAAATACGAGGACGACGTTGAGTGCCTTACGTATGGGAGAGCACAATAGGGTGATGACGTTACACGTTGCTATGGCCGGTCGTTATGCGGAAATCGGAAAGACTGTCAGTCCTGTGTGTTCAAAGTTCGCTACGTCACAGCTGTTCCGAAAAGTGTGTTTCCATCTCCCATTTTGCGAATTTACTCTCTTTCGCATTTCTCAAAAACCACCTCAAGCGAGCGGATAAACTTTTTTGCAAATTAGAGGATTTTGATGCGAATTTTGGTGTTTCCATTACCGTTTACTGATTCGATACTTCAAAGTTCGCATAAAAAATCAGGGGGATGGAAACGCACCTAATGACAGCATTGAGTAGCCAAGTATTAAGTGATGAGCTTTCTTGATTAATGCATGAATTGTATTTTGTCTTTTAGTCTCTTAATGTAAAATGATAGGTCAAAGCTAACAAGCAAAGGTCCTTTAACGTTTGACAAGCTTGTTGATTACGATTCTTTCCCACGCCGAGAAAATTTTAACAAATCATAGAGCTGGGAACCAGCATAGGGGAACCAGCATAGGTACCAGCTCATGTTTCATTTGCTCAGATAAGGTCTGGCTCCCCTCCAATACAAAATAATTTTTGCCCAGTACGAGATAGACGACCAATCACAACCATTTTTCAAAATGAGGCGGGATCAATACGATGAAAGAGGAGTGCCATAGAAGCATTTTCAACAGCAACAAAGATGGCTTTGTTGTTGTAGAAAACAGCTCTTCTCTGTGGAGATGAGTTACTAAAAACAAAGCGTACATTAAGTTTATTTTGGCAAAAAACTGCAACACTGCAGACATCTCTATGGTTCACAATTCTAGTCCTTCTCTGCTGCTGCAAGCATGTTGTCTGTTATGATTTGTTCTAGGCCTATACAATTGCTTCCAGAGGCATTTTGGTCCGGTCCTGTTGGTGACACCCTTTGGAAATCAAAAAAGTGTGAAAAGTTTGCAAGTCGTCTGTCGATTCCAGGCTAGGAGTGTACACATAAGCCTCGTTTTCCGATCCTATTTTTACTGCTTTAGCCTGTCAAACCAAACCAAATTTGCTATCTTTATCATAGTTACCATGCATACATGTCCTTATAAGGCTCTTTGAGGGGTGTCTGAAAGAGTTAATTATCTCAGAAGATTAAAAGTATAATGCCAAATTGTGTGTGGATGCTTTGAGCTCTCTCTATCTAGCAGTTAATGTTGATGTCTTATACAACGGCACCATGTGTGTGTGGATAAGCAGAGCTGTGGCTTGCCAGTGGCTGATGTTGAGGTCCACGAGAGGGTTACGTTTCTTAGACACTTGTTTGGTTCAAGTGGTGTTAGTGGTGTTGGTTAACAACAACACTCCTAACAAAGGTTCCCCAGTGGATCGTAGCCATTTGGGCAACACGCCCTCCTCTGTCCTAGAGGTGCAACATAGCAGCCCCAATGGAAGAGGACCCCCTATAATATTTATGAATATTATATTCGATGTCTGCCAAGTCTGTTCCACTAGATGCCACTGACACTACATCTTTAAAAATAACTATAAGGAAAACCAGAAGTGTAATGTATGTATTGGACCATAGTAGCCTTAGTTGTATGCTTATTACTGCTGTCCGCCACTAACCCGGCTACCTAATCCAGCTCTGTGATTGCATGGGGACTGAACGTCCCCTGACTTCTCTCTTCATGTCCACTTTTCCACTGCCACATTTTTAACACGACTCATATCTTCTCCTAATGGCAGAGTCCTATCCCTTATCAAAGGATCGGCCATGGAACTTGGCTCTGTTCTGATTATCCTCGACTCATTAGTATTTATCAATTCAGGAGCTCGTGCTTGATGTGATTTGGCTTTTTTTTTGTTTGGATTAATTGAATAACCATTATTGATTTGCCATTATGTCACGTTCTCTAACACGCCAATAATTATACAACTGCCCATCTATATGTGTAGCATGTGGGTTCCTGCTTTCCCTAGTGGGTTTTTCAATGACTAGTGCTCAGGGTTGGAAGGTGCAGTCTATTCTCAGATGAGCATGGTCCTCTGCAGCACTTTATGCCTACCTTGAGACTGTAATGTATAATTAATGTTGACTTGACAAGCACTAGATGCATTCATATAATTATGATGATGATATAAGTTTTTCTCTCATCCAAGTTATCATCATTATGGCATGCATGCGGTTTTACAAAACACTATCATTAACGTTGTTATTATAGACCTTGTTCGAACATATTTCATTATAATTATAATAGAACAATAATTGCATCTTAATCATCTTGACTTATGTGCATGTATAAATGTTTGCTTTTAAATTACATGTTAAGAATCTGTTTAAGTTTTAAGTCTGAAGCTTTCATACTCACACTTATGGATGCAGTGACTTAGTTACGGTGCGTTAAAAACACAAATTCAAATCCTCCTTCATGACACCTGTGCTTGGGGTGTGCTAAGAATAGCATAACAATAGAGACCATACAACAGTGACAACGGCATTAGTATGCGCTTTAATTTAGAAGCATGTAGGGCTGTTGTCTCTGTAAGGGATTTGTTGAATGAAAATGAATATTTATAAAGGCGATGAGCTTTTCTTTGAGGCAAAGAGATTCAGGCAATGAAAAAAAAAAGCATATTCTGTTATTTGGGAATGCACCAAAGCCTGACTGCAATTTGAATATGCAGGGCCTTACCTCAGGTGTTTGAGTGAGGCGTAAGCTGGCGGTGTGTGTGTGTGTGTGTGTGTGTGTGTGTGTGTGTGTGTGTGTGTGTGTGTGTGTGTGTGTGTGTGTGTGTGTGTGTGTGTGTGTGTGTGATATATATATATATGAGAGAGAGATGAGAGAGGGTAGCGTAAGTTGTCAGTGTGTGTTTTTGTGTATGTATAGATATATATATGTCTGAGAGAGAGAGAAGAAAAAGAAGAATTAGACGGTGAGAGAGAGAGAGAGAGAGAGAGAGAGAGAGAGAGAGAGAGAGAGAGAGAGAGAGAGAGAGAGTTGTCATGAGAGTTGTCATGCATGCATATGAGCTTCACTCATATGCATGCATGTCAGATAGCCCTTTGTACATCTGCATGTGCCTGTGTCTATGTGTGTGTGTGAATTCATGGCTGCTGACTGGCATGCGTGCGTGCACGTGCGTGTGCATACGCTACAACTCTGCGAGACCCTGCAGGGCTGTGTCTCCAATTTGCTCATCTATTATTAGTGGTATCATACAATATTAATCTGAGGCTTGTTTCTCCAGAGGCGACCACAGTCTGCCACACTGTGTTCCCACGGGCACCTCCTGACAACTCCTCCACTAAACCTTGACTTGGTCAGGTCCGCCCTCACTGCGTGCCGGGATCCATTTGGATATGCACCATGGAATGAAGTTTGATCAAAACACTTGTTTTGATCAAACTTCTTCCATAGCCTAGCACACAGCCTTCACTACGTCAGCCCGGGCTGATGCTCGATTTGCCTCGCATTTTATTTCCTCGATTTAAAAAGTGGCACTCACCTCTGCTCTGGTCTCGTCTGCGCCCAAGAAAGAGCTGTTAAGTGCGTTGGGTCGAAGATTGTGCCAGTCTGTGCAATTAAAATGTTAGTGTCTTGATGGGTTGATGGGTCAATTAAAATAATTAGATAGCACAAGAACATGTAGACTATGTATATTTATGTTTAACAAAAAAGTCTGTCTCTTCACTCCATCAAACACTTCAATTAGAGAGCGCTCTTTTCCTCCATCATCTCAGCCATCGCCTCTCTGCCAGTTGCTTTCTTTTGAGGTTTATGACAGCGGGTCAGGGGGAACAAATTGAGTTTGGATTGTACCCCGGGGGGATGAACACTCTCAAATGCTTCAATAAGGATTACCGTTTCTTGTACCACTAAGAATGAACGCTACACTCAGCAGCCTGTGTATACTAAATGGTTCGATGTCAATGGCGCAGAGGCACGGGGCGGAGAGAAAAAGAAGGAGGAAAGACGTTATTTGCATCTAGACTTTTGCTTACCATTCTGCACAGGCAGTGTGAAGGAGGCTGATATGGTTTGCATTATGTTGAGATAGCATTCTCACGGTGTTGTAATGCAATATGGAATTATTCATGTTAAAAGTTTTTTATGTTTTTTGTGATCTTGGTTCTCGGTTCTTGCGTTGCATTTTTTTATGTTTTTATTAATATACCCTTTTAATTATCATATAAAACATCCCAAAAAAAATATGCATTCTAGCAATTGATGGAATGAAGACCACTGTTTGAACAATTCATATTAACAACTTCCTTGTGTTCATTAAAGTTAATCCGCTAAATCGCATAGATTAATTTATTAAGAGGACGCCATGTCCAAAGAGAGCTTTGTTAAGAGCTTTCAACAAGGAAAATAAACCCCCAAAAATGCGAGAATCATCTAAGTTACAAACTTCCAAATGTTGGCTATTTATTTATTACCGTTTTTTTTTATAAGTAATGATGAATAATTCTGGGAGGATAATGTGTTCAACCAGCTCTCTGAAGTGGTGCGGTACTCAGAGGGCACTGCTGAACAGACAACAATGTCCTCATAGCAATTCTTTAAAGGCTTATAGCTCGTTCTTTGAGCTCAGTCGTCTTTGATGTCCTGTGTGTTTGTAGTGCCTGCTTTGTCATAGGTCCTATTATGGTATGCTTGTAATCAGAACCTTGGAGATAAGTGTAAATTGAAAAGCTGAACTTTAAAAATGTAGAGCAACACACACACCTACCCGTGTCTGTCTGTCTGTCTGTCTGTCTGTCTGTCTGTCTGTCTGTCTGTCTGTCTGTGTGTGTTTGCGTTTGCATTTGCGTTTGCGTGTGTGAGGTTGTATTTGTGGGTGGCCGTGTGTGTGTAAGCACATGTGTTTGTATGTGTGTCTGTATTCATGCATGTGCTTGTCTACGTGCATGTGTAGTGCCTGGTGTGTGGGTGTCCGTGCCTCGGGTGTGTACATGTGTGTCTATGCGTTTGTTCAAGTGTTTAAGATGGCCCCCGAGGGTAACAGATAGCTTCGCACTTCAACACATCCTATTGAGATGATGCAAGCATATTAATGTCCTACTCCACCTGCAGGCTTCTGGAGGCCGCACCACTCGGCCACATGCTACATGCTACATGCTACCAGCAGCACCAACCTCCTCTACTGCTATATGCTACCGCAACCAGCACCACTCCACCCCATATGCTACCAGCACCAGCACCACTCCACCCCATCTGCTAGCCCTGCGCTATGACTTTAACAACTTACATTAAGTACACTATTACAGATCATTAAGAAGGAGATCATTAATCAAGGATATAGGGGTAGGCTTCAGCCTTCGAGAGGTCAACCCAAGATCATTTGGCCTTGAGTTGAACGCCCTGTACTCAGTACACTGCACAGTCCTCTGCATCGGTTCATTACCAAGGTCTGGCGTGCTGAGGGGATCCTCCACACATGGAGAAAGGTACACACGTATTTCTACTACAAAACATGACCATTGCTCATGCTGTTACTGCTGAAGTGGCCGCAACAGAGCGCAGATTAGCCAATGAGATCAGCTTATGATCAACTCACCGGATGAGGGTTTCCTTTCTGCAGAATTTGCGCACCATCCACCCTGAGGACGAGGCTCTCTGTTCCGTTGCTGTGAGGCCTGGGTGATCTGCAGCCCTTACATGCCCCCAGAGCGCTCCTGCATAGGGCAGCTGTAATGCTTCTGTGGAGTCCCTCTGAACTGTACTCACAGTATATCAAACAGACTATAGGCTGGAAGGTTGTCTGAAGAAAATATGTAAAAGACAAATACAAAGGCTTTTATTTTCAAAGACATGCATGTGCTAAAATAATGAAAATTTAATGTGTGCTGGATGATGCTACTACCAAGTAGTAGTAGTAGTAGTACTGCCAATATTATATAAGTAGTTTTGGTAATACTACTAGTACTCTTACTACTACTACTACAACAATATATATATATGGTTAAAACATATTATAATTGATTGAAAAGCAGTTCTATCATGAGGAACCTATAGAAAAGAGCTTATATAAAGATAATTCATGTTTGAGGTCAGCAGTACCACAATAGGTAGAGGTGGTCATCTGGCAACTGGAAGGTTCCTGGTTCAATCCCCGGCTCCTACAATCTAAGTGTTGAGGTATCCCTGAGCAAGACCTCTATCTGTAACCCCAACTGCTGTACCCAACCGTATGTATGTATGAATAGGTGTGTGCATGTGTGTGTGAATGGGAGTCACCAATGGCAGAGCACTGAGGTGAGACGGGTCAGAACAGTGTGATATAAATATATTCCATTTACCTTTTTTTTTTCAATAATACGTGGCATTGTCGATTTGGACCATTGAACATGACCTCAATATGCATGTCATAGACATAGGTCTCCATTTATTAAATCATGCACGTTATTAAAACATAAATAAGACAATAACACAGTGTGACACAGACACCCATTGTGTTGCCTCGTTCACTGACTCCAGGGTGCTAATTAGCGCATGTGCTACATATCTCTCTATTAGCACGACCCATATGGTGCAAGCATGTGTGGTCACTACACACACACACACACATTGACCTCAGCCTCCATCCCTTATTTTGGACAAATCACCGTATGGCACTAAGAGCATCTCTATTCTTCTCAATCGGTCTCTCTCTCTCTCTCTCTCTCTCTCTCTCTCTCTCTCTCTCTCTCTCTCTCTCTCTCTCTCTCTCTCTCTCTCTCTCTCTCTCTCTCTCTCTCTCTCTCTCTCTCTCTCTCTCTCTCTCTCTCTCTCTCTCTCTCTCTCTCTCTCTCTCTCTCTCTCTCTCTCTCTCTCTCTCTCTCTCTCTCTCTCTCTCTCTCTCTCTCCTTTGCCAGCATGCCAGAGAGAAGTTAGGACAAAATTATAATTGTTTTTATTAATTTCTCCCAAAACGTATTTATTTGGATAAAAAAATAAAATAAAAGTAAAGTGTTTTGATGGAGATGGAAAGAAATCATACATAACAATAAGAAATGGAGAAGGTTTGGGCGGGAAATAGCTTCTCAAAAAGTGGGCGGGTTCGTCGTAGTGGCTCAGGCAGAGCTTCGCTACAGCGGTGCTAAGTAATGACCCTAAACCAACATGGAGAATAGCAGCATAGCATGGGGGACAATAGAACAAGGTAAGTGGACTAAATACTTTGGTCAGTCCGTTTACCGCCAGATCTGCCATGCGTCATAATTAGCTACGTAATACAGCATTGTAACATAAGCAGGCGCCAATACATTTTGAGCTCAAATACATGAAGAATATCTACATTGAATGATTTATTATTATTAATAACATATATTTTTGTCTAGATCGTGGTATTGAAGTAATTGAACTATAGGTAACCCAATTCGGAGAAAAGAGAGCTAAACTTCAAATTTGTTGGAAGTTTGAAGATGTATTTTGCGTAAATTAATCATGTCTTCTTGGCCTTAATGTTCAGATGGAATTCAGAATGAGTTGAATCGTATCAGTAGAAAACAGAGTTCACAGCACCACACCACAGCAGGTGTTGTGAGTGTGCACGCACACGCACACACACACACACACACACACACACACACACACACATTCCTACTCTCTCCCTCTTTATTAACTCTTTATCTCCATCAGTACCTCTCTCTCTTTATATATAGATACTTCTGATATCTCTCTAAAGGCATTTGTACACTGCCAAGCCGGTACAGTCGTTTTGGCACACCCTGCAATTTCACTGTCTTGCCTGTGTAAAACCGAAAACCGAGGGGATATAGTTTGCCTTCGTCAAGGTGCCGGCTTTCTTGGTTCGTTGGAGTAGGCAGGACTACGGAGAGTAGAAATCTTTAGAATAATTTACATACCCCGAAAGTTTTATTTATTTATTGTTCAAGCCACTTGCATGCAAGTGGACCACATCTGAGTGTAGGCTACAAACGGGAGCTTCTCTCCCATGATGGATTTCACAGTCTCTCCAGTTAGAAATTGGGGTGCGAAATCAAGCTGGTAAATTACCTTGGTTAGTGCAAACGACCAGGCCATGGCGGGGAAAATGTGGGTATAAGACTATTATATTTGGTAGTTTAAAAACAACGTATGTCTCTGTCTATCTCTTTCACTCTCCACATATCTCTCTCTCCCCCTCTGTTCCTTTCCCCCTGTCCTTTGCATGACCTACATCCCCCATGAAACCCCACACCAAGTGTGTTCAAATGTAAACATGCACTGGCCCAAATCTTTCAAGCACACAAAACACACGTGCACATGCCCCACATGCAGACCCAGTTGAAGTAGTGCGTGTGCAATGCTGCAGATGGTATCCTTGTCCCTCCAACCTGGCAGCAGCACCACCGTGCTCCCAGCCAAGTCCAGGACTTGGACGGGACCCCCCACACACACACACACACACACACACACACACACACACACACACACACACACACACACACACACACACACACACACACACACACACACACACACACACACACACACACACACACACACACAGAGACAAAAAACACAGACACACGCACAAACAAACACACACACACAGATAAAAAAACATACACACACAGATATAAACACACACATTCTAAGGAACAGTCCCATTCTTGGGTTAATATTTGAAGATGTTCTTTGTCTGTAGGGCCTGCAGGTCTGAAACAAATCAGCAATGTGCATATATGTACAGTTAGCTCTCTGAATAGGATCACACACACACACATACACACTCACAAACACATGGTTTCATACAAACACACACACGTATACAAAGAAACAGACACAAATATAAAAACACACAAACACTCACATCCCCCCCACACACACACACACACACACACATAAAAACACCAGCGCTAAGGAACAATCCCATCTATTGTATTTCAAGTATGTGAAGATGTTCTTTGTCTTTAGGGCCTGCAGGTCTGAAACAAAGCAGCAATGTGCATATATGTTCAGTTAGCTCTCTGAATAGGATTACACACACACACACACACACACACACACACACACACACACACACACACACACACACACACACACACACACACACACACACACACACACACAAACAAACACACATACACACAGAGACAGTGCTGTGTGTGCCCTTCCTAGCCCTCTTCACAGTTTTCAAAAAGCCCTGCAGTGAATTGTCCATGTCGCTGCACATCAAGAAACAGTGTCATCTCTAAAGGCATGGGTCGCTTTGCTGAGGGGGCCAGTTTACAATGTTTGGTCTCAACGCACACAGACAGTCAGAGAGACAGACATGCATGCGCGCAGAGAGCAAACGCTTGAGTCATCAGTACCGTGACTCATCAGTACAAAACCAACAAACCCACGGGTGCACACACACACACACACACACACACACACACACACACACACACACACACACACACACACACACACACACACACCTGGATGTGTGTGTCCTGGATGAGGGATCAAATATATACACACCAAGTGGTAACAAACCAATATTAGCAGATATAATAGGAATGTGTGTACTGCCTTTAAAGTCATTGACCAGGTGCATTTCCTCAGCAGACTGATGAATTAGCTGCCGTGTCTATGAGCAGCCGGGAAGGTTTCCGTACTGCGGTGGTTCTGCTGCATGGCGGGGTTTTGCCGCAGCCCCGATTGCCTCGTTCGATTGCCACCCCAATTGCCTGGGCGATTTTCTTTTAAAAGAAACCTTCAAGCTGTGGCATCAGTCTGAATTTTCCCTCCGGTTGAATTGTCATTATTAGATTAATATGATTAATATTGTCATCTCAACTTTCGGTTTCCGATCTTGTTTAGGGAGCAGACTCAATTCATCAAACCCTACATAATCTTGGCAATTCTCATTTTAGTCGTATCACTCTGAAGGATGCCGACACTAGTTACCCTGTCAATCTTAAAAGGCAGGGATCCATAAAAGCTGAAAGGACTCATGGCCCATTTTGCTGTTTTGACCAATAGTTTATTTAACATTGTTGTAAATGATGCACAGCATAACTGCTTTGGAAGTGCCAAAAAAGGTTGTAACCGCCGATTTCCTGTGGTTCACCCATCCATCAAACGTTGTACAGTGTGTATGGGTGTCTTTGTGAATGCAAGTGTGTCGGCGTGCATGCATGCACTTGTGTGTGTTTGTGTGTGCTAGTTCCTGATGTCCCTTCATCCATCAAACTAAGCAGCATTAGAGGAAGTTTGTGCCCCATCAATTATTCCCCCTCGACGTATTTATTATTGATGGCCGCTACTTAAAGTAAGACACCAAAGAACTGACAAGGCACTGAGCTAAGCGAAGAGTTGGGGCTAGTGTGTGTTTTTCCGGGGGTGTATGTGGTTTCCCTGCATATGCTTTCCGCGCTTGCAAAGAGATGATGGCAGATAACTTAGTTGAGTTTGACAGAGTGGCTTTGGTGAAATTAAAATAAACGTCCTGTTTGGGTCACTTCCTGGACTGGAGTCATCCAGAATGACAGTGTCATAACATTCAGAGAAGAGGATCAGCACCCTTTAAGATCATATTTCTGCTTCATCACTGCTGATCCTGCACACATAAAGTCAAGCTCTTGATCCACCAGCACATTTAGGACCAGGTTGTTGCCTGAAACCCTTTCTCTCTACCAATATGTCATTGTGTTTACTTAGTTAGTTAGCTTTCACCAAAGGGAAATCCATCCCCTCTGAGATGGTGTTTAAATAGTTTAATCACCACTGTCGTTTTCCCCTGAGCTTTATCGACCCATGTCATACAGAACTGTGTGACTACCGCCTGCTACCTGATTATCGTACTATTGGTATCCGTTGAATGCAGAGCTGCAGTTTCATGCACGCAGTCCACCAACAACCGTGTGGTCAAACTTGACCAAGGCAATCTGTGAGCAGCTTCACTGCGACCTCAACTCCAGGACAATCTAATATACCAAATGCAATACTTGTTACAAATCTACATCATGATAAACTGGCTCTAGGGCTGCATGATCGACCAAGAGCCACATACCAGCTCGCTAGTGTGACATGAGATGTCTGTCTCATGGAGCAGTATAATAAACATCATCCTAGTTGTCATCATGATTCGTCGTGATTTGAGGGGCAATATCAAAGGCATGCCATCCTATGGGAATATATTTAACGGTTTGATTTCTTTCTGTGTGGGAAGATTTTACTATGTTTGAAAAGCTTGTGAGGATTAATAATCTCCACAACTATGAGGATCATATAGTCTATACTATATATATAATCTACGTTCACAGGCTCTATATAGGCTCTGGTCGATATTGGACAATCTCATAAGCCCACCTAACTGGCTGCTAAGGGCTAGCTACAAGCGATTATGAAGCTAATAGAAACTGGATTGCCTTGTGCAAAAAATTCAACTGGGTTATGATGGTTTTGAATAAGCAGTCAAGGCAGGTGAAGAAGGTTGTTTAGGGTCGCAAAACCTGACTATTTAATATAGGGCGGTCACTCCCGAACTCTGTAGTGGCCCAGGGGAGCGATAAACCAGGGGAAATTGAGATACTTAGCATTTTCTGAGTGGCTGCCACAAAATTGTGTCCCAGTGGACAAAAAAAACTGCCTCAATGAAACTTTAAGTCGCATCGGATTATAGAAGATTTCCACACCATCTTGGTGAGGCAGACGAGGGCGAGCCTAGCTCCACCTACTGACTGGCTGAGGGACTTGAGCCCTGTGATCTTGAAGGACCCCAGAGAGGAGCTGCTACTCCTATGCCTTGGGAGAGGCCAGTTGTGGTTTGATCATTTGTTAAGGATATCCTATGGGCGCCTAGAGGTGTATTAGAAAGATCTACCATGAAAAAGAGCTTGGGGACAGAAACACAATTGAAGTATTATTTCTCCAGGCGGTCCTGGGAACACCCAGGGATGCCAGGAGGAGCTGGAGGAAGTTGCTATGGAAACAGATGTTGCAGCAAACAACCCTCATTGGGCAAGTTTTTTTTTTTCGATGGATTGAGGGAATAACTTGCAACGGTATTCTTCGGTAACTGGCAAGGGAAAGAGATGTTTTTGTAATGTTCGCTTTTTTGAGGAATAACATATCTATTTGTTGGCTGAAGTGCAGAAAGTGGTTGTATGTAAACGATGGTTAACACCTCCTGGATTTCGGTGTGTAAAACAAAACATATGTACTATATTTTATTTTTATTTGAGATTAATTTGGGAGCAACGCTACACTACACACCACACATTTTAATGTGTTTCACACTTCAATGTAAATGTGAGTTAGCCAAGAGGTTTATTTAAATCTGTAGTCCTGGGTGAACAACAAAACAAACATGCATACACAAATATATATACATATATATATAAAAACAAGAAGGAAAAACTGAACATTACATGCATATAAAAAATCTATATATATATATATATATATATATATATATATTTATATATATATATAAACAAGATAGGAAAAAGAGAACATTATATTACGAAACATTAACATTAGATCAGCAATCAAAAGATATCAATGAATGTAATGTCCACACTCCAACAGGAGATTTAGTTATGGGTACAGCTCTGATGTTATTTGAGGCGCTACTGAAGACAATATCTCCTGACAGGGATAGAATAATCTATTTGATATAAGTTGTGCTTCAGCTGATTAGATAAAAGCATATTTCATTTCCCGAGGGTCGGGGAGATCATTGCTTACAACTTATATATACTACTGTAAAGCACCTTGAGCTATATCATCAACTGAAAACGATTAGGGAGTAGCTGGTTATTAATTATCATCCTTAAGGGGTTTAGGTAAGGGCTCTCCTGTTCCAGCTCTCAGTGAAATCTATCTTCTGGAGGACAGCATCCCTTCCTTAGTGTCAATATCCATCCCAAACGGCCTTCGGCTCTCCTTTTTCCACCAGTTTGTTTGTGATTTCTCTTTGAAATGGGCGCCATGTTTGCCTATATCTCGGCTCGGTTGAGATTGAGCTAGAGTTGTTAAAGGTAGCCTGTAGTCGACATCCTACAGCTGCGGTGAGATATAACATTCAAGAACCAGTGAATTATTGGTAACACAGCCCAAAGTCAAAGAACAACAACAACACCAAAGAGAAATGTCACTTTTTTCGGGATATTTAGTCATAATTGCCATCCCGCTAGCCTCTCTTTCTCCAGGCCAGATATTTCGATTTTTTTAGAGTTGCAACCCCTGACCCATGGCAAATGCCTTGCTCAAACTGTCTTCATGTTGAACCCCAACATCTTGACAGGTTTCCCTAAACTATTAAAAATGTTAAATAAACAAAATACCATCCTTACCAAGACCATGGCTTAGCTGCTTTGGAAAAAAATGAATACAAATACATCAATAAAAACAACCCACAAGCACAGTTTCGCTCCAGAGCCGTTTGGAAACAGCTGAATTGTATTTCTGCTAGTTTACTCTCTCAATTTCCTCCCGTGCCACACTCAATCCCCTCCTCCCCTGCCCTCCAACTCTCTCAGCCACCTCGTGCTTTGTCTGCTCCTGTCTCGTCTGCTGCGTGCCACTGGCCATGTCTCCCCCCATGTGGCCAGGCGTGTCACAGGTGATCCATCACCACAGGTGGAGCCTTATTATTGGCTGAGGCCCGTGGGCCCCGCCCGTCCTGGCGAATCAGCGGTAAATGCCAGCCCTCAGCGGAATATTTTGATTGTTCTGACAGGCGCAGCAGGCCCTATGCCAGTTTATTGCCCCCCGGACCCCAAAAACCAACCAGGTGTGGGCAAGCATGTGTAGTGTCATTGTTTATCTTTGCATGTGTGCGTGTGCGTATGCGTGTGTGTGTGTGCGTTTAAGCGTGTTTATGTTTGTCGTTCTCTATTGCATTATTAAGCACCTGCTGCTGTTGGTTTACGTCTCTGGCCATTGCCAGAGACCTAAGTACCTCATGCAGTGGCTATCTGCACAAACTTGTGTTTGTGTGTGTGTGTGTGTGTGTGTGTGTGTGTGTGTGTGTGTGTGTTTGTGTGTTTCTCTGCGCATTTGTGTCATAGGTACCCAACCCATGTGTGTGCAGTATATTAACTGACACGGGGCTGTGAGGCTAAATATGCAGGGTCAGCACTTTTCTGTTCAACTCGACCCAGAATGTACGATGTTGTCTTCAGAGGAACTTTTCTGCTGACCAAAAGCATTAACGGTTTTCTTGCACTACGCCTTACTCTGGTCAAATCACTTTGGCCATTGTTATGCAGAGACCTTCAAACTTAGCTTGCCCTCAGCCCTTGACAAACATAATGTTGCTACAAGGAGATACATGTCAAACTAGTGGAGGAATGAATTGGCAGTGATCTTGAACTGATCAGAATTGCCCACACTTGTATAGCCTTGTTATAGTGTGCAATTTCAGCAAGCAAAAATATATGGATTTCTGAGGTCTAAAGAAACCAACTGGCACGTTATGTAACATATTATAGTTGAGTGTTTATGAACAGCAAAGAAAAGAAGAACAAAGTAAGATGGGAGATGTTTTTCTACCAAACTCACAGTCAGTTACCGCTTGTACATTGAACACTGAGACTCCTCAGCTGGAGTTCGTCCTGCGCTCATTGAATAATTTACTGGAAGCGTTGGCACATTGGCCCAACACTGTCGCAAACCAAGCTTAACCAAAGTGTGGGTTAAGCTTTTGGTGTAAATACTAAATATATTGAATGATTCATGTTTTGATGCTCTTTTAGAAATATGTCAAAGGTAAACTTTTGGGAGGGTTCACAACCTTCAGTCAAGGTAAAACAAACGTTGTTAGAATTTGTGTTTCTATGGCTAAAGTGGGAAAGTTCAATACATATAACAAAATACATACAGTCAATTATAAATATAATAAAGAAAATACTTCATGGTTTTGTGTCTCTCTTCTATCTTGTGTCTTCGTTTTTTCTATTCTACATAAAAAATCGCATCCTGCCGTCTCCTCAGACTATTACATATGGGCTTGAAGGTTCCCCCGCATCGCAAATTCAGTTAGAAAGGGCTTTTCATCTTTTGCCTCATCATCATAAAAAGTTAAGCCAAGCCTGTTTGGAACTTTCTATTGATGATAAGCTCAGACAATGATGGATTTTAAAAGCCTCATTGGAAGTGCCTTGAATTCATTGCTTTCTGAAAGCCTCCATTTTGATCCCGAGTTGACCTCCATACATCAGACTCAAAGGTGATATTGAACTGACACTCTCTAGAAGCATACAGATATTTTGTTGGAAGATAACTATGTATACATGTATTAATAATGGGTTAATGAGGTGCTCAAGGAAAGAAGCAAACAACAGATGAAGCAAGCTATTCCAAGATAAGCACTTATTTTGAAGAATGCTTTTGTCCCCTCCCCTCCATGTGTGAGACCTCAAACAATTCATGACTAGCTTTCCAGCCACTGGGATCTTATTCCAACCTTTAATGGGATCAGGGAGCCATTCAATGTAGGTTGAAATTAATGACTGCAATGACATTAACTGTTCGCTAATTGAGGTCTGTAACTTCCTAGGACAGTACAAGATCATTCCTAGGTCATTTTTGGAGGGACTATTTAAACCTATAACATCAAATAGAGAAACAAAGATGGCTTTCAGATATGAAATATCTGGCGAAGAAATTAAAGGGGTATTATTTAAAAAATAAATGGCCTCCTTCTTTGAACAATATTGCGCTTAAATACGTACTGGTATACCCTTGATAAAAACATGCTGACCTTCCCTCTGTGGGGAAATTAAATAGTGTACTTTTTAGATGCATGTCTTTAGCTGTATATCGAAAAGCAATCATCCTCAAGGTTTGTTTTCATTTCATTGACTGAAGCAAAAGCAAGCCATTTGATTCCCACAAATCTAGGTTTAGGAAACCATAAAAAACCACTCAGGTAATCCACTCATATTTGGAACCTGTGAGGGTCCATTACATTTCTCGTGATAATATAATATAAAACATTTATCAAAACACTGTACGGGAGTCTTCTTCTCAATCTTGATTTGCTGCATTCAGCAATGCCTTTCAAATGATATAATCGTTCGGAAAGTATTTTTCTTTCAATCTTCAATGATCCGATAGAATCAAATACAAAGAAAAGGTTTTACATGGGTAAGAAAAATATGGCTACTCTTGTTTTGTGCATGTTGTTTGACGATATTATTATTTAAAACTTAGTTTGTGGGGAGTCTCCTGAAGGGAACCCAACTGTCGATCAGGATTAGTTAAGTGTTAATCGAGTAAAAGGTCAGTGTCTGCAATAATCTCATCACATCAAGGCTGTAATTAAAGCAACTGCTTCCAAAGTGCTTTAACAAACTTTCTCAACCCAGTCACACGGCTGTAGGGCTGGCGGAAAACACTGACTTTATCGTAATGTCTGTAAAATATTCACTTGATGTCTGAACTCTATCGGCTGACATAGAATCATGTATTAAATATACAAGATTGTGCCTTGAAACAGAAGGGGGGGGGGACTCACAGCTGGTAAGATGTGAAGCAAGTTACAGGTTTTAGATTGTACTATGTATGTTCTTACCTTGAGGGGGGAGACACGGTGGACAACGAACCAAAGCAAAGGAAAGAAAGAGAGAGAGAGATGAGTGTTAAAACAAATGATGCATCGTCACATAGGTAAACAGAAAATTTGGAATCAACTTTTCTTAAAACATGAAGTAAACCCTTATTTAAAGACAGTTTGATAAAAATATAGATATTTTGTATACAATAGCCATTATAATAAGTCGACTACTTATTGACCTATTTTGAACAATGGCTCTAGCTATTTGCACAATGGCATATTTTATAAAGAATGGTAGTGTATCCTTGCTCCTTCCATATTAGGTAGTTCAGCTCAGAATCAACTTGAAGTGGTAACACATTTAAACGTAGCCCTATTAAGATCTATAATGCTAGTCTGTATGGTAATGTGTAGATATCCACTGCATTGCCATATATTGACTTACATTTCCGTCTATTTTATAACAAACAATGCTAAATCTTTCCAAGGGTCCAATAAATAAATTCCCAATGAAATAAAACAATCACATGTCCCTTTGTCCTTGAGTTAAAAGTGCACATAACATCAAAATGTATGAACGCAAATCACTGCCTCGCTTGTTATTTTCATACCCAAACACAGAAAACCCCTCTAACCATTTGGCATGCCTCTTGAACTCTATCAAGGCACTTATAAAAGTGCCTTGCATTTAGCAATAGAAAACCATTCCAATTCAATGGTTCTCCCGTTTCTAAACTTACGGTTAATATATTCTCATAATGATCAATCATCAAAAGAAGCATCCATGAAATGAATGTTGAATTATAGCCAGGTGTATGGGGATATTATGTAAGGGAGAAAGGCATCTTATTGAAACTGAGACCCACTGTCAGGGGCTCCTTCAGATTCAACACCTTTAGAAACACGATGCACAAAATATCTAATTGAATGTATACAATTATATTTGTGTGTGTGTGTGTGTGTGTGTGTGTGTGTGTGTGTGTGTGTGTGTGTGTGTGTGTGTGTGTGTGTGTGTGTGTGTGTGTGTGTGTAACGTATGTTTACATACTCGGATAAACATAGAAAGGGTAAACATAGAACATTGTATACACCGCTGGGTGTGTATAAACAGTGCATGTGTTGCTTAGCAGGCAGGTAAGCTTGGAATAATAGAGTCTGGGGGGAATCAAATTTCCTTCCCAGAAAAGACTCTGGAAAAGGTAACCTGCAGCATGGAAACAGTCATCAGGACTGGGGTGCAGGGGTTGAGGACGAAATAAGATTGCAAACGTACGGAAATAAAGCAAAAATCGAGTGTGATGAACCCATTCCATCATCTGCTTTTTAGTCAGAAGGCAAATCTTTTAGTCCATTTGTTGTGGAAAGTGTTTGCGTGTGTTTGTGTGTGTGTGTGTGTGTGTGTGTGCGCGCGTGTGCCTGTGTGCATGTGTGTGTGTGTTTGTGTGTGTTTGAGAGAATGTTTTCTGAATGTGTGTTTGTGTATGTGTGTGTGTGAATGTGTGTGTATGTGTGTGAATGTGTGCGCGCGCGTGCGTGCGCGTGTGTGTGTGTTTGCATGTGTGTGACCATTTACACAAGCAGGAAGACACACATACACACACACACGCACACACACATACACAAACGCACACACATTTCCCCAACCTTTTTGCATACTTCAGAGGAGAAACGATCAACAGATTAGTCACACATTTAAACACTTATCTTATTTGGGACAATTAATCACAATCTCTTGATGTCTACACATCCGTACATTGCCACTTCAGAGATAAAATGAATTTGTTGATTAAAAGATGGAAAGATATAAAGTAGAGCAAGACTTGTGTGTGTCTGTGTGTCTGTGTGTGTTTGTGTGTGAGTGTGTGTGTGAATGTACGTAAGCGTGAGGCGTCTGTGTGCAAGAAAGAAAGAAAGAGAGAGCGGGGAGAGAGCGAGAGAGCGAGAGATGGAGAGAGAGCAAGAGAGAGAGATGGCGAGAGAGAGATGGCGAGAGAGAGAGAGAGAGAGAGAGAGAGAGAGAGAGAGAGAGAGAGAGAGAGAGAGAGAGAGAGAGAGAGAGAGAGAGAGCGAGCAAGAGATAAGGGACAAATAGAGAAAAAAGGCAGTTGATAACTTGCTATGGCTCTTCCCTATCCACCAACAACAAAGGGCAACAATGAGTGAAAGAGGGGAAAAAAACAAGAGGGACATTAGCCTTGAGCTGGGTGATAAGAGTGGTTTGTAAGCAGCTTCGCTTATCAATGCTGACAGAAACTAACTCTACCCATTCCAGCTCAGCTAAAGCAAATGATGACTTTTTTTTTTGCTGTGAAAAAAGACAAAATATAGAAATATAATCACAGATGAGCAGCATAAAAAATATTTATAAATTGTATGTTCACTTTCAACAAAACAACAACTGGCACAGTTGTGTTAGATACACAGACAGATACACACACACAGACAAAGAGAGACACACACACACACACACACACACACACACACACACACACACAGACACACACACACAGATAGAAAGAATGATACACACACACACACACGCACACACACATAGAAATTGATATTGCAAAAGGAGCTCACTGGACTTCATGGTCCAAACATTTGCTTCCAGCAGACCCACAGACACAGAGGGGGTAAAATAACTACCATGTGAAATGTCAGATCAGATGGATACGGTTATTGATCGATTGAGGTTTGACCTCAGATGTAGCCTACAGTTAAGATGAAAGAGAGGAAGAATCGATGCAGTGCAGCATTGGATCATACTGGGATGTAACCATTTATTCCTCACCCGCTCACGCAGACACACACAAACACAAATGCACACACAAACACGATGTGCTTGGGATAGCTATACAGCCCATCCCAGAATTCAGTCTATCACGTAAAATCAGTTGGATCTTGGTTCAGTAATAGTGTGTCATCAGTCACTGGTTCATTTTTATTTATTTATTTATACAGACATTCCTTTAGATAGAAGCAATGTGTTGGTTATTTCTGGCAAAAACAAGGACAAGCTCAAATTCAAATTAGCATCAATGGCGCACTACACAGGCTGCCTTTGGCTGCAGCAGAGCCAGGGCCCTTTAGGCAACATTCAGGGAATGGAACTGGTTCAGGGAACAGAAAAGCACAGCACTTAGAGGCTGGAACGAGAGTTAACACATTACGACATATTAGGCATCTGCCAACTTGGTTGCAGAATGCTGTCCCCGGCTACAAATCAATCGCAAAACATTTACATAATTAATTAGCAAATAACATAAAAATTAGACCACTATTAGGCAGGGCTTTGCTGCCCTTGAGTGGACTGAAGCAGGCGGCTTCAACTATCATTGCCCCTCCGTTATTGTAAAGGTCTGGAGGCATTTTTTAATTTGACAGACATTGCTCAAAGCCAATAGGTCTCCATCGCATACATGTGCATGTGTGGAGATGTCTGGCAAAGACATTTTGCATTTCTAGTATACCTATGGGAGTATTGGTTCACTGTCTTGCTTGGACTACATTTCATCCATGAGACTTCACTCAGCCTGTTAAAATACTTCACTGTGACATGCCCATATGGTTCAACAGGAGTTCAACCTACAGCAGTAGCTGAGCTAGAGTGTTGCAATTGGCATACAAGATCGGGCCCCATCTCTGGAAATAAATTGCTGGAAAAAAGCACTTGAGTAGCTTTTGATTCTTGATAGGTTAACTATGAAAATGTATTCTCCTCCCTCTTGGTGTTGTCTTAAGTCAACAGCTACATCCAAAGTGACTCCAGGTTATTTTTCGTACTGATAATTTGGGGGCCTGGTAGAGTTTAGTTTAGGGCTGTGAACTGCGTTAGCCATTATACAGTACAATTCTGCCCTTCTAAACCATTTTTATCTGTGGACACACACGGGAATGCTGAACATCCCAATGCTGGATACTAGCACCGACTCAGGGAGGATCACCACACATCTCTGTCCAATTGCCCACATGTTATTCATAGCCATTTTCTAAAAGTTGGTCGGGAATTACAATAATAAAGTAGAGTATAGGGCGGCATCCCTACAGAATAAAATCAACAATTATTTATCTTTAAGATAGTCAATGAATGGACCCCCTATCTTCAGAACTCTATCGGGCGCTTTAGATTTATAGAAGCCTCTTCCCTCCCTCTGTATGATTATAATCATTTCATTGAGCCATATCTTAAAGCATTGGGGTGTAAGTAATCTGTTAGAATCATTTTCTCAGCAGCTACCATACCAAGCACCAAGGCCAATTGTTCTTCAGATGCATAACTTAAAGTGGTCTCTGAGCATCCAAAGAGTCCATCAGAAGGAATAAGGATCAGAAGGAATGTCCTTTCCACATACCCTGGAAAACAACTGGAATCATTTACGGCCACATGTTTGTAAGAGATGGAGGAGACAGAAAATATTCGTTGAAGAGCCCTCTTCACATTTGCATATATTTGTCACACAATAGAGAAACAGATGGATACATTTTGTGTAGTTTGTCCTTTGAATAGTGGAATCTATGGATGACTTTGAATTGAATCAGTTTGTAACCGACATTAATTGGGCAAGTTTGGAGTCTGGTCAAACCTTCATTCCAAATGACACCTCACAATTCAGCTCAGTGGAGATGTTAATGCTACCTTAATACCCTCAGATTGAGATGGCATGAATGGTGTTGCATGTTTTAAGGAGTTGTCTTGTGGATTGCCTGTAAGGGAGCCAATGAGCATCACGTTTGAGTTGATAGCATCACATGACCCCTTTATCATTTGAGTAAAGTTGTAACTGAACTAAAAGGCATCCAAATATTTAGTTGCAAACTAATAACAAACACAGCGAGTGTAGTAAGAGGTAAAATATGGAATTGACGGTTGTTGAATTTTTTGGTTTTACAAAGGCCGCATTTTTCTTCTTGCCGATTTTATGTATTCATATCATTCAAGCCCAAACCCACATTAAAAAGAGCTAAATTAAACATCTGCAAATTGGTGTTGGTTAAGCCCTTCCAGGGAAGGTGTTTGGTAAAAACAAGTTGTTATTTTCTGTCTTCTTCTTCCAGCCTCGATCTTGCTGCAAGTCACAGTTTAGCAGCGAAACTCATTAACATCGATAGCTCCTCTTTTTTTCACCTTCATTCTATCAATCCCCCAAAGCAACGAGGTGGTTAACTGCCTGATTGTTACCTTGAAAGATAAACAGCTTCTGCACATTCTAATCATCTCTTGGAGATATGGAAAGATAGGCTGAGAGGGAAAAACTTTAAAATCCAGAGGGAATCTGCACGTGTTAATTCTGCTTGTACCAAAATACAAATATTTAATTTTAGAAAAATACAAAAAAATCAGCATACTTGTATGTTAATTATGCTGCAGGGGGATTATTTGTTTATCAACACGGAGGATGCGCGCGCAGAATGATAGCAGAAAGAAAAATAGTTTGACCGGTTGCCATGGTTATCTCTGTGTGGTATGGTTATCTCTGTGTGGTTAATTTGCAGTTGCGGTGTTAATAAGCGATGTCAGCTTACTATGACAGTTTATGAGCGAGGGATAAATTTGGTCACGCGGATAAATTAACATTATTGAAAAGGATACGTCTAAATGACCCATACACGTTAGAGGCAGGTGAGTGGATGAGAAAAAATGGTCCAGGCTTCAGTGGCCGGACATCCGTTCATGCCTGATCGAGACACCAAATCTCTATTCCCGAGAGAGCCTGAAGTCCTACACGACGCTGGATGCCTACAGCCATGTCACAGACAATCATGTTCAGGACATACTTTTACATGGTTACAAAATTGAAAACTTTTTGACTCTGAAGACTAAGGTGCTGCCTAGTCAAAGACAAGGGAAGAGGACAGAGATGTATAACGTCTGGGTCATTGTGAATAAGAAAAACAACTGCATCCTGAGAGCGAACTGCACCTGCGTGGCTGGGTATGTAATTTATTATAATATAACATATTTTAATTGTATAATTAAGATAATTCCTTTATGGATACGACTATATTATAATAGCCTAATATAACGTTACAAATTCATATAAGCTTGCTTTTCACTGCTGTACCTCGTCTTCACTTAGTATGTGGTGTCCAGAACTGTGACTTTGTGATTTGGACACAGCGGGATCTAGTCATCACTCGTGTAGACAGAGATGAAGAAATGCTGTTCACATTCCTCCCTATTGCTGAACAGTTCTTCAGACAAAGTATTCTGCCTGAGCTCTTAACACGCAGCATGGACCCGAAAAGGCGTCTCCTGTCTGCCTTAAATGGGGTGCGAGTTGATGGTATCCTGTAAAACTTCTGCGTTTTGTTAGTCTTATTAAAAGGGTTTGTGCAACCAACCACACAACAAGACATGATTGCGGCTCTCGTCTCTTTCTGCAAACGACAGGCGCATAGAGCGGGGAGTGACGTAGAGTGACGTAGACTGAACATCTCTCTGTACGATTTAAGAGCTATTATTTGAATGTGATTTGTTCATCTGTCTCAGCTATTAGTGAGTGAACTGTGCTGTGAGAATATCCGTTTTCAGTTGACTGGGCCTGCCTCTGTCAGAGCCAATTCTGACTTTCGACGGCTCCCCTGACCAATCAGGTCATCTTTTCCTGTGATTATTTCAGGGAATCCATCTTGCCTGTCAATCAAAGGGGTGTGAAATGCAATACTCACCAATAGTGAAGAAAAGTAGGGAGGGAGAAGAATTGATTTTTGTTGCTTAGTTTTACAATCTTCCACCCTTCACCTTTAATGCATGCCTTTCAGGGGATTTCAGGGGATTTCTGAGGTTAAAGAGATGTACCGAGTATCAAAGATAAGCTGTTTGTTGGAAGACTGTTGATGGTGGGGGTGGTGGTGGGGGGTTCTGTATGTCTGTCCGGGCACATGTGCACATGTTGTGGTGCTGTATTTGGCAGGCGAGCAACCCGTGCTAATTCTGCATGCTAATCTCTTTTGAGTGGAGGCAAATGGCTAGGGATTGGAATCTCTTGGCACCTCACGGTTCGATTCGATTCCGATTTTGAGGTCAACGATTTGATTCTAAAACGATTATCGATGCATCTTGATGTGTACATTTCCATGAGTGATTTTCAAAAATATATTTATACTTTTGTGATGATCATTAAAGACATCAACCGATTAATTAACTTATCTAATATTCTATCAGAGAAAAAGCTTTTGTCACCAATATGACTTTCTATGAACAATGCAATAATCAATCCAGCTTGACCAACACAATATGGAAGTATGTAAAAAATAGGGTTCAGTTTTCTTTCTTCTTTATGTCATTAAAGAAAAAGTTGCTATTGAATTAGAAGGAGCTATTGCTTCTTCTAGTTTGCGTGCGTGCTATGCGTAGGCTGAATCGCAATCGTGTCAAGACAAATCAGATTGGCCAATACACACATTTAAATTATTTTATTATTATTAATTTATCTGCATCGAGACGGAATTGTTCTAGGGAGAATCGCTATGCATTGAAGAATTGATTATTTTTCCCACCCCTACAAATGGCACTACTCAACGACCCTTCAAGGAATCACTGGCTGCAGAAGTGAATCAGAAGCCAGATAAGCCTTTCTACACGCCAAATCATATAAGGACAACTTGCCTCGGCATTCAACCCCTACCTCCCGTAAAAAGCCAGATGTAGATTTGAGAAAGAGATAATGTTCCCTTTATAGCGGTCAATATATAATAACGGTCATAATCTCTCTCTCTCTCTCTCTCTCTCTCTCTCTCTCTCTCTCTCTCTCTCTCTCTCTCTCTCTCTCTCTCTCTCTCTCTCTCTCTCTCTCTCTCTCTCTCTCTCTCTCTCTCTCTCTCTCTCTCTCTCTCTCTCTCTCTCTCTCTCTCTCATAAGAATCTCTCTCTCTCTCTCTCTAATAAGAATGACAGAGGGGCCATTATGTCAGCAATGATAGAAACATGAATACAAACAAACCTAAGGGGTGTCAGCTCCGTCTCCAGAGCTTAATAAATGGGTATTCTAGCCAGTTTGAACTGAAACTGCAAGAAGATATGAAGCCCAAATAAACCCATCAAAGAAACTGCCCTCAGGGCCATTAGTGTCTGTAAAAATTATGTCAAGTGCTTATTAAAAAGTTACTAAAAATGATTGAATAAACAGCAGACATTACGATTCCTCGACAAATTACTCTCGCTTTTTTCATGTATGTTTGTGTGTGTGTGTGTTTGAGTGTGTATTTGTGTGCGTGTCTATGTATTTGTGTGTGTGTGTGTGTATGTTTGTGCGTGTGTATGTGCTCAAAGAAGGCCAATATTTGCAGCTTTTGTTGCTAGCTGTGCCTCTGAAGTTCATTTCTTTGACCTCCATCACCATTACCTCACAATTGCCCATGTATTTATACCCACTGAAATGCACAACGCGTACAACTAACTTAAGTACAAAAGACTAATTAAATTAACAAGTGTAGTAATAGCACTTAATCTCTGGTGTTTCGGAGCTCGCTAAATAAATGTATTAATATTATATAATTTTGTCAACACTTAGTATTTGCAGGGCAGAGCGAACTATGCCTCCCTGCAACCAAAAGACAAGACAGTTATATTGTGTTTTACAGATAGACAATTTATATTTCTATGAGTTTTTTGAAAACACTGATGTTTATCTCGGATTGATCACTTTGTCAAACAGTACTAAAAATATTTTTATGCTACGATTACTGTGTACAGTGAAGGTTCGTTATTATAATCAGGGGACATTATTAGATTCCCTTAAGTGAATTATACATTCTTAATGTTTGAACTGTATGAGTGGATACAATCAGGACTTTTTGGAAGAGTGTATAAGTTTACAACAATCATTATAATACTTAAATAGAAGCCATTTTCTTTAATATCTCCTAGAAAACTAGTATGTGGAGAACAACAGTGATGGCACTCTGCTGGCAGGGTAGTCTTGTGGTTGGGTTGTTGAACTCCCTGCAGAAAGGTAGCTGGAGGTTGATTTTATACCTAATATCCACAGTCTTTTAGGGTTTCCTGGAGAAAGAAGCCTTAGCCCTAGCTGGCTCCTTAAACAAACGTTTAAATCGCTTCTGATAAAAGTGTCTACCTAGTGGGAAATGGTTCTCCTATACATCTTGCTGGCTGGAATGAATAGCCTTTATCACTGCTGCTCTAGCACTACCACCTGGCGAGATGCCATCGAAGATAAGATATGTTTTAAGATATGTTTTCTCCTCCGTTTCCCAGGCCAGCGACTGGCGCGCGCAGCAGAGAGGGATAGCGTTGGAGAGATTAGCGGAAGGTATTTTATTAAAAGCGTGGGGTTTTCTTCAACGGCGGTGTGCATGGTGCATGGTGCAGCATGCCGTGAAGATATTACTGTTGGATAAAAATCCAAAGCAAGATGACCCGCGCTGAACCGTGCTGGTCGGTGCCTGTCGGGGAGCAGGGCCGAAGCGTGACGGCCCCTGGTCCTCGAGCCAGCTCAGTCGATTGCATTAGTTGATGGTTTTTGTTGATAGGCTAAATGGTGTCATGTGACAGGTGACAAGGAAAGGAGAGGTGTCCATTTAGTATTGCTGATGTTAAGGTCTCACTCGTGTTACTATATTGTTCCGCATTGGTGCATAAGTGCATAGTTAAACTGCTAATCTGGACGCAAATAGCATAGTGCAGAGTTTTATCGTGTCATATAAGCATAGTTTCCAAGTCCATGCTCAACAACTATTGACATACAGAATAAAACCGGATTTCCTGAGACACCATCTTGAACCTCGCTGCTGTATCTCTTGATAGTCTGGTATCATTATGCAGTATTTTCCAAGGCAATGAAATGTGGAACAAAAGCCTAGACCAGAGGGCTGTAGTTATAGTGAACACATGGGCCTGAGCTTTTGGTGTAGGCTTAACGTCAGTGTAATAAAGGTGCTGGACAGGTTTGTTATGAGCCGGTTGGCTATAATGAGTTGGTTAAAAAGGGAAGGATGAGTGGTGAAAACGCCTTTTGCAATCAAGTGAGTGGCTCTCACTTAGGATTGAAATATTGTGTACATTTGAAAGCATGGCACAGGCGTGAACACTGGACTGAACTGTGATATGGTAATGGAATCCAGGTTACCTTAGACGGTCCTCAAATGTATCAGTTAATGGTTTGAGAACGAATTTGAGATTAGGACTATATAAGATACAGCATCAATCTCTTCAGTAATGGAACAATTTCAAAACTGGACACGGAATTATCCCAAGGCACACTCTATTACAGACTAGCTGATGGACAACAAACACGCACAGGTCAATTGATCCAGGGGGGGTGCTCAGAGAAAGCGCACAACCTCAAACTGTGTTTTTATGCGAGAGTGTGTGCATGTGTGCATGTGGACGAAGGTTTGTGCGCACGCTTGGTGTGTGTCTGTGTGTGGTTTCCACCCCACTGTGCTGCTGACAGAACTAGGACAAGCGGTAGGACCTCCACCTGCACTGTAATGCTGGTGGCCTGAGTGGGCCAGTAATGACGGCAGCCTGGGGATCACATGGGGGCTTTTAGCCTCCTTAGACTGATGCCCCGACACCACCACCATCACCCCACAGGTCTCTTCCAGTCTGCTCTTACTGCTGACAACCCTAACACCCAGCATGCGGAGGGGAACTCTCTCCCTCTCCCTCTGCCTTTTCATCCCTCCATCTCGACTTTCACCAGGCCGGATAATTAGAAACCAATTCTGATTTACAATACTGCCATAGCCAGGCAGCCAGACACAGCACAATCATACGCCTCTCGCCATCTCACGCTACATAAATAACTTAATACAGTTAAATGAATTGAGTCCCAGGACACTTTCACAAAGAGTGTGTCAACAATATAGGAACACATTATGTAGTAATGTTTTAGGATGATGCATCATTTTTTAGAACACATGAAGTATTACTGTATTTGTAGGAACCTATATTTTGTGTTGTATGAAAATAATGGTAAATGGTGAAGTACTCACGTCTGTGTATATGTGTATATGTGTGTGTGTGTATATATATATAAATACAGTATATATACATATATTTCAATCCTACTACTATATATATATATATATATATATATATATATATATATATATATATATATATACATGAGTGTGTGTATAATTGTATATGTGTATGTGCGTGTATTTGTGTGTGTGTGCGCCACATGGGCTCCAAATGGGTCTGTATGAACAAGTGTTAACCACTCAGTGCTTCATAGACCTGCTGAAACGCAGCACACCAGCCCCACTTGTGTCCCCTTGACATTAATCACTCTGCCGTTGCTAAACACTAGACCTTAATTACTTTAAGTGGGTAAACACCTGCCGAAGACGCTGTTACTCTTCCGCAGAGGACAGGTTCCTCACACGAGTGAAGGAAATCACAGGTTTAGAAAGCCCTTCCCGTACTTTGAGATACCAAGTCAGCAGTCGTGCGGTTTCATGGCCGCATTCCACAGGTATAGCCTTTGTGAGATCAATTAGCAACTATTGATTAATTATCAACGTGAAAATCTGCACTGCAGACACACAAAGGAGCTTACGGTCAGAGGCATCGTAAATGTGATCTGTGAAGCCCTTTGAGGCATTCAAGTCATTGTTACTAAAGGCTATAACCATACAATTGACTTGAGTTATGGTCATGATATCCATTTATATGGGGTGCACTTGTCATGTAAAGGGACTGGATGGGTGAGGTCACCTGGGGCCCTGAACAGTGTGTGGTGTGAGTCCCAACATGTACAACTGTGGTCAGACCCTGGCATTCTTTTAATAGTGGAACCATGAACACATGCTAAACAAAGCCACTAATCGCCATTCATAGACATATCAAGGTCATGTCAACCAATTTCCTTTGTGCTGCTGAAGCTTGAAAATCACTACTATTTAGTCATTTAGCAGACACCTAAGGCTAGTGTGGGACACTCTAGCCTGCCACCAAACTCCTCAAGTCCTCTCACTGTAACAATGGCCTCATTCAAGTTAAAATTACCCCCCAGACCACATGGAAATATAATACTGGAAATTTTATAGCGGATGCCAACCAATTTTCCCCTCACCACGGACGATTGAACTCTCGTCCCCTCAGATCTGTAACCTTGGTGCAATCCTTTGTCCCTAGCCTTTCATGTGGACCCTATGTAAATCACATCACCAAAACGCAAAAGTTTTCTTCCAACTCCAGAATATCACCCATCGCCGAGCATCCCTCTCCTTCCCCTGCGCTGACAACCCCCTCCACGAGTCCCTCTACGGTATGCCCAACGAGGTTCTCAACCAACGTCAGCTCCCTAAGCAGGTAGCTGACGCCTGCTCACTCCTACCCGTATCAGTGAGCACGTCACCCCTGTCCTCTGAATTTCCTACCCGGCTTCCAATCAAGAAATATTAAACACACGCTGTAATTTTCCTCATTACTTACAAAGGTCTCCAGGACCTGACTCTCTTCTACCTCAAAGAACTCCTCCCCTGTCCCACCAACGGCCTCCTTGCTACAGGAACTAACCTCTCCTTCTCTCCCTCCCTCCCTCCTTCCGTCAAGAAACGCATCCAGGAGGACTCCTCACTCCTCTCGTTTCCATCATCACTCAAATCAGCAGTTTAAATTTGCTTTTGACATCCAACTCTCCAACCTCCAACACATTTCGATTTGCCTACAAATTGTCTTATTTTTTAACAATTTAAACGTGAATTTTCCATTTTGAACTGTAGTTGAAAAAATGGAAGTGTCTAAATAACTTTAACTTAACAATTGTTATGTAAACACATATGAATGTGGTTTACACCCACCGTGCCATGGGCCTTCAGGAAATGTTGTGGAAATAGTGTGATTAGGCTAACAGCAAAGAATGGTGTGTGTGTGTGTGTGTGTGTGTGTGTGTGTGTGTGTGTGTGTGTGTGTGTGTGTGTGTGTGTGTGTGTGTGTGTGTGTGTGTGTGTGTGTGCGTGTGCGTGTGCGCCTGCGTCAAATCAAGATCAAAGATCAACAGGGGCCCCACATTTATACCGGAGTAATGCGTTGTCACAACACACATTTCAGGTTTCCTTGATACACGTTTGGATATTTATTCTTTTTCATTTTTATTCCCACACAAGCGAATCGCTCGTTGGTCAACATGGGAGAAGAGATTAATATTCTATTGCTGTTTGATATGCCTCTTCTTATTCTTTCGCATCATCTCTCTCCTTTGTCGGGTCAACGCACGCCCTCTAGATGCATACACACACACATTCAAAAACAACCTACAGGCACAGGCACACACACCATTCTTCAGTTTGGTTCAGTCATTGACTTGAGACAGCCAAAAAGCACTTGAGACGACCAAGTCAGAAAGATTTGCATATAGCCTATCAAAGAATTCTCTCAAAGGTATGGTTCATATTTATTCATGAGGCTAAGGGCTGTGAGAGGCTCTCATTGGTCCATTGAAGGTACAATCCCGCCTCTATGTTCAGGGTCAACATTATTTGATGGCTGTTCTTTCACTCCAAAACCCAAGTTCAAATTGGTGCCAACTGATATGCTGAGACATTTAGCTCTAGGGCTAGGGTTGGAAATTATAAAATCCTTTTTTATTCTGGCTCAACTCCCTCACACAGGAAGAAACAACTTACTAATATATATAATAATAATAATAATAATAATAATAATAATAATAATAATAATAATACGACTGATACTAACTTGATCTGGGCCCAGTTTCCCGAAAGCATCGTTAGCCTTAGTGGATCGTGAAGTGCGTCGAACAAGCATCGTACAGTTTTCACAGGGTTTCCCGAACGCATCGGTGGTAACGAACGTCGCGAAAACGCTTGTAGCTAGCGAGGACTCCAGGGGCACTCGTAGGATGCTAAGAGCATCGTTAGCCTACTAGCCTCAGTGGCGTCACCAGCGGTGTATCGTGCATCCGTGTATTGGATGCATTTTATTCAAACACATCCAATACCACTGAATGCCCAGCTGGGGCAATTTCGCAACCAAAAACAGTGGTTACCGTCGATATATTACTCATAGACTACTGTTAGATTTAAACAGCAAAGATAGAGACATGTTAGAAGTCAACAACAACATAATTTATTGGAGCAATTAAAAATTCCAAAAATACATGCACAGCCGGAATGTACCGATCACTCGCCACGTCACAAGGCATATAATAAATTCCCAAATGATTCCATTGCTCTTGTGTGGGAGGTCGCTTTCGAGCTGCACTTGCTGTCACCCTTTGATTTTAATTCAACCATCGTGGTTAAAATGTCCTCATATTGATCAATGACAGAAGACATAGGCTACTGTAGACATGCATCATGCTGAGACCAGTGGGTGTCAGGAATTTCTGCAGGTGTTTTTTGTTGCGATTGTTTGCATTAATCACTGTAGGCGCTTCGGTGAGGCTGTGATGAAGTTCACTATTTATTGGACCCTGTCTAGACATCCCTGACCATAGTTAATCGCGTTTGTAGTCTATACTCAGACGTGACCTCATTGTTGCATGCGGGTGTCTTCATTCATAAAAAATTTTTAACATTCGGGAGTAGGCCTATATGCAATAAAACAAATTATTCTAAAGAGGTCAGAGGCTCCGCCTTCCCCACTGAACCAAGAAAGCCCGTGCCGTGATGAACGGGGGATTTGACCCACTCGGTTTTACACAGGAAACTTGAGATAAGAACGGGAAATCGCCGGGCATGCCAAGCTGCGACTGAACCGGCTTGGCAGTGTAAAAAGACCTATAGCCTACTTCATCCTGCCCAACAATATGAGTAGGATCTAGACCAAGCTCTCCTAATCAGGTCAGCAATAGCCGTGTGTCAATGCCTAGCCTCTGCGTTTGAATGATGATGAATGAATGGAACGTTGCATTTTTATTGTCTACCAATATTCTAGAGAGTGTGCGTCAATCAATGAAACCTTATGCGGAATCAGATAAAGTTGGCTCTCTTTGCTGCGCAAAGTATGCTTCAGAAATCAGCACATTAAGATAAATGTAGTTGTCACACAAGCTATTTTGGATTTTTGTAATATGGAATTATTTCAGGGGGGGAAATGCAGTGAAAAGGCGTTCAGGATTAGGACTGATACAGCATATGTCGGCCTAGACCAAATCAATTGTGTTTTAATATCTATAGCATTCATATTATTGCAGTCTATTCTTTTTGTAGGCTACTCTGCTGTTGGCCTTGATGGGGAGATATTTTAACCCTTTTTAACCCCATTTTCCTGCGACATTCCTGCGTCTCCCCCTCCTACATAGCCTGTTTCAGCACCGTGTCAGTGGACAGTTACAATCCTACGAACCTCATGAGTGCAGTGAACGCACGTTCATGTTAAGAGGAGTTTCGGGAAACGCTCCAAAGGAATTCAAGATGGTTTGCAAGATCCATCGTGAGAATGATCGTACGAGTGAAGATCCATTGTTATCGGGAAACGAGGCCCAGGTGATCTTTGAGTCAACTCCTTAACTCAACGTTCGGAATCACAGGCATGTATTTGTCAATTTTAAATAGACATGGTATTGACATGATTTGAATAAATGCAATTTATTAAATAAACAGTGAGTGGTGGAATTACTTCACGAAGTCACTGGACGTCTGCCTGGATGTTTGAGTGTGTGTGTGTGTGTGTGTGTGTGTGTGTGTGTGTGTGTGTGTGTGTGTGTGTGTGTGTGTGTGTGCGCGTGTGTGCGTGTGTGCGTGTGTGCGTGTGTGCGTGTGTGTGTGCGTTCCTGTCTCTCTATTTGTCCGGCTAAATGATAGCCAAAAAAAATGGATACAAAATTTTTTTGTAGGAATATAGCAATTGAATAGGCTATTGATTTGACTCAATAATGATAATGTTTCTGCTCTGGCTGCGATGTGTTTTGGTTCAATTCCTTAAGGACTTTCTATCAGACACTTTGAGTTTTAACTAATGTAGTTCGTTTGAGGAATAGGGGTAATTTATCCATTATATCAATGATACATCTATCCTGCATTTGTACTCGATAAGCAACACAAAATATGTAAAAATGTAATGATTTTCTTGAGTTTCTTCTCCATTCATCTATGTTGTTATTTTCATCTCCTGCGAGTCTAGATGAGATTTGAGAAACTATGATAGAGCATGTCCGACTCCGAACATCCTTTTTTTTAGGTAGAAAAATGTTACACAGTACAAGCATAACATTGATTATGTCTTCCATTATTTCCATTACCAGGGACAGAACTAAACTTGTGTATCTATGTATTTTCCATCACATGTGCATAGCAGCAAAGATAATGTACTCCATTTTGTGACCCCCATTTTACAAAAGTAAAGCTGCCAATTTCATGCAGTTGCAGATATCAGGGAAAGTGGTTAATATATAAGGTGAAATGCCAGGTGCCCTTTACAAATATCAGAATATGCAGCTTTTAAATGGAAAAACCTTCACGTAGGTAAAGGTTTATATTTTTTGTGTTTACATTTATTTGCAGAGACAAACTGATTGTGGGCAAACAACGCCTCTGGCTATATTTGCTTGCCCATGTTATGCAATACCTCTACAATCAATGACCACTGTACCCTGAGTCAAAGATATGGATTCATGGAACTAGGAATAATAAACAAAATGGCTGACAAACTGCCGACCAAGCAACGCCATGTCAGCCTTCTGTTTGTCTACTACCTTGCCAAGAAGGCTACGTCTTCACCGCTGGTTTGTTTGACTCTGTTGACTTTATTAGCGTGAAGGGGCTAGAAGGGTGAACCCTGATGCCGATTCACTTATTCAACCAGAATGCAGATGAAGCGATAGTCACCCAAAGGCTCTTTTGTGTGTTTTAATGGGACCCCAGGGCATGTGCTTGGTTGGTTTGGGTGTGCTTGGGGAGGCGATAACAGCTCATTCTAACGGGCCCACAAAACATTTGAGTGGTGCTCCTCTGAAAACGGTTGGTCTCCATGACTAGCCTAAGAGATCAATGCTTGTTCCTCCTTTATTGTAGGCAAGAATTTACAATGAACATAACATTGTAAGACTGGATGGCAACACACTTTGTAGATTTGATGTTTACACTTGTTTACACACACAGCATTTGTTACTAGCAAAGTTTGGCGTAGAAAAACGATTGCTTTTGTAACAAAAAAAGAACGAAAACAAAAACCAGGCTCACTTGGACACAATGCAATATGAGACTTATGTTGCAAAGGTTTGAATCAGAATCAGTTTGAGCCTGACGATAAAATAATACAATACATTTTCCAAATCACAGGTGACCCAAATCTAATCAATAAGCTCAGAGGTGATTACATTTTTCTGCAAACACCAGACTAAGCTGAGACAAAGACAAGAAAAATAAAATGATTTACTTTGAGAAAAAATAACAGTCAAAGAATAAATACTGAATTGAGGTGCTTCTTCGTCATCAGTCCCCTTATTCCCAAATTGTCCCTTCACAGTCCATTGTAATATGTCCTTATGTGCCCTCATATATCGACCACACGGTAAAACTCTTACTCCACATCAAATATCACAGTATCCATTATATGAAAGGGACTGTATTTCTTATTGCTTCCTATGTCCCCCTTCCCTGGCTCACAGGGAAGGGAAGCACAGAGGACAAACCCTCTGGATTCACTGTTTGGCTATCCTATATGGAGGTTGGTTCCACCATATAAATACATATACCTCCTCTCTCCTATTTGAACTCGATGTCCCTTTGGATGCTTTTAGCTGTTCCACATGCCACAGTGAAGAGCACAAATAAACCATTGGCCTTGCTCTGTTAAGGGAAATCATTTCTATTTTATTTTTGTTAGATCAACGTTATTAAAACATTTGACTTTTTCTTGTGCCAATACAATAACCGATGTGGTTCAATATCTCCAGGGAAACATTGGTGGATCCGTCTAAGATTAAACTAAATAGTCTATATATGTTGGCTTTTTTAAAGGGCTGACAGGTTGAAATTGTGCTGTTTTTTGACAGCACAATTTCAATGGATTCACACCCGCTCCCTCCACAAAAGGGCCACAAGCATCTTTTTCACACACTTGTTCTTTCCCTATTTCACACTGTCCTTTATAGATTCTGATACTTGAAAAAAAGTCTCTCTCTCTCTCTCTCTCTCTCTCTCTCTCTCTCTCTCTCTCTCTCTCTCTCTCTCTCTCTCTCTCTCTCTCTCTCTCTCTCTCTCTCTCTCTCTCTCTCTCTCTCTCTCTCTCTCTCTCTCTCTCTCTCTCTCTCTCTCTCTCTCTCTCTCTCTCTCTCTCTCCTCCCCCCCCCCCCCCCTCCAAGACTGCCTTTCTTGTTTGGAGATGGTGCTGAAGCTGTCTCACTCGCCACCCTTTCCTTCGCCTCCCTATTCAGGGTACTGCAGCACATTGGAATCATGTCATTGCGTTGCTGATAAGCGGTGATTAAAATGATCTGATAAAGTGACACAAGGGGAAAGAGAATGGTGCTGGTTAAAATGCAATTACTAGGTACACGCCAAAACCTTTTTATGAGGGCCAGACAGGGAGAGAGGGAATGTTGAGAGAGAGATAGAACGAGGTATGAGATGGCAGAGTGTGCATGGGGGCTGTGAATAGTAAATGTGACACTAACGCTTGAAGGGTTTTTAAATATGCCTGGTGCCGACTTCATCCGGCTGGTACTTTGCATGCTATATTTGACATTCAGAGAACCATCGTCATACATGGAACATGCATATGTTCTTTAATTTTACTGCAAGGCTGGCCCATTCTGGTCCAAAGTTACACAGACCAATCCATGAAGTATTTTAACGCTACCTGCACTGTGCCACTTTTCTAGTGCAGCTTTAAAGTCCATTAAGAAACCCTCAAGAGAATCTTTCACTATAAATCACCAAAATGGTACTCTGAAGATTCATTCTGGTCGACTTTTGCTTCCCCCGCAACTGTGCGAAAGTAACGGCAACAGTAACTGACATCTGTCAGTGACTGTCACGGTTATAGAGTTATATAGCTATAACGACTGCTATAACTCATGCCACTAGAGTTAGTTTATAGGGAAACTTACATAAAGCAGATTTGGCAAGCTTAAGTCAACCCAAACCATGTATGACTTTTTCCTGATTTGGTGATTCAGGAAAAAGGACTCTCTCTGCAATCAACTCACAAACCCACACAAGCACAATGCCTATTTCGATACTTGAGACTTAAAATCATAGTGCTCCGTTTGTGGCTGCTTCTTGAAAGAAACCTTTCAGCAAGCACTCTTGGCAAACAATATCATCCTACACCAGAGCAGAATCACAAACACGACAACGGAATATGAATATACACAATAAACTTCCTATGATTTTTAACATAATCCACTTAGGCTGAATAACAATTCAATAAAAAATCACGGCAATTGCATTACAGTCAGAGCACTAGACATAATAATCCAGTTCAAGTTTTGAATCCAACCGGTATGATCGAAAACATTGGTAGCTTCTCAGCCAAACTGTTGGAATATTGGAGAGAAAGGCATCAGGCTCCGGGTCCTGTCCCATATGTTATTCACAACACCTTAGAAGGTCGGCGAACACTCAGAACGACATCCCTCCATAGTCAAAGACATCAGTCTATTTCTCAGTTCACTTAGAATATAAGTATAAGAAAGGTTAACTTTAAGTATAAAGCAAAAGATAAGCATTGTTCCAAATGTTAAACACTATTGATATTACCGGGCTATCCTTGGTCATCAAATGCCTGCACTCTGAGGGACATTTACATGCGTCCCTCATTCATTCGTTGCAAAAGATGATTCCCCAGCCGCCTCATTTTCGTATATAAGTGGCCCCTCAAAGACGGCTGCTCACATCACGGTGAGAGGAGACGCCCTCCTATGGTTTCTCGTCTGTGGCTTTAGAATGTATATTCTGTAGGCTTCAAGTTAGACGTTAAATTAACTAATCCATACCGGATTAGTTAAAATCCGACACTACCAGCTTTAGTATTATGACTGTATATGCCACAGACAAATAAAGCGGCATTGTTAACTAATACAAATGCACATCTTACTGTTTCAATGAATAATGCTTTCACAGGGCTCATCTCTTAAGTAAGTCATGGTGATTTAAGATCAGGTTAATAAACAAGGCGATGAATGGATTTTAACCAAAGACCTCACTTCATATAACAGTAATGTGTAATCTGTAACTTCTTGTAACTAGAAGGTTTAATATGTCACCCATTTTGTTGTAATTCTTGATGCATTATTGTATTTGAATATATTGAGAACATGGGGGGAGGGAAGATAAATGTTATGTCTGTGATCAATCAATATGCACACACTGCACATGCCTTTAGCTATTAAGCTGTTGCTTGTGTCAGGGTGATTGCCTTTATTCCAGAAGCAATGTTTTGCCCTTGGTGATATCATATATGTTTGCATTTATAGGTTTGTCCTTGCTGTTTAGAGGGGACAATCAGTTGAAGAGAATGACCAACAAAGGACACACAAACAGACACAAATAGACATAAACAGACCCACACACACACACACACACACACACACACACACACACAATCGCTCTCTGACTCACTGACTGCACTGGATTTCATCCTGAAAATTAATATCTGTTCTGTAGGTGACATTTGAGCAGAAGCGTTATATACTCGGTCCTAAACGGCTTATTACAATCTTCAATCACTCTCTGGCAAACAATATCAGCACGTGTTTGGTCTTTTAATCACAGAGTGACATTTCTTTTTTAATAGGTTCATACTACGTGTAAAAAAAAAAAAGTCAGGCTGGCAGAAACTGGTAATAAAGTTAACCATATGCACAAGCACACACACACACACCAATACACACACACACACACACACCAACACACACACACACACACACACACACACACACACACACACACACACACACACACACACACACACACACACACACACACACACACACACACACACACACACACACACACACGAGAGGGCTTGAGGTGATCTTTAGAAATATATTCAACTAAACCAGAAAAGCAAAAGCACTGATTAATTTTTCGTGCAATCTTTCAGATATCAATTTAGAAAAAACTGTTAAACAAATGAATGCATGAGAGCAAACAAAACAAAACACTGTCATTATAAGGATTGTTAGAGCCAATACAATTATGTACGGGTTCATCAAGACGTAGCAAGGCGTATGCAGACAACTCAATAGCTTTAATAGTTTAATCTCTTGAAAGTCAAAATGTGTTTTCAATATCACAAAAAAAAGTGCATGATATAAAAATGATTATGAAAGCAATTTTTGTTTCCAGCCTGCTCTTATACAGCACTACCTTGAGTAATTCATAAAGTAATTGACTATTGTTAAGTCCTTCCACTTCTAAGCATTGCAGCGATGCAAGCTGTACGATACAAACTCCCATGCACCCATTTACGTTGATATGTATTAAGAAAAATGATATAAAGCATCTAATATATGCATTGCAAAATGAATATGTATGTGCTTTTGGTGCAGGCACCAAGCACCTGTAACCTCTTCAACACCGTGTCTCTCCTGTCCTTTCACCTCCAATACATAAACATTGAGAACACACAGAAACGCTCGAACACTTGCGCAAATGGTAATGAGTCTTTAATTATTGGTCAAAGTGAAACAATAGAGACAATAGCGAAGGTGCGCCGATAATTTCCGCCCATTATGAAAGCTAATCCCTTCCTGTATAATGTGATAACCCTCTACATAAATCAGATTGCCTGTATGCGTGTGTTTGTGTCACTTACAAATTGAGGAGCCCTGCACTATTGATGGCTATTGTATATAAATCAATTGAAAAAATCACCCCTGTAAAAACATGAACGCCGACTTGTATGAATAAAAAATTCTATGTTTAATATCAACCTCATACGAATGATTAGTAATTTTCCTCAATCTATTTCGTTGCTATATTAGTGCATTACTATACTATAGGAACCTTGGGGTTGTGTGTGTCTGCTTAAGGGTTTGTTTCTACGTGTGTGGCTACGTGTGTGCGTGGTTATGGATGCGTATGGGTCTTTGTGTGCATGTGTTTATGGGTCTTTGTCTCTGTGTGTGTGTGTGTGTGTGTGTGTGTGTGTGTGTGTGTGTGTGTGTGTGTGTGTGTGTGTGCGTGTGTGTCTATGGGTTTGCGTCTACATGCGTGGCTACGTGCGTGTGTGTCTGTAGTAATAGATGTGTGTGTGGCAGCGCATGCAGAGTCCTCAGGTGTGGCACCTTAGGTCTTTGTGTCCACCTGAATGTGTTCAAGTAGATAGCCTTTGGGAGTGCACTTTCACATAATAGCTTTAAACGTGTCCCTCACGCAAATAACCGAGTAGCCGGACTGACCAGTCAATACCCTCTTAACCACAAACTAGGGACAAGATAGACTAGAAAAAATGAAAGAAAAGACTCAAATCGTATTGTTTGTTAGGGTGTGTATGCCCTTGTGTGATCATGTATGTGTGTGTGGGAGGCTATGGGTGGGTTTGTGTGTGCGTGTGTGTTTAAGTATGTATTTAGGTATGTGTCTGTTACTGTATGGCCATGTGTGTGTGTGCACGCAACTAGGTATGCACGTTTGTGTATTTGCGCGTTTGTGTATGTGTGTGTGTGTTTAATCGTTTATCAATGTGTGCCAGAGAGCCCAGCTGTAAGGTAATAACTCACAACTCATGGTTGAAGGGTGCTACTGAAAGGATGAGTATGCTGGAGTGAGCGCACGGCAGCGCGTGTGTGTGTGTGTGTGTGTGTGTGTGTGTGTGTGTGTGTGTGTGTGTGTGTGTGTGTGTGTGTGTGTGTGTGTGTGTGTGTGTGTGTGCGCAGTAAAAAGGGACGAGAGTCAAGACACATCTGAAGACTATTTCTCTTCAGGAGGATACCACGGAAGATAATGACAGGAACACGAAATCCTGTAGGAAGTGTGGGTCAGGAGGCTGATTCCCTATTTAAATAGAGCCTAGAACGTTCTTTGGAGAAGGAAATGCATGCGAGTACATAAACGATGAAAGCAGCGAAGAGGTTTAAACAAAAACACATCCAAACACACACACACACACACACACACACACACACTTTCTACCATTCCCTACCTTGCATTGATCGTTTCGGGCTGCAGGCGGTGTATTGATTTACTGTAATCAGTTTTAAATGAACAATTATGAACATGTCACTTGTGGGTGATATTAGCAAACCCTTAGCGTCTTCTTGTCAGTTGAGATGGTATTATCTCTGGGTCGTGATTTTAATAGTAAGAACAACACAAAAACATTTTCTATCCAGATGAAAATTGTAATTCCTGTCAAATGAACCGTGGGAATGTGAAAGCGTGTATTTTCTGGTGTGTTTACAGAAAACCTTGTACCATTGAAAGCAAAGGTCAATTTGCTGTTGAAAACGCCAAGCAAACCTTCAATTAAAAGAACATGAAAATATTTAAAGGTTTGAATATTTACAATGGATTTAATTTGCCCCCAGCGTACCAGTGACTTTGGTCCGCTCATTGGTTTCCGGTGAAGAAAAAACAAGAGCAGCAAGCAAGCTTCTGTATCGTGGAGCACTGCAAAGCATGCTAACACGGCACACTCTTAAAAGCCATCACGTCCTCTTATCCGAGATCCGCACCTCGCATGTGTGAAGATGTATTGGAGTGCCCGTCTGCTGGGAGCATCCGTTTGCCTGCCTTCATGGTTTCTGCATTCACTGACGCACACAGGATTCAAATGACCCTCAGTTTCCTCAGTTTCGCATCATTGAGATCTGAGAGCGGCATTCAGAACGTAATGAAAAAAAAAAGAGACGGTGGAGGAGAAAGCAGAGATGTTGTATTTAAAACCCATGTTTCCCCTATGTTCCAATTAGAGCTGTCAGTTAAACGCGTTATTAACGGCGTTAACGCAACCCAAATTTAACGGCGTTAAATTTTTAATCGCGCGATTAACGCAATTTTTTATAAAAAAAAAAAAAAAAAAACTTTTTTTTTTTTTTTTCTTTGGCTCAAAACAAAGAAGCAGTAGCCTGACTGCTATGTTCAAATGACATTTGTTCAAAGCAGTCTTTTAATTGCACTATAGGATCTTTTTTTGTATCGTCCTGTTTTGATCAGTGTATATGCCAATGTTGTTATCAATAAAAAATCATTTGCACAAGGCAAGCCGATGCACTTCACCATGTTAATAAGAGAATTAAAATGAGAAGAATTATGGGACAAAAAAATCAAGGGATATTTAGCATAGAAAAAGAATTTGCGATTAATCGCGATTAATTAGAGTTAACTATGACATTAATGCGATTAATCACGATTAAATATTTTAATCGCTTGACAGCTCTAGTTCCAATATAACAAACAGATTCAAGCACAGATTTATGCAACCCCTGTGTGGTGTTTGCCTCTGTGAGATCATTTATATGTATGCATGTGCTTGTGTGTTTGTGTGTGTGTGTGTGTGTTTGTCAATGTGTTAATGTAAATGTATGTATGTGCATACATGGTTGGATGTAAGCGTGTCTTTGTGTCGCTGCCTCCTTAAAAAGGAAAAATCCCAAATGGTGTTTCTTTTTTGCTGCAGCTTTTTGTATCAGTTCAAGTTTGTGCCTCTGCATTTTATATGCAAGCATGTCATCATGACTGGGAATTCTACGCCTCCGATGTATATCTTTAGCTCAGACCACGAGAGCCATTATGTCAGCTAAACAAGGCATGCCAGGATCCAGGAGCCCAAATGATATGTTATACGGCTCCCTGGTGATAGCTGAGCTACAAAGATAGTATTTGGGCCGGTCCTTCTATTTTAGAGGCGCGCGGGTGCTGCCCTCCTCTACTATATCACAGTGTTTAAAAGGCTGCGACATCCCACTGCAATGTGGAGGCACAGCAAAGCCGAAGCCCCAGGTTGGCACCTCTAGTGCCGTCCTGGCCACCTACTTAAAGCACGTGCTGTGCACCTAGCGTCAGGGGAACCACAGGCCTTGAACTGAACAGTACCGCAGGGAAAGCACCGACAATAGAGCACACCGCAGGGGACCCCAACCATGTGGACATCATCCGGCACCGATTCAAGCCAATTGGAAACAGGGAGAGTTCCATGTTTGGACCGCAGACGGAGCGTGCAATGTTGCTGCAATGGAGGTCTTTTAATTTGAGTTGTTCCTCTACTTTCTCTTTGCTTTTTTTTGTGATTAATTGTAAACCCATTTTTAATTTCCGTTATTTCATTCCATAACATCCTGGTTTTATTTGGCCTGTGCTTTTCATTAAAGCTGTGTAACTATTATTCATCTCTCATCACCCGGGTGTTCTCTTTCCCCACTTACATTTTGCAGTTGAAGTTTTCCCTTTACAGTAGGGCCAGGGGTTGCCGTGACAACTGCATTAGTCCTCCTCAAAATTCGACCTGATTTAAACACATCATGGCTTAAAAAAACACATCATTGACTGCAGATTAAATGTATGGTGAAGGTCCACATTAATAATTTTGTATTTGTTAGATTGTGGACCTAGCGTGTTTGAGTATGCATTTTGCACTTTGTCCTTGGATACAACTACAAATTTGGTCCTTTTATGGGAGAATAGATGTAGCCATAGTGATCAATACAAGTGATACAGAAGGTAATTGGAAGATGTGCAACAGTAACGCAGACGCGCATTGATATACAATTCATTAGGATGGGGATCATTAGCAATGACTTGGTGATTACAGGGTCATGTGAGCATGTCAATGTGTGTATGTATTCATTGCTGTGGAACCCAGATTTCACTAAACAAGATTACTAGACTGCATGATAATGAAGAATGTATTTGTGTGTGTGTGTGTGTGTGTGTGTGTGTGTGTGTGTGTGTGTGTGTGTGTGTGTGTGTGTGTGTGTGTGTGTGTGTGTGTGTGTGTGTGTGTATGGGTTTTTGGATGGATGGATGCATGATAGATGATCTAATAGTGGGGATGAATGGACATTTAAGAGTCGGCAAACTGATAAGAAGGCAAGTCAGAAATGTAATCAAAAGGAGGAAGAGGGTTGATAGGGCTCAACAAGTCTTTCACAGGAAATTGTGAAAGGTTAGGGAGACATAGGAGAGGGAGTTGGTGTGTGTGTGTGTGTGTGTGTGTGTGTGTGTGTGTGTGTGTGTGTGTGTGTGTGTGTGTGTGTGTGTGTGTGTGTGTGTGTGTGTGTGTGTGTGTGTGTGTGTGTGTGTGTGTGTACACTGTATGTGTACAACCCAATCCAACACCTGAATGTAGTATAACTATGTTGGTCCACATGGAAAACTGCATCTATGACGAATATATGTAAAGATTGGAGTACCATGTGTGTTTATTATAATACACATATCGCAACAATCTGTTCTTATTTTTCCATGCATCTCTCTTCCCCATTTCTCCCAAAGATTCAGGCATGCTTAGTTTTAGTATAAATGGCCTATCAGTCAAGCCTTGTTTATTCAGTACTTCATAGCCTGGCTGTATAGTTGATTTATTCCTGTCCTTCCACCATCATACGAACACCAATCATATGAATCCAACACAGTCCCCTCTGGTATTCTGCCAAGCCTCTCTGGCAGGATAATTCAGTGTCCCAAAGAAATCTTTAATTCAAAGAAAAGAATGAAAGAGAGAGATAGAAGATTGAAAGAAAAACATGTATCAATCTAATCCAAAATACCTGTAACATGTAGCAGTATAACTTGAGATGTTGGAAACGACAGGGCTACAAATGAGATCAAGAGCAAGAAGATACATAGGTAGACCTGGAGAGAGGGATCATCAAACCATGAAACACTCTTAGCACATAGGGAGCGCAGCCATCTAATCACATGGAGCTTCACTCCTGGGGCTAGATTATATGCTGGTAGAAGGAGGTCTTTTTGTTTGCCAATTAACATTGGGGGGCATGATTGGAGGGCATGATAGTCTGGCTCAGTCCTGCTTCCTATCTCTTGGCTTTCTATCTGGCTTTGACCGTAAACTGCAGGGCAGCTGCTTCTATTGAGTTAGACGGAAATGCCTTCTTTTGCAGGCACATTAGTTACAGATAAGTTTGTACAACAGCAATTTATCATGACTTTTTATGTGATGCCGCACGGCAATGGCTGATAATATTTTCGGAATACATATTCATATTTAAATCTTAATCAAAGCCAGCTAAACACAATTTTTTTCTTGTCAAAGTGCCCACTTGTAGCCTACCTTTACTTTTGGAATGAAAGAATGGGAGGATTTGTTAGCCGACAAAGCTTTAACTGTGGTGCTATATCGAACTGTTGGAGCAAGCGCAGCAAGCAGAATGATTAAACGAATGAAAATAAACGGTTTACAATAAGATAAATTCCAGTGAGGAAAATTGAAGATTGCTGAATGAATTGAAACACTATTGCAAAAAAAAGAACCAGCAGTTAAAAAGTAGATTTGATATTTGCACAATCCTCAACATAGTGTTTATTTGCTGATAGACTACTTTACTTATTGAGCTCTACACACTGACCTGATTTGTAATTGGGAGCTATCAGAAAATCAAAAATGAGATTCAAGAATTTGTATCTGTGCTGCAGATGAATCTGGGCGAGGATTCATAGCTGTGCCTCTTCTGAGTTGGCAGGAAATAGTTGTGAAAGCACATGTGTGTTCCTGTCAAAACCAAATAATAACTTGCTGAGGGCAACAGAACCCCTCTCTCTCTCTCTCTCTCTCTCTCTCTCTCTCTCTCTCTCTCTCTCTCTCTCTCTCTCTCTCTCTCTCTCTCTCTCTCTCTCTCTCTCTCTCTCTCTCTCTCTCTCTCTCTCTCTCTCTCTCTCTCTCTCTCTCTCTCTCTCTCTCTCTCTCTCTCTCTCTCTCTCTCTCTCTCTCTCTCTCTCTCTCTCTCTCTCCAGAAAAAGAGGGGGATACTTTGTGTTGCAATCAAGATATTATAACCATTTTTGCCGAAGAACACGTGTACATTTGCAATTTCTCCAAAGTAAACCACAAACTTAGATTGTTTTAAATGATGAGGCAAGCAGTTGCACAGGCTTGAAGAAAAAAATCATGAATAAAAACATCAACAATGCAAAATAACATGTTGGCTGGTAATACATCTGAGTGACAGAGCTCTCGTGCAAGAGCTTAGGCCTGATTATGCACAGGTGTCCCTCGTTAATTGGCTGGACCAACCCTGGCTTGCGTTCGGGTGGAAAATCCATGGATGACCATATTTATAAACCTGTTTATAAACCTCCCCCTCGCCACCACAGTCCATTGGCTACTTTACACATCACAATTACCGTGCTGCGCCTTTCTGTCTCTCCCTATTGAGTGGGGTGTGTGTGTGTGTGTGTGTGTGTGTGTGTGTGTGTGTGTGTGTGTGTGTGTGTGTGTGTGTGTGTGTGTGTGTGTAGGGTCTGGAGAAAACTATTTACAGCACTCAGTTCACTGGCCTGCATGATCCCTGATGCACACAATAACATTTGCATGTTACCCACACACACACACACACACACACAAAGTGAACGTTCTCAAGTCAATGGACGACCAACTCATGGCCATGCTCCAGAAGACAAAGGTAAAGTGGATATTCAAAGTCAGTCGGCCTTTCTTCATTTGATTTAACAACCTTCAGTGGTTGCTATGGCTGCATGCCATTTGGGCCCCAGTTGATAACTTTTTCCTGTATATTTTAGTTCAGTTTGGTTCGCAAATTTATTTTCTCAGGGTGTGTGGGTGTGTCTGTGTAGGGGGAGGGCTGTCAATTACTCAATGATTTTCGGAGGGGAATTGTCATTCCCCTCCGAGGTTCCAAAGACATTTTAAGACAAAGTGGACACGTACAGTCACTCACAGACCCACGTACACAAAGGCGAAGTACATTTGCATTCAAAACCCTAGTCATCTGAGTCAGCCTCTATCAGTGTGGTAAATGTCAAAGATAAAGTGAAGTGCCTGCACATTGTATGCATGTGTGTGTCTGTGTGTGTGTATGTGCATGTGTGTGCAGGCAGTGAAATTAAGAGCTGGGAGTCAGACCACAGAGGTTAATTAGCATGGAGACAACATGCTAACAGGGTGATGTTGTCACATGTGAAGAGTTGTATCATACACATATGCTGTCAAAAGCAAACACCCACACACCTCACACAGAGAAACACATACACAGACATATGAAAGATATGTTTATACAGATCTTTGCATGTGTCTGGAAGAAAAAATAAAATCTGTGTGCTGAAATATTGTACCGCTATGGCACTAGAATATATACAGTATATAACACCTTTCCCAAGCCAACAGGATCAAACAGATATCCAGTTTTTGTACATAACTCCGTAGACAGACAAGAAGGGTTCTTGGCTTGTGTGGGTGTTAGGTGTCTGACTTTCTGTTCATTTCAAACACACACAGCGTAAATGTGTGGTTAGGGCATGTTCGTATGAGAGGCACCGACACTTTGGTGATCTTGTTTCAGCGGCACATTAACCATTTCAAAGTTGTGTAGGCGTAATTTGGCGATTTCATTAAATGAAAATATCTGTGAAAATTTCAATTGAACAGGCTGTTATTCATAGGCACTACTGTAAGGCGACACGCTTTGGCCCGGCTACGGAGTCCCAGCCCTGTTGGCTTGGACATAACATGATAATGGCAACGTTGAGGAGGTATTTAATTAAACTTCATTACTATTGTGAAAACAAGAGGATCCTCTTGTAGCCTTCGCAGGAATATCAATATGTCTTATAATAGCGCTAGTATGTGCCCAGTTCATATTTTGTATCCAAGCATTTTAAAGTATAAATAAACCATTTATTTGGAGAAAAAAATGATAATTGCTGTCCACGGTTTACAATCAGAGCTGGGTCAGCAACCGCAAAACGAGGAATGCTGAACCACTTTTTTAACTCTCGCCTTTAATAAAGCCAGGGTGCTGTGCAGAATAGCATTGCACCCTCTCTTTGGTGGCATCAACTTTAGCGGCTGGCCCCCATGAGATCGACGTGACTTCCATCCCATCGCCATGGATATTAAAAACCATGTCCAATGATGGAGAGCCCATAAAGCTGTCCGGCTGTGTTTGGTGTATTTTTGAAACGGTAGAATGGGTCTATTGAATCTTAAGTGGCCACACAGAATGGCCGGGGGTCATTTATTACTGACACCTTTATAGAGATAATTGGTTTGTATTGGCCCTGATTTCTATATATCAGGGCAAAGGACTTATCTGACGTGTGAACTGCACCCAGTCAACAGTAAATACTATAAAATGCAGCCATCGGTTTTGCAAATCAGGTGATATAAATCTAGTCAATGAGAATAGAGCAAAACCCATCAGATTTTATTTAAAGCATGGAGGGATTATTTTGGTTTGATGCACAGTTTTAGAGGTTTACAGCACTTTTATTCTGGACCAATTATTTAAATCACTAAAACATGCAATAGATTGCTCCTTTGTAAATGATTAAAAGGAAAGAACAAAGTTATACTGTAAGGTGGCCTTAGTTTCTGTGGCAGATGGTCTGGCTCCCCTCCCGTTCGGAGAGATGATAATATTTTGTCCATGACTTCATCAGCAGGTTTAATTTCTCCACTGGAGGTCTGACGTCCAGCATATTTAACAACAAGAAATCCCACCTTGAAGAGCCTCCCTCGCACTACTGCAGTTTCATCAGAGATAATGAACAGTTAGCTGTTGTACTGTTGATTGTACAATGTTGTTTTGCAGTACTTTCGTTTGTAACAACTTAGCAAGCTGGGCTGAGACACAGCTTGATTGCCATGACTGCACTTTCCTAATAGCAGCACCAAACCTACAGCTGTTAAAACTGTAGGCTGTGTATGCAGAACGGGGTCTGTATATATTTTCATAAATTACCATCAACAACAACTCAAAATGCACATGTGAAATAGCTTATTTTTAAGTTTATTTGGAAACTACTTCACTGTTAAAAGGCTCACTATATAAAGCCCCCTTTTCTACCTTCTGGTTGCTGTGTCTAATGGCTGGGTTATTGTTGTCATTTCAATGCAACTTTAGTGATCGAATCTAACTGAAAAGCATTGACTGTCAGGTGTGGACAATCCAAAATCGGATCTTGCAAGCAATGTGATTCGATATGCCGGGAGGCATTCAGAGGTTCTCTGACCCTTGTTGTGATCGGATGGCATCAGACTGGGGACCCCATCTGGCCACGATGTGGGAGATGATTGGCTACCTAACTAAAAATAGGTCTCCAGTTGAGGCTCCAGGCATGCATAGGATAATACCATGGAAATATAACATACTGAAAACTCTATGCATGTAAAGCGAATTTTGATTAAATCTTATTGTTGAAAATTGTTGAAAATGTAATGCTGTTGATAAAGTTACCTTCATATTCCATATTTACGTCATGACCAAACAATAAATGGATGTTATGAATTAAACAACAACATTACCGCCATCATGCTATGCTCTTCTGAGCAGAGCATATAAAAAATGTGCCAATTTACAATTAAACAGAAGGTCGGTTTACCAGGTAGATTTATATTTTTAAATATCAGCTAGAACATGTAAAAGACTCATTAAAATAGAAGTCTCATTAAAATAGAAAAATAAAACTTAAACAGGTAATTTGGCGGTCCTGGTTGAGTAAGGTCAATAGCCAAACATCAAACACCTGAAGATGGACAGGGCCCATTACGAGCATTGCACCTGGCTGCTCGCTCTGCCTGGAGCTCTTTCTTTCATTCCCTCACTCTGGATTTCAACAGACTAACCCCCAGAGATGGGCCTAATTGGTTTTGTTCCATTAGATTTACTGATGTTGTTTTTTTTACACAACCCTCACTTGTTTTTTCTCACTTGTTTAAACATGAATCACACCTCTTAGTCACCGGCCTACATTCCACATGTTTATTCGGGGTATGTTGCTTAAATAAACAAGTGTTAGTGTTTGTTTTCTGCGATTCCCACTTGTCGCTGTTCAGCCATGAGCCAGGTGTTAACAGACCCTCTGTGTAAAAAAAAACAACCCTAAATAATACATCTCCATGTGAGTCTACCAGCACGCTAACCGCGGCATAATCTGCATAGCGTCTCGCCACAGGCACTTTAAGAAATACATTATCCACCAGCTGCCTATTCTTCTACCCTCCTCCCGGCGATTACCCACAATCCTCTGCAGCCGTCCAACACGCTGCTTGGATTATGTATGCATGGCATGACAGAGTGTTGGTGATGAAGAGAGGGATCGATTGTGGGCCCTCCGCTTGTCGTTTCTACCCATCTTGTTCTCAATTGTGAACCTTATGCGTGCCCGTCTCTACCCCCCGTTTACTCTAAATGCCATTTCCATTTCTCTTTGGGCTATGCTTTTCTTTAACGTTTGCCTGGCTCTCCAGGCCTCCCATACAGAGAAGAGCCACGGAGGCCGAGCACCCAGTCCCTGGTGTCGTTCAGACGATTTCTGGGCTGCATAGTTAGACACTTACCTGTTGTTTCCATGGGAATGGTCAACCAGCAGAACAACCCTGTGCTTGACTGACATTATTATAAAAGAGCCAGTGATCCCCTCTGTTTCAGCTGGAATCAGAACAGTGGGGAATTTTCTCCTGACAATGAGAAAATTCTCCTAACAAATATTTGTAAATATTTATATATTTTCTTTATTTATATCTTCTGGAGAGGTGGGTTACACAATTACAAATGTCAGATGAACGACCATGCCGTTCATCCTACAACCCACCGATAATATCATAGATCAACGGCGCTCACCATTTAAGACAAGTGTATTTTAAACTAAAATATAATGTTTTTTGGTTTACTGGCTTTTGAATGTGACTTTTGGTGAATTCAAAGTAAAATATTCCAAAAATAAGTCTGCTCTCCATATGAAACAGAATAAAAAAAACAAATTACACTTTTCATCGATTAAAGTATGCATTTAAAAAGGCTGAATGACACACAAACCCCATTCTACCCCAACTGATTGTGTTTTGTTGACCAATCAAGGACAATGGTGTTTCCTATTGAAATAACGGACAGAATATACATCACTGTATTTACATCCTGAGCAATATGAGAACAATTCACCTTTAAATACTTTTACCAATACAAAGGGGTATTTACAAAGTCTTCACAAAGCCGGGTTTAGATGTACCATTGAGTATAACTGTGTTTAATGCATTGAATTATATTCCTAGACTGGATCCTATTTAGTTAATACGATCATGGATGATATCATAGATTTGCTTCCTTTAACATAGGGCATCATAAATATGCATCACCTCAAAGTAACATATTTATAATTCTAAACCCCCTAATGTGTTAATTTATTTTGTGGATATATATATATCAAAGCCCTCTAATGTGCTGGATAAACTTGTTTTAAAAGTTATATCAGCCATGCTGTCCAAAACATCTTTGATCCCGCCTTGATTGACAGCCAGCTTTGTGTTATTCATGAAGATGAACCATTTTCTCCTCTTAAAGCGTCTTGTCTCTAGCACTTTGTCAACCAGTGAAGTGACGAATCTCTCTGTTGGTGTCAGTTCTGTTGGGGCAGAAGTGATAAGAAAGCCGGAGGCAAGATCAAAAAGAGACTCAGATAAAAACATAGCATTATTAATGAATGACAATGAAGAGCTGGGACAGTGAGCAAGTGGATTGATTAAACAGTGCTGGCCAGCCATCACAACACTTTATAGGTAAAGCATAGGAGAAAGGATTGGACTCGGAAGACTAGATACAAATCAATGAGAGAAATGGCAGAGAGGAGGCAGAGTGAATTCTATTGGTCAATATTGGATTGGGTAGGCAGCTGCTAGGTCTTTGGGAAAGACTCATCTGGAGTCTGATGCATGAATAGCATTTAATTACGATTGGTATTGAAGACAGCATGCGTATGTGTGTGTGTGTGTGTGTGTGTGTGTGTGTGTGTGTGTGTGTGTGTTGGTGTGCATTGTTGTGTGATTGTGTCCACGCATATGTGTGAGTGAGTCCTTGTTTGCACATACCCCCAAAAGTCTACACGTATTCCAACAGAGCTTAGGTATTATACAATTCCCTTGGGTGCATCTGTATACAATAGCGAGGCAAACTCTCTTAATGAATGATTGCCAATGCCTTTTATTTGATTCAGTGATGCACAACCCCTGCTCTAGGGGTCTCTGCGTCTCAAAGGGTGAATTGAATAAACAGCATCCTGCATTGCCTAAGAGCAATAATGAGAAGGAAAGGCCGGTTTGGTTACACTTAATACTGGCTAATCACCAACCCATCAAGCGGAGAGACGGATTAGCGGCAAAGGGATAGATTGAGAGAGAGAGGAGATATTGGGAGGTAGAGGAAAGCAAATGAATCTGATTCTGTTGCTAGGTTGGACTATGGAGGAAAGGTTGAAGTGATGTGGGCAGCTGATTCTTAAGCTGATTATGAGGATCGTACACTCTGTCTCTGATTCTTAAGCTGATTATGAGGATCGTACACTCTGTATCTACACTCCTCCATCTCCCCTCCAACATCACTGCAATGGGCAGCTCACTGCAACTCTCAACCCCCCCCCCCCTCTGTCTTATAATTGTTCCTATGCTTATATATATGTATTCATATTCTACTATGGGAGAAACTGTAAGGCGGCCCAATTTCCCTCGAGGAATCAATAAGGCATTTTTGATTCTGATCCCCAGTTCAGAAGGCACTCATGTCTATTTAGCCTCTTTATTTACAGTCATCTCCCAGCTTGTCGCTAATAAAGCAACATGCTTTAATAGCCTGTGTGTGTGCGTGTGTGAATGCATGGATGTGACTGTGTGTGTGTGTGTCTGTATGTGTATGTTTCTGTGTGTGTTCTCTCGGTCTCTGTCTCTATCTCTATCTTTCTCTCCCCATTAGAATTCTGATTGTGACACCATCTACTGGTATCTAATCAGAATCTGATAGGCCACCACTCCAAAAGTGTGGGAACCAGAAAAGGAGCTTGAGGGACCAACTGATAACAGGGAGTTGGACAAGGGGGAAAGATGACGGCTGAGAAAGAGAGAGAGTGAGCGAGCGAGTGAGTGAGCAAGTGAGCGAGGGAGAGGGAGAGAGAGAGAGAGAGACGCAAAAAGAGAGGCTTATTTTGCCATGTAATATTAAACCAATCCAGTCATCTTTTGTTGTGGTTTTATGAAGGACATTGCAAGCCTACTAAGATCCATCCGAGACGAATAATTCAGTGATGACCATAGTCACGGCTACTCAGGCATTCACTCCCTGCATTTCTTAGCCTGGCTATTACCAGACGAAGCCAATCGTAGATTGCACGTTGGTCTGGGGAAGCCGCTGTCATTTTCTTCTAAGAGGCGTGATCAACGGGCCTACTTCAACTGACTCTGTACGCGACGGCTGCTTGCCGTCGCTTCCCTGTCGTCATTGCGTTAAACCAGCCAATAGCGCGCCAAAGGGAAAAGCCAGCTTGGTGATTGGCTCCCGCAAAAACGTATCGGAAGCAGAAAGAAATGTGTTGCTCTTCTCCAGACCCTTGTGCAGGGTGAACTCAATTCGCCGGAAGAATGGGCGGAGCTACCCAGGCTATACATTTCTGACAAATACACTGAGACGGGAAATGCATTTGGGTCCAGACCTTTGCTGTTTACCAAGTTATTCTTCTGATTAAATGGTTTCTTTTAATATTGGTAGAGGCTATAAGTGGTAGAACTTTGTGCCCAGAGCGTTTCACTGGCCCTCACCACACCAAGATCTTTGATCTACATTTATGAATGGATCGCTCCACTTTAGAGCTACTTAAACTGCAACCATTTGTAACGTAACATCTAAACGTATACATCCTTTATCATAAACTGAGCACTAACCGATATAAACCTTAAGCCCAAAATGTACCCAATTTCCACCAATCTCAACAATTTTTCCGTCCAAAGAAACTTGCGGTGGATTCAGATAAATCTCATTAAAGATCAGATCTGGGATTACATTACAGCGTACTAATATGCAACATCTATTGCATATTAGTTCACCCTACCAGGTACATAACTAAAGTGTTTATTAAGACCCCTGCTCCATGCCCTCATTATAGTTCCTATCAGCCCCTGCATGGGAGATTGGGGAAATAGTTGGCCAAGGTTTTGGCACTGTAGCGACTCGTTACTAAAATTGATTTTAAATTTATATTGGGATGGCTAGTTTGTCGTAGACTTGTAAAAGCTCCCCCTATTATCAATTTACTGCATTGACGGGCATTGACAATTTAAGTGCTTATATTCTAAACAATAAAGACAATGTCATTCTTGTTACAGTGTGACCCATTTCCTTATAAAGCTTATGATGAATGGAACACAGGGAATGGTTGGTTGTTGCAATTATACTCTTATTCACAAATAAGAGTATATTTGTGAAAATGTATCATTCCTAAAACCAGTTTATTGTGCGTTCAGGCGTGATGGAATTATATATTTAACATTACAAATAAAGCCATGTAACCTAGGGCTTAGGTGCGGATGCCACCAGGACCAGTTTTGCATGAGGTCGACCGAGTCTGTTTAAACAGAGATGAATTGTAATGTTTAAAGTACACATGGGTTGAGAACAGAGGCTAGATTAAGGCTGTATCTCCCAGCTGTGTCCTGGCAGTGTGTGGACCTGGACCGGGCTAGAACTAGGAATAACAGGCTCTGAAATGTTTTCCTATGATTTCTGCCAAGAGGACACTCTTGCTCTGTGGCATCCTTGCTCTGGTCTTCTCCAGCGTTTCTATTTAAATTTGCATTCAAATTCATGTCATGCTGGCAAAGCGCCTCCGTTATAATGCGACTTTTGGAGACCAATGATAAGATTTGAACATAGTCGACAATTGAATAGGATGAACCATGCCAACAACCATTGTTTCAAAGGTCTGTTAAAGAATACAAGGCAAGAGTTTTATTTTAATTAGTACATTCAAATGTATCTGTCCACTTATGCTACACCCATTTATTAATTTAGCAGACACTATTATCCACAGTGACTTACAGTAAATTAAGATAAATGGCGGTAGATGAGGTAAATGGAGCCGGTAGAATTAATAAATCTTACACAAGGATACCCTAAGGTAGACTGTCGACATCGTGGATTTCGAACCGATGGCCGGGAGGCGAACGCCCTAGCCACAACTACACAATCTGGACCCTTATGTTGTGCTACCCAGAAAACCAAAAAGGGGGTCAAACATATCAGCACATTGCATGCAGGTGTACAGACGGACTATAGTGTGTTTGCAGGGCCAGCTACCTGAATAGTCTGTGGCCCGGATTGGCTTATTGTTGTATTTTTTGCTCGGTAATTTGTCTTTCAATAGGCATACACAACGGTTCTGAAGTATTGTGCTATGAAGCACATGGGGATCAAACAGTGGCGGGTTAAACACGAGCGCCTCTGTGTCGGTGTGGATCTGTTCTAAATCCCCAGAGGCGACATCCGTGTCCACGTTGGCGGTACTCCCAGCCTCATATTTAGATTCACACACATTCATGATGAAATTAAACGCTTTGTCTCTCTCTCTCTCAGACACCATCTCCCTTCATATCCCTCAGTTTCTCTTTCTGTTTCTCCCTCACTCCCTCTCACAGGAAAACACGGACACAGTGACCTACTTCCCATGTTTTTTTGCGTTCTGTCAGCAAAGAAGAAAGGAAAAGGCAAAGCAATCAGCCGCCATGATCTCAACTCTGCAGTTCAACACTCGTAACACACGAGGTGCAAAGAAAAATAGATCCACTTTGAAAACATGTAATGAACGCAGGGTGAATCTCCAAGACCACCCCAACTTCGAAAAAAAACATATCGGAATAAGATTTTCTAAGGATTGCTTGATGGAGTATCATATGTACTATGTGGATTCATTTCAGTTCAGGCCTAGAGAACTAAGCATTTGACATTCGATTTGTGGATGAAATTAAAAAAGAAAAGAAATGCGAACTAAAGTACAATACCATACCATCTCTCCGAATAGTGAAACAAAGCCAAATTAAATAGGAATAGAAAGAAAAGAAAGAAAATAAAGATACTTTAAAAGGTTATATAGGTAAGATTAAAGAGCTATTAGCTAAAAAAATATCAATGACAGAGAAATGCACTGAGCATGTGAGCACAAGCTCAGCAAAAGCAACACATTGCCCCTTCTACATAAAGTTATCCTTCTGCCTCACTTGAAATGTTCACAAAGAATATGTGCCCGTTTTATCATGTATGCATCTATCTCTCTCTCACTCTGACTCTCTCTCGCTTTTACTCCCTCTATCCTGCGCTCTCTCTCCCTCTCTCCTCACTCTTGTCCTCTATCTTTATCGCCTGCTCTATCTCCCTCTCTTTTCTTATGTTATGTTCCTCCTGGTATTGAACCCTTGTGAGTGAGTTCCTTTGCAAGTGCCAGTTATATGCGTCCAAGTGAGACCTTTCCAACGCTTATTGGAGCTGTAAAACATGTGCTATTAAATACATTTACTTACTTAAATGCCATTCATCCAATTTCCCTTGGATCCCAGAACTTCTAAAGGGACTCCGAACAAATAGTTATTGTTCGGGTGGGAGCAAGTTGCTATGGTGACATTTGAACGCTGGCATCTAGCCTTTGTATCTCCAGGGTGTAAGCCAGAGATCTCCTGCTGGATCATACGTGTTACGGAGAATGGGCCAGCAAACGGAGTGTAAGCCAAATCACTGCGTTGGCCTGATATCAATCTCAGTGTCCACTGAACTTCCACAGAGGTCGCGTTTACACAGGAGTAGAGAACCATGAAAGCTATCCAGGAGCCTAAAATAAGTGCTCTCTCTCTCTCTCTCTCTCTCTCTCTGTCTCTCTCTCTCTCTCTGACACCTCACAGGCATCCTTGGCATAGTGAGTTGTCGAGGTCCAGGGAGACGTGGTGGTGGAGATATTGGGCATGTTCTCACTTCCTTCAAAGAGCTTATGAAGATGCTCGTGGCTTTTCAAACACTATAACTTTGTGTAGGTGTGTGTGTGGATAATGAGGTGTATGGTACAGAGTGGGAAGGTAAGATATTCATTTCCACAGCCTTAGAGAAAGATAAAGATGGTGAAGGACGAGAGAGAGAGAGAGAGAGAGAGAGAGAGAGAGAGAGAGAGAGACACTAAATAAAGAACCATGAGAACGAGTTAGAGGCTATACTAGAGAGACTACAGAGAGAGGGAGACAGCTGGAAGTGTAAGAGGTACAGTGTGCAGTGAGTTCATGTCTGTGCTACACATTTAATTTGATCTTCACAGATTAAATTTAACAAAAATATGCTAAACCCTACAAAGGGCATGAAATCATCAAATGATTAGTTGAGAGGTCTCTTGAAACTCAGGTAGAAGTTAATGTGCTCCCTATGGGAACTGCACGGACAGGCGATTGCTTCCACCCACCCAGAAGCCGCAGAAAAAAAAAGGTATTGCTTTTATTCATGTAGTCCTAATTGGCATATTACTAAAAGTGAGCCAGTTGAAAGAAATTGTGCTTTGATTGCAGAAAATACAACATCAGCCCATCTCGGATATAAATGTTTACCCACAGAAGCATAGCATTAGTCTTGCCTCTCAGATTGTGACACTTAGATTGGTAAGAATGGATGGATAAATCATTGCTTAGATAACGACTATGTAAATATATGCATGTGCTATTGCCCCACATCTGTGCATTTGTATGCATGTCACAAGCATCCAAATCAACCAACAGCTTGACGCCAATCTGCTTCTAGGGCACATAAACACACATGCAGCAACAATGTATACATTCAGTACAATATAATCCATTCCTGATACATCATATTTGACATGGAAACATCAACGTGATTTGATATTTAACATTATAATTCCTGTTCCTATAATCCTATCATCCATATCTGATTGGTAAAAGCCATTGTTTTACCAAGAGAGAGTTGTAGCACCTGTACAACTGTCTCTTACTGTGTAAAAATTGAAGGCATGCAAGGTCATGCCGGTCGTATTACTACAGTTGCAGAGTAACAGGATTGAGGTTGTAATTGTGTTTAACCATGGCCTCTCGTCAACGTGGCGTGTACGTCTACCTCTGAGGTTCAGTTTGTGTCTGTATGTTAAGAGAAAGAAACCAAATGGGAAGATGGTGTTCCAAGAAACATTACATCCAATCCGATTTGGAAAGGGGATGTAGCCATAATGGTTGCTCAATATATAGTAGCCCAAAATGGCCAGTAACAGGTAACTCATCCAACTCAGGTAGCTAAGCAAAAGTATGCAAGAGTATGTACCACCTATAAAGGAAAAAAGCTGAGTCCATGTGGACATCTTCTCCTACTTTTATAAAACTTTCTGCATTCAGCTCAAGCACATAACCCACTACATAACGTTTTGTCTAAAAATATGATTTGGTATTCCTTTACTATTTGTATTTAATCTGTGTATTTTATACCAAACCCTTCAAGAAAATATGTACATGGAATTAATGTGTTTTTGGAAATAAGCTTTCCTTAAGTCCCTGCACCTAAAACATCATTAAAAGAACGAGTGTGTTTATGCATGCTTTAATTTACAGATATATATGATTCCACACATTTTTCCGTGCAATTTTTTCCTTTATTATTGTCATAGTTTTAATAAGTGTGTATACGTTTATTTACCAAAAAAAGGCCTTTACCTTACATATAGACATTCTAAAGATGAATAGCTTCATTCGATTTTTTTTTATGCAGATAATTAAATGAATTCTGCTGCAAGTGCAGACGGACATGCACAAACACAGACGCACACACGTATACACACAAACACACACACACACACACATTTCTAATTTGTCCATCCAATTGACATCCTCCATCATTCGTCTCTCCCAACCTCTCTGCCATTTTATATACACCTAGGAGCCCTCTATAAACCCTCCTATCTTCCCTTCATATTGCCAATCACATCGTCCCTTCCATTGTTCCTTTGGTATACAGCAGATGCAGCGCCGATCTAAGGAAATGTGCGCTTGACGGTTGAATACTACTCGGTCACTTAGTTCCTAAATCTAAAAACTTAGTCACAGGCGGGCATTTTGGGAGCACTTCAATGTGCCATTCCAGAGACTTGCTTGGCAAGAGCGACCACTTCCCATCGCTCAAGGTAATGCCCTGTGAGGCAATCCACATACAGTGAGCACTTTTTATAAATGGCGAGCTCAATATCAATCTGATGCAGTGCACTATCTCTCAAAGCAAATGGCAAGGCGGCTGACTGGCCGATGGGGCAGTCCCTTTGATGGCCTGTTTGACTCACTGACGGGCTGATACCTGGGCCCTGGATGGGCCATCATAGCAGCCTGATCTATGGGGCAGCTGTCTTCGCCAACGCTGGGCCTTTAACAAACACCATTAACTAGTTGACAGACTGGACGAGGCGCTCCGCCGGTTGAGTGACGGTCAGGGACGGCATCAGGTCGGACCCGCCCCCCTGTGGGGTGTTTGATGGGTGAAAGGATTGTAAGGAAAGTAAAAGAGGAGGGAGGCAAGGATAAAATAAACCTATAATGGTGTCTGCCTCACTTCAACACAGACATGATCCTCGTCAGCCTTTGATCAGTGGGGTGAGATGTGATGCATGTGTGTGTTTGAGTTTTCCTGTGCACGCGTGTTAGTGTGTGCATATATGTGTGTGTGTGTGTGCGCGTGCGTGCGTGTGTATGTGTGAGGGAGAATGAGTTTGCATCAGTGGGTGGGGGCGCGCGCGCGTGTGTGTGTGTGTGTGTGTGTGTGTGTGTGTGTGTGTGTGTGTGTGTGTGTGTGTGTGTGTGTGTGTGTGTGTGTGTGTGTGTGTGTGTGTGTGTGTGTGTGTGTATGTCTTCATCAGCAGGTGGTACTTTTTTTCTATTGCCAGTGCAACTTTCCTCATCAGCCAGATATTGCGCTCCTCCTCCTATCAAAAAGCTCTACCTACTAATAGTAACAGGCTTCTGAAGAAATATACTCAAATTTAGTTTTTCTTATTTGGCGTGCCGTCATCTACAATAGGGCATTTCTTCGCATGCTCTTGAATAGCGCTAGTGCTGCGATGCAATTAAAGTACCCCCATACGTTCAAAGCAGTTTGTCGTCATTGGAACTCATGTGGGTCGTGAGTGTGTTTCCAATTAGAGCCTGAACACTTGCAACGCCATAGTTTAGCGCTACAACGTCAAGCATTGCTCAAAACCTTGGCGTGCATCGCAGCGCCATTTCCACTCATTATGTTTAACCAAAAACAACGCTCCGTGGCTTGTCTCTTGTGCGGCCCACTTTAAATGGATGTTTTGCTGTTACCAAGTCACCCTCAGACCGAGAGTGGATCCGAAAGCAACTGACTTCCTCCACACAGCACTTACGGGATGACTTTGTCGCTACAGCCCTATTATTAAATGTAACATGGTGGCGCGGTGTCACTATTACATTGTTTGGGGAGTACCCTATAATATATAAATATATATACATTTTGTGTTTCATCCCATGCTTTACTAAAAATGTACCGTACCGAAAAACGTGACCCCAAAATCGTGATATGAACCTTAGTGAACCCTTAGTGTGTACGTGTGTGTGTGTGTGCATGTGAGGGAGAATGAGTTTGTATTGGTGTGTGTGCGCATGTGCGTGAGAGAGAGTGGATGTGTATGCATGCGTGTGAGTATGAAGTTGTTGCTGCATGCGTGTGTATGTGTTGGTATATGTGGTGTGTTCGTGTGTATGAGAGAGCTTATGGGTGCATGCATCCGGAGGGGGGCAGAGTCTCAATCTGTCCGTTACATTTTCTTCTTTGTTAAGGGCTGTAGAGGTTCAGAGGGGTGCCAGGGAGCAGGATGTCAAAGAAGAGATTTAACACCTCCCCTGGCTATTTTCTAAAGCAGTCTTTGGCTATTCTGTGGCCATAGCTCAGGGGATAAACACTTAGATTAGAGTTAACAGTGAAAAACACCCTTCTTTCTGCTCTTTAGAAGATAACTTATGTCACTGTTAGACACCCTTTCCAGTGAAATACACCTTGTGTGTCCATGTGATAACCCTCCTTCTAAGAAAACAATTGTACGGAGGGGAGTCCAGTGAAAATCTGCCTTTATTCAGTTTCCTTTATTTCTTCCACTTAGGCAAGACATCCTGCCTAGAGAGAATTTTCCCAATTGAAATTAAGCAAGTCTCTCTGCATTGTGTATTTGTATTCTCAAACTCCCGTCAAGAAAGAAGAAAAGGCCATTTAGACATCTAATAAATGAAACCCTACTAATAAATGTGATAAATGAGTTTTTAAAGCTTGCAACAACCTTAAAATAGTTTATGTGAATTAATATCTTCCCAAGGGTGGGCAGATGTTCATTGGGAGCCAGGCAGCAGAACAGAAGAGCTACGATTCATCAGAACAGAAGTAAGTTCTTACATTTTGGTTGCTTCATAAGACAATTATTGACTAACATAGGGAACGTATGGATTCTCATTCAAGTGATTTATTAGGGAGTTGTTCAGGTGTAATTTAAAATGTTTACAATAAAAGTATATACTTATTATAAGCTATACTATATGTATATTATATAATAGATATTTTAAAGATAGATCTGGATATAAGACAATACTTGTTTTTTATAATTATAGATTTTTTTTCATTTTTATCTGTATATTTGTAATCTATTTTCTATGCATAGTCACCATTAAACCACAAAGATCCCATTGCACCTCTTACAGCTCTGGGTACAATATTTATCATCATTTTAGCTATGGTGTGATCGTTGTTCCACTTTAACAAATATAAGGTGACACACACACAACATAAATGGATCAAGTCATTCTGTCGTTTCATAACTCGAGCAGTTTATGCTACGATTTCTGAGTTGTCTGTCTCTCCTAAGCCATGGCCCCCCTGCCAAAAAGTTTTTTTTTATAATGGATGTGCTTTACCTTCAACGGTACATATCATCTTGCAAGATTACAATAATTTACGACATGACCTTTTTTTTATTAAAAAAAAGTGCTGAAGATGTTCTTGACATCATGAACCTGTACCTTGACCTGTGACCTGTTTACGAGTACCAGATTATATTGGTTGCAATTCTTTATTGCGATTTAAAAGCAGCATCCTTGCAACATGCATCATTTTAGGAAGTGCACAATTGCACAATTTCACTTGAGATAAAAGACAAGTCTAAGTTAATAAGTGTATTGTACAAGACACATACATTCTTTTATGTAAAATGTGATTGTGAAAGACATCAGAGTGAATAGCCAAAGACCAAAATGTAAGGTGCCAACATTCATAAAGGCAACCAGTGGCTGAACTTTAAATCGGCTCAGCCAGCTTTGTCATTGTTCAATTGTTTGGTTATAAAGAGACTGTAGGCTGCTTTATAACACACATTTATTTACCCTTAAAGCAATAGAGTGTGCAATTAGGTCATATAACGGTCTCAGCAGGACTGCAGCAGTTATTGTTGCATGGATTCATGGATGAATTGAGAGGTTTATCGACTGGCTTGAGTTCTAGGTGGTCAATATAATGGTTAATGATTCAACAGTGTCGGTAAACATTGTGCCAACTGCTGCAAGGAGCTTAGAATCGCTTGTGGAACGTTTCAACAATGTTAAATCACTGCCGACACGGTTCATTCGCAGATTTAACAACAGCATAATAAGAATATCATGAATTTCAATTAAATATGTATTTTCTATATGGAGAGTGAATAAGCTGAATCTAGATTTATTTTGTATCAAATCAAAACCTGGTGCTTAGCAGACTTAATAGATGTATTATTCGGCTCTAGGTGACACCAGAAAGATTATTCAACCTTAGTGTATTTTATCCTCTAATATTAAATTTTATCCAGTGCTCCTGAAACATCTCTGAAAATCTTGAGGGCACAAAAGCACTGCAAAGTATAAGGTGATAAGGTGACTAAGCCACCTCCGTTTTCAAAATAGAAAATCGACAAACCTATTTAAGCTGGGTTTTCTTTGTGGATAGGTGATAGAGTAGTAGGTAGCTAATGCACAAATTGTGCACACAAACAGAAAAAACTTGTTCTTACCTTTTTTGAGAAGGGCCAGCAACCAACACGAAAAAGCATGTAAGAGAGAGACAGAAGAGGGAGGGGGATGAATAAATATATTTGATGTCATTGTTTTGCAGTTCATATTTGCAACTCTCTAACAGAGACAGATACTCTTCTTACTCTCAAAAACAACTTCTTGGTGACACATCCCCACAAACAGATTGTTTATCAGCAGCTGACTGTGAAACGTCACATAACATTAAGGAACAAAGTGGCACCGATAGAATCTGTCTGCCTCAGAATGATGGCAATGTGACTCAATATTCGTGCGAATGGACGTTGGCGGGTGTTTTTTTGGTTTTGTTGTCATGGAGGGCCATTTATGGATCACGACGAGCAAGCCAACCAATTATGGTCGCGGCAACACAAGAAAGACGGAACAAAAGAAACACACACAAAAAAGAGGACGTATGGCACACACAACGTTGTCATCTAATCAGCACGTAGATGCGGGACTTGAAAGCGGCTGTCTGAAACATTGTGAAGCGCGAGCAGGGCGATCAGACACCACATCAGACATTGCCATTGATTTGTTCTACAGTCTTGAGCAATAAAATCTTAGGTAAGACTCTCGGAAAAATGATTATTAATTTCCTGTTGTGTTCTGAGGCCCAACAGCGTAAGACGGACAGCTCTGCAGGATCCAGGGGAGAGATAACTCCCCGCACTGACACCGGAGGAGAGGCTAATTGTGGATTACCAGCGCACCTTCAGCTGAGGCATTGATAGACAAGGCAAGCTGATTGCTTATTGGAACGATAAGTCGCTACACATTTGGGATTCCAATAGGATATGATTTAACTGAGCAATTTCCTGCATATGTTATGCAAAAACACACTAATAAGTTTGATGCAGTGTTAGTAGACAATCCTTGCACACAGCATCATTTTCCACATTTCAATCCTACTGTAGGCCTTTGTTAGACTGGGTACCCCCAGCCCGATTTGAATTTGCCCTGCAGCAGGGGCTTGGGAAGAAGCAATACTTTTCTTCCTGTTTCCGATCCGCGTTTACTGGTGCCAATCACCGCGCTGGCTATTCCCCCTGGCGCGCTATTGGCTAGTTTAACACAATGACGACAGGGATGCGATGGCAAGCAGCTTTTTGTCAACGAAGATGCTGCTCCCCCGTACTCATCCTTCCATCTCCAGTACGCGGTCAAATCGGGTGTGAGAGAACAGTAACGCAGCGATTGCAAATTCGTTATTATTATTATTATTACACATTTCTATTATTATTATTATTACATTTCTTCTCCCCCCGCTATTGGTGCTGCTTGTTCAACAAGCAATTTGCCCATACACCGAGCAAAATGCGATGTGTACTAGCATATGGTTAGGTTACCAGAATGCTGAAATGAATAACAGGCACATTTGTTTTTTGGCAGTTCATATATCCACCAAATATTGGGTGTTATGTTTTCTAAATAATAAAAGGTGATGTAATTACTTGTTCCATATTAACATTGTGAATGTAGAACTATTAAAGATTGGGCCCAATGGTAAACTGAGGTTTTAAGCTTTGCTAAACCAGCGAAAAAACATTAGGCTAATCACTGGCCTCTACTTTAAGTGAACTCAGAACTCTGATAAAATGGAGGATGATAGATAACCAGCCAACAGCAAGAACAGAACTCGCTTTAGGGGGTTTGGTGAGAACGGGAGAGAATACAATCCTTCAACATTGGCTTAATACGCCCAAAGCTTTTGTACCACTACTTTCCTTTTTGTTGCATAAATAAGATAGCCTAATCCTTATTGATTTCAGAGGGGAACTCTTTTAACTTTTTAGTTTTTGGACTTTTGTGACTTCCTAAGGGACATCAAGGTTTCATCTTGCTGATAACAATGGCATTACTCCTATCTTCTGAGAGGGAGTGGGAAAGCCTCTGAGGTGTTATAACAATGTCCAGCTCCAAGCATTTTGTGATCACATGCATATCACCGCTCGTGCATGTCATTGTGTTTGTGGTGGGTTTTATGTGTTCTATTTGTGTGTGTGCAGAGAAAACAGATTTGAAAACCACTGTGCACGACGTGCAACAACAGCTATCATGAACACAAAATATGCAATTCAAAGAAATCCAGTGTAAATTCCCTCCCATTACCGTGAATGTACATGGCTGGTTGGTTTATACTGGAAGCATGAATACATATATATATATATATATATATATATATATAAAAGCTTGACTTGAAATTCACCTGAAGGGGGAGATATTGATGTGTTAAAACAGCCATTATTATCCAAGGTAGTGAAACAGGATCATAACAATGATGCTGATGCAGCAACTACAAATGAGAATCCAAGATTGTGGAAAGGGAAAAAAACAAACACACACACAGACACACACGAGCGCACCCACACACACACACGACGCATGCGCACGCACCCTGCTGATGGTCATTGAAAATGATCCCCAATTCATTTTTCCAAGCGTCCATCCACCACTGCCAGACGCTCTATGCAGCAGCGTTGACACTGAATATCAAGATAAAAGCGCATTTAATAGCGCTAGCACCGTAAGCATTATAATCTACCGCTTAAGCAAGCAGACGGCTAAAAGAGCATTAGTCTTACCATATCGAACGCGTTCTTATAACATGACAGCGGGCCTTAGATCGGGCTACTTTCATACTGGCACAGGGCCATCGCTTGCTGGGACTGATATGATCATATGCTAAGTCTAAAATAAACTGTGAATACTATTGAGGTATACTATAACTGACATAATAAACCATGGGCTTTTATACTTGGCTTGAAATGTGTAAGCATTTGGGGAGGGAGGGAGGGAGGAGGGGGAGAGTTGGAGCTGGAGTCGTGGGTTAAATAGTGTTTTTAAGGGAAGTAAAGAAGGTAATATTTCAAACTCAAGTATTTCCAGCAAGGCGTACATATTCTTGTGTTGTTATTTAGGGGGAACCATTTGTTTTCCTCGGTCCCTCTGGGGAGGGATGTGGTTCGGGACACAATCTCGGAGTGAAACAAATTCCGAGCTGAACATCTTACACTGTAGGAGCTGTGGCCATTTTACTGGTGCTGGTGGGTTGGCCTGGTGACTCAGCCCGCTCGTGTGGTAACCATGTAGGTGGTACATCTTCCAGCGACCCGGGTCCATTACCCACTGGGGATCTATTCTACTTATAATTCCCATTTTTTACTACCCACTCTCCTGTTCATAACGGACCAAAAAAGACCATCAAATATGTACAAATTTAAGGAGAATGAAGGAGTGAATAAAAACACCCAGGCCCACATCTGATGAAACAGCACGAAACATAGATTATTTAACATTTTACACTGGCATCAACCTATCCGGCATGTAATGTGCAACAGACTTATAGGGAAAGATTTAGAAGCAACTTTTATCATCATCCCACATCCATTTACCCTCTTTATCGGAATCCCGGCCCATCACGAACCGGCACAAACATCTCAATTTCGCAAAGGGAAATACTTTCTGTCAATTGCATTTTGGCTTTCCAAAAACCCTGTATAATATTGCATACAATGTGGGATTTCTATGGATTATTTATGGTTTAATAGGAATTAAAAGTTATATACACAAGACCTTGTACACTACATACAAACTAATTACAAACTTTTCCATGTAAAGGTGAAATTTACAAGGTAAAGTTTGTGTCCAGAACAAGATGTTTCTCTCTGGAAACTAATGGGCGAAGCTTAACTTGTCAGTGCTAAGTGGTCTTCTCAAGGGTGCAACTCCTTGTCCTTTAGCACACAGCTAAGTCTGCTTGCATAAATAATCCATGGGGGTGTTTATTTACAGCGTCAAGATCAATGCTACCCTCCCATCAATAACAGCCTGGGAACCTGTACACTTGAAGCCTATAGATCGGCCCACATCAATCTCCCTCATCCTCCCTTCGGTCTCCTATCCCGTCCCACCGTTTTGAATCTATTCCTCTCTCGCTGTGAAACTGATAACCTTCATCTTCCATTTTGGACACCTTATGGAAGACAGATTAATGCACAAGCATTCATCTGAAAATACAAGCCCCTTCTGGCTCTCTCTCTCCTTTTATTTTTGTTAGATGTCCTTTATTTAGGTGAGTGCTGCATGCACTCAACTATTGTTCTTCGTAAGTTTTATTCTAAATTTCTTTCCTCTTTATTATTCTCTATAAACTTTGGGACCTATCTCCTTCCTCAATTTTTCATCTAGAGACTCCATTCAAATTTTAAAATGTTCAGAATAGCTTGGAATCGCCAACTTCTTTTCAGATTTTTTTAATATTTTATACTAAGGTATTCTACTTTTAAAACACTTTCTTGTTTTTAACATGGGCGTCAATGGGAGGCCTCTGGTACTTCAACTGTTTAAGACGTAACTAAATAAATGTTCAACCGTTTATCTTTGTTCAAACCATTTAACAAATCTACAAACTTGTATCTTCAATAATATCCAAACGGAATTTCGATATCATTTAAACTTTATTCAGAATCAAAGTTTTAGTTTCATACCGGCTTTGTTTTCAGTTGGTCTCATTGATTTACGTTGACGCTGGAGCGTTAGGACTAGGGATGTAACGGCATGAAAATTTTACCTCAGGGTTTTTGAGACCAAAATTATCGGTATTATCGCGGTATTTTCAAATACCCAAAATATGCCCATACTTCAGTATATATTCCCTATCGAACAGAAATCCCTTTACATATAACCTACGTGATACTTACAGCCAATTTATTCTACTTCGTTTAAGAATGTTTGATTCTGATTGGCTGGGAGGAGGGCATTAAGTCAGCGGGCAGGTTGCCCGCTGACTTGTCGGTTGTACTTGCTGCTGTGCTGACTGAGCACAGCGTCATCAAATAGTAGATCAATATGCTGCTTGTATTTTGGAATACTCGATTCTGATTGGCTGCAGGGTGACCATTAATCCCTGATATATGGGCACCTGCTAAGTAGTTCCAGTCAAATTGTCTGTTCAGCCTTCAAAACAAGAGCTGGTAAATTTGAAAAAATGCATTAAACTGTAATCAGAAAAGGCGGTTATATGCTATAGACCGTATAGTACCTGTGGTATAATGGCTTGGACGAATTTCAAATTATAAATATGTACAATTTATGTTGAAAGTATAAACCATCGCGATTCCCATTGAAAAGAATGGCGCTGTGATTAGTCTTCAAAAAAAGAGCTGGTCAATTGGGAAAAATTAATTAAACTGTAATCAGACAACGCGGTTATATGCTATAGACCCTAGAGTATGTGTGGTATAAAGGCTGGGATGAATTGCGAATTATAAATTTGTACAATCCATAACGTTAGCTCTCTGGCTCATAGCTAGGCGGACTACAATACCTCCCATTGCCAAGTCGTATCTAAGGTTTGTCCTATTTACTGGAGGAGTGAACAACATTACCGTTGCATAAGAACCTTACGGGAGGGTAATGATTGTTTCAGGTATTAGTCAAACCCTCAGGCGTTACCAGGGAAACTAAATTCTGGCTTGTGAAAAACTTTATATTTGGTTTGTAAAACACACACAAAAATATATATATGTTAAGCTTGCTGGTAGTTCTACCATGAGGACTCAAATCACGCGCTGCTGGCCGCCAATCACCAGCTACCAATCACCTGCCTACACCTGCTCTATAAAGAGTAGTCTCACATATGTCTTTGCTGCTCAGGTCTTCGTTCAACGCACCTCCATCCACCCCACCACCACCAGGTCGGCCTCAGTCTACTTGTCCAGGGGAAGGCTCCGCCCCTGCTAGTCCTGGCAGGATACGCCGAGTCCGCACGTCAACCTGGATCAGTGACGGGGCTCATGCCAAAGATTTACCATGCAAAATATTTCCATGTCGTTATTTAAATAAATCCTGTTCATACTTATCAGTGATCGAGTCTTTATGGGAGAAATATATATAAAGGTCTTAATTTATTTTCTTTGGCGGGTGACCATGGTATAAGATGGATAATGCCCTTCGAGGTGTCCAAAACATGTTTGATCGATCGTAATTAATGGGGGGCTACTTTTTGAGGGAGATGAACTCAAACAGAGTATACATTTAATAAGCATGCAATATGAATGCATGATTATTAAAGTATTTGAATTATTTTATTATGTTGGCAAGCAAGAAGTATAATAAACGTGACATTCACCTCAAGGCAGGGCAATAAACAGTTTGATATGCCCGGCTCGTGGAAGGTTACCGCCCTCGACTTCATCTCTGGCGGCAAGCCGTCCACGAGCCGGGCATATCAAACTGTTTATTGCCCTGCCTCTCTGTGATCATCCCATACATATTTTACAGAAGGATACAACTAGAATGTTTCCATTTGTTGTAGATCAATGATCATGGACAAAAAAAATTAGACCATGAGCAATAACAATTACCATCATGTAAAAAATACTTTTGGTTGATTTCAGGAATGTAAGTACTGTGAAGCGCAAACTCCAGTTGGAGAAATACATTTTGAATATAGAGGTGGCAGAGAGACTTTGAACAGCCATGATGAAGTTCAACATGATGAAGTGGGCAAAAACCAATATTCTTCAGTTTAGTTCACCCTCCTCAAGAACTCAAGTTGCTTATTTTTCGCACAACAATAACAACCAATGGAGAGGGCTTACATTGAGAGCAGGATTGAGAAGATTTGAATTATCTCTTATGAGTAATTCTTATTGCATCAAGCATACATAACAGTACAAACACATGACACACAAGTCTTAATAGTCAAGTCAATATAAATGCTGCAGTACAAGAAGATCTCTAGAGCTTAAATACTGCATTTTGTTGTCGCTGTTTTTGTTCAATTTCCTCCTGAATATGAATGGCTCCAAAAAACATCTACCAGCACTTCTAAGGGAGAACCTTCTGAAATGTCAACTTCAAAATCAAAAGGCCCAGAACCCAGAAGTATTTGATTCTCTTCATACCCCTCTCAATAGTGAGGGAAAAACATGGTCTGTTTGATGCCTGTTTTAAACCATGGATCACACCCGTATTGATCAGTGTTGAGTCTTTGGATAATCCCAATCAGGAGCCCATTGATCAGCAAAGCATTTACAGCCAGTAATTGTAATCAATTGATCTCATTCCTGAGGGGCAGAATGTTGGAGGCTGTGCCGGATGTTGACTATATGTTGTGACCCTCTCAAGGGAGGGGTTTCATGTTTTTTTATGGCAATAATGCCACATTTTCCACGATACGATAATGGTAAACATTGACGTAACTGTAATTACTGACAATAACATCAACTAAGTGTCAGTTACAAAGTCATTCCTACGATCGCAGCTCTGAGAAGCAATTATGTTGCAATCCTAATTACACCTCCGGATGATATAAATAGGAGCGAGAGGGAAGAGACCTCATGCACACACACGCAGGCACACGCCCAACAAACACACACAACATAATGCATGGCTTCGAGGAAATGCAATACTTACCTCTGATCAGAACAATCTAATTATAGTTTTGGCCTTGGTTCGGGGTGTAATCTTGGTGTGTTTCAAGTTTATTTGGACTGCTGTACTCCAGAGTTTCTTTCTCATTCATGTTCTTGTATGCAGAGATGTTTAAAGCGATGGTGGGAATACCAATGGAGGTCCGTTAGCGAACCGAGGTACGAGAACATCGTACGAAAAATCTGAGGGATCAGCGAGTCAACACAACACAGTTAAACAGAGAGAAAATAAAGGAGAGTGAGAGAGAGTGCTTGAGACATAGGGTCTGGTAAGAAGATAAGTGGTGTCAGGGAAAATGACCCCTATTAGTCCCTCTTATCGTAGGTCTTTTCTGCTCTCGCTTCATCAGAGCACAGGCAGCCTTTAGCGGCTGTGGTCTAAACCGCATGTCCACACAGCTGATGTAGGGCCATCACTGCTCCTATACCTTTCCGCTATGCCGGTCATCGCATAGAGGTCAAGGTCCACACTGATCATTGCTAACATAATCATCCAAAGTGTTTCAACCGGGCGCTTCATACTGATGAATAAATGAGGGCAGAGCGGGAAAAGTGCCGTCCCAAGCAAACCGACGCCATAGTCTACGGCGGATTGGAATGGTTTCTATTAATAGGCCCCAGCATATGGCCGACGCAGCCTTTATTATTGCTTTTTAAACTATTGAGAGAATCATCGGCCACCAGGAGGGACATGGACGCTCCTTGAGGACATTTGCGTACTCAAGGGAGAGTTGATATACCTACACTGTCGCCAGGGGGGATTTGCTTTGCCCGTTTTATTAGAAGCCAACTTTGCAATGGCGCCCTTGCAAAGGTGCCATGGTATCAGTAAAACTCATATATAAAGGGCGGGGTGCAAGAGAAGAGAGAAGAGAAGGGGAAGAGACAATAAGGGGAAAACAATGTTTTGAAATGTTTAGAGAAGCATGGGGGGATGCGATCAAGCAAAGAGGACATCAATGGACGATTGGGCAATGGTCAAATTAAAAGGGAGAAGGTGAGGAAGGGATCAAATCAATGAAAGAGAAACGAGGCGTAAAAGGAGGAGAGGCCTGGCGTTGGTATGTCGTATTATTGTTTTGCTGTCAGGAGTAAATATTTTACAAAATGAAATATATGAGAGTGAGAGAGAGAGAGAGAGAGAGAGAGAGAGAGAGAGAGAGAGAGAGAGAGAGAGAATAGGCACCGTGAGTGTAGGTGAATAAGTAAAGCAAAGGAACATTACAGATGGGGTATGGAAGGATAAAGGGAGGGGTGGCGTGCCCCTCCCAGCACACGCCCCACACACACGTCCCACACACACGCCCCACACACACACACACTTCCTTCAACACACTGTATGTTATGTTTTTTAATCGCTTTGCTTTCCATTACACATTGCAGCTTGATAGAATCAATCACCACGACAACCTCCCTCATGCTATCAACTTAACAACCACCCTCACGGGGTCACCGCGACAACCACCCACACAGTATCACCGTGACAACCCCCTTCACGGTAGCACCGCGACAACCCCCTTTCACGGTGGCAGTGCAGTCCACGACCCCCCCTTCAAGGTAATAAGGGGAGGTGGAGGAGAGAGAGAATGGGCTGGACCTGATGAATACGGAATGATGGAAGACGGTCCAGGTGAAGGAGGAGAGGAATACAAAGAGAGAAAGACAAAGAGATATTAACTGAGAGGGGTGGGTGGGTGGGGGGGAGAGAGAGAGAGAGAGAGAGAGAGAGAGAGAGAGAGAGAGAGAGAGAGAGAGAGAGAGAGAGAGAGAGAGAGAGAGAGAGAGAGACCAGAGAGAGAGAGAGAGAGAGAGAGAGACCAGAGAGAACAGAGAGAGAGAGAGAGAGAGAGAGAGACCAGAGAGAACAGAGAGAGAGAGAGAGAGAGAGAGACCAGAGAGAGAGACCAGACAGAGAGACCAGAGAGAGAGAGACCAGAGAGAGAGAGAGACCAGAGAGAGAGAGAGAGAGAGGGAGAGGGAGAGGGGGGGGGGGGTCTGCCCACTCTCAGACGGTGAAATAATGGCATATTTCCAGATGATGGTTCAGAACAACCACCTTTCTTGTGTTTCCCGACAGACATATTGAGGCACATTCAGCTATAGGAGACCCCAGACGTTCTGATTGATTATCTGAAGTTAATATATATCCAGAGGAGTCAATGCTATTATATTCAGCATTGTGGTGAAACAGGTTGTCTGCATTTTACTGCAGAACAAGGATTGTGTAAGGGACCTCAACAAGACAAATAGTTACCATACATTCAGACACTAGAGTAGCCTAAGTAAATCCTCTTCCGCTTGGTGTGTGCGTTGGGCCTGGTGTGTGCGTTCTTCATTTTGACAAGTAGAACATGATTTTGCTGAAGTCCTTGAGATGGCAATGCAAAACAAGGCATGAATATAAAATATTGCTTCTACCTTTCCACAGAAAATATTTTTTTCTTTCCTTTGCTGCCATCAGAAACGGCATGTTCCAAAGTTATAATCATACAAGTAATTTTCACGATTGCAAACATAAAACGGTTAAAAAGAGAAAGAAAATATATTTCAAAATCCATTTTCAGGACAAAAAAAGAAATGAAAACAAATGGTAATAATTACGATTTTCAGGACACAAAACGTTCTTCTCCAACCTTCTTGGTTTAAGGTTGGAGAAGAACGTTTTGTGTCCTGAAAATCGTAATTATTACCATTTGTTTTCATTTCTTTTTGGGGTTGAAACAATTCTGTTTCTGACGTCCCGAAATCCAAAGACCAGTGAGTCAACCACCCGGCGGGGAGACACCGGGTTATATATGCAGCGGCCCCTATCTGAATCTCACCAATGCAATGCCACTCACACGGATTGGTTTATATTCATCGCAGGTCCCCCAGTCCGCTGCAGGGTGCTAAGTGATTGAAATATCACACAGTCAACTCTAATCGCATTCCTCTGCTCATGTAATATTCCCTCCAGGCAACCCCAGTGAGCCTTTGCCTTTTCATGTCCTGCATTTGCTGACTGGAAGGCAAACACTCAAGAAGTAAATATTTACACCCAACCAACATTTATGAAAAGAAAGAAACTGACGCGTGACCGAGTGACCGTTGATTCGATTAACGGACATCAATTCTTTGTCTCGATAAGTCCACCGATCTAAAAGACGATTCGTTCCACCCGTTTGGTGCCTGTTGCATCTAATACATCATTATTCATGATGGTGTGATTTCATTTATTTAATTAAGTATTGAGTGATTTATTTATTCTTCCTTAAAATATGTCCTACTGGTTGGTCGGCGGATTGTTTCCCACGCCTGAGAAACACTAATGAAATTACTCCTCTCAAATCCGTTCCCATTATCATTAAACAAGATACAGATAGCGGCTGTGCTCACAAAGATGCATATGGTATCCGTGTACAACCTCTGCAGAAACAACATGATGCAACATGTGACAAACCCATTCTTTAATGGTGAATGACACCACATTCATTGCAGTATTTTTCATTGGAGCAGCCAAGCAAACAATGATTTACTTCCTAGCCCTGGATAGTCCGGAGGGAGAGGAGTTTTCTAAGCCTGGACGTGGCTCTGTATTTCCCTGCTCCATTTGCCAAGGCCTCGTCTCCGTCGAGATAATCCTGGTGACGTGTTGCGATGCTAATGCTTGAGTCACCACTGTCCATTCCGGTTAGAAACAGACGACTGTGTTTCTCCTGTGTATTAACTAAAAAGCACCAACAGAAACGCATTACCCGAGACACCTGTGGAGCGATTCAATATTCAGGCACTGCAGTGGGGGTGGCCATGTTGCTTTATGTTATCCTGGGCCATGGCCACTACTGAGTCATTTCAAATTGGGCAGTTTTGGGGATTGATGTTTGGATCCCTGTTGTCCAATGCATCCATTTTAAAAAGGTCTCTGTTTTTTATTGCGAATGTGTGGCCATTAACCAGTTGATTGTGCATGTCGAGTGGCATGCGCATGTTCAGCTAATGAGCTAGTTTGCACATGGCGGTAGCTTGTGTAATTGGCAGTAAGGTGACCCGTCTCTGTGGAATTTGTATCTTTGTAACGTATATTGTACTGCTGTAAACCCATCTTACAATTCAAAGAAAGAAGCTGAAAAATATAGGTTGATACCTGATTTGTGGTTCCCTGCACTAGTAGCTACTATAATTAGAATTTCCTTGGGCATTTGGAATGGTCAAGTATTCAGACAAAGAGACAGAGACACACGTAGTCAGATATGCAAACAATGTGGTAGTACATTCTAAAAACCAATGATACAACAATCAGATCAGTCCTAAACATCACAATACATCAAATATGTTTGAAGCTTTGGCAATAAAAAAGACCACAATCTCAACTTGGCATAGCAACTGAACACCATATTAATCTCATATCAACTCTCGCTCCAACAACGACGGAGGAGAAGTGAGAGTATAACAGATTGTGTATTGGCATATGGTCATGCACATATGGGAATTGTGTTATATTTTCCACATACGAATTTGATTAATAACAGAGAAAATGTTAGCGTGTGTATTTGTACATGAGAGAGTATGTTTGTGTGTGCACCTTAGTGTGTGTGTGTGTGTGTGTGTGTGTGTGTGTGTGTGTGTGTGTGTGTGTGTGTGTGTGTGTGTGTATGAGTGTGTTTGTGTGTGACATAGTACATCTCTGTAAATCTCAGCTCCAATTACGACAAAGGGTTTTCCCGGATCCCCTGAGGGATTATACTGTTGTAAAGAGCCCAAAATCAACACCCCATCACCTTAGCCACCTTCAAAAAAAATCCTAGGGAGATGAACACACATTTTCCCTTCGTCCCCATAACATTGTCCCAGCATGAGCCAAGGGCTTCATTGATTTCCACTACTTTGTAGAAATTACACAACGATTTTGTTAATCAAAGGAATTGACCGTCTCTTAGAGCAACAAAACTGACATCATCTCAGGGGGTGTATAACTGTCTCCCATCACCCCTGTGCACTTAATCAGACACATTGTAATGTCAACCGTCAAACCCTAATCCAATTAGTTTTATCTTCTTTAGTTTAACCATCACATAGTTCATGCCCATTATCAAAGCTGAACACATTAGTCACTTAACAATGACTGATAGCAAAGGAAATGTATTGAAACGTAATGAAGGATTTGGTAAATGCTGTCACTTTTAACTGAAGGGATAACTGAGCAAATTAGGCCACAGTGGGTGGAGATATTTAGAATTTCCTTTATGGCAGGTTTGTGATCTGTTGAGTATAACTGTAAACTAAAGCCACTGCGAGGATCTTTAGAAGATTTCCTGAAGCTGTTAAATGTACATATACACCGTCACTCTCCAGTGTCTATGTTTTAAAGGGAAATGTGAACGTCATGTTTAAATAAACAGTGTGAATAAAGGGTTTCAAAGGCTTATTAATAGAAGCTTTATTTCTGGTCTGCATTGCTAATATGAACAGAATTTATTTTATTAAGTAAATCAATATTTTGCAATATTGCGTTACGCTAGAGGAGAACGTCGTTTTTTTTGTGTCAGCTTGTGAAGAAAGACTCTGGGTTCAGAAACAACATTGCGGCGGCGTGTCTGAATGACACCTGAATGTAATTATGTGTATTGTTTGTGCGGCTGGGCGGAATCACATTCACAACCCATTCGAACAATTCATTGTTTCCAGACATGAGCTCTTTCATTTGGGATGTCTATTGAATTAAACAAATATTAGACTCAACCGAGGGGCCGTGCCGTGGCATACTGAAACGCCCTGCCGTGTGGATGGTGTGTCATAGACAGACAATTACAAGACAAAATGTATTTTAATTTCCTTGAAATTATCAAGGAATGGTCATTCACATCAAACTAGATAATGAAAAACCTTGAATGAGTAATGCAGGGAAACAAAAGAGTCTCAATGCAAACGGCTCTTTTTTAGTGTTTGCTCCCGGCTGTCCGCGATGAAGAACAAACTGACCTTCCTCAGCTCTTTTTTTGTGTAGTACTTTTTTGAACCGACACTTTCATTGTGTTTATCCAATGTACTGACCATGACAGGGAAAAATGGAAGTGCCACTGTCAGTGCGTTTTAAAACTACTTTCAGTTTAAACAATAAGCGAA
>NC_044053.1:17571556-17654056 GCF_902167405.1 Gadus morhua
TATGGAGATATATTGCTTTCATTATTTTTATTATTATTTTATGAATGATATTTATGAATCTATTTATTAATTGTTATTTATTATTATTTAGCTGTGTAAGTCTGGTTGCCTCTACTGTCTCGTTGTCTTTATGGCAATGACAAATAAAGTACTTTGAACTTTGAACTTTGAACTTGCAGACTTAACTTAACTTATCGCACAAATCAAGCATTGACGAGAGTTGACGTCCTCTTGTAACTTTACTGTTACCATCTTGTCCAACTAAAAGTGCATTTTAAACCATACTGTCATCCTCTGGAAATCCCTGTGCTTTTATTGTGACAATGCTCGTTAATTACAAGTAGGATTCCCTGTAACAAAAGGTTAGAGTCGTTTTCTAAAACTGGCCTCCTGCTGGCGAATGTGCTGTTTTAATGAACAAAAGTCAGTGGGAACATGGTTGTTAAAGCACGACTGCTAGGTAATAAAATCTCACAGGGTTACGTATTTTTTTCATTTGCCAATGACTTGATGATGGTGAAACTTATCTCTAAACTTGGCTTTCACTATGAGTGCTCGTTAAAAATATTAATAGTCATGGAGACAGCTAAACATATTAGTGTGAGACACTATAAATGTCACCTTTCAGATGTATTTGTCTGCATTAAACACAAATTGAATGTACAATAATTCCCTTCGTAGAAATAATGAATGGTGTTGTTTTGTACTATTATTACCTGCTTCATATTGACTTTTCATGGATTGTTGTTATTACTATAAATGCATAAGTGGAAGAAATATTATCCATGTAATTATCGCAACCTTTTGAGACTTTAGTCACAAATTATGAGTCTGACTTACGTAACCGTTAACGAGAATATTGCTGCATTATTGATGAGTGTTTCTGAGAGAGAGAGATAGCGAGATAAATGAAAAGAAAGAGAGAAGAACGAAGAGACACATGGAGAGTAACTTGATGGGTAAAGGAAAGTGGGCCAACCAATATTGTGTCACTGCCAGTATCCACGGTGGATACCCCCCATACCCTCTTACACAGAAGGCTTACACCCGGCCATGAAGTGTGGAGAAACCTCTCTAATCTCTCTCAAGTAGTCTCCCTCGAATGATATACCACCATCAAGCTTTCTAAGAAACTAGTGCGTAAAAAGACACAATCGTTTACAGGGGTGGGTTTAAAAGGTTGAAAGGTGATGTCCGCCAGATCTGAGGCTCATAAAAGCAGGTTCAACAGGGCAATTGTGTGTGTGTGTGTGTGTGTGTGTGTGTGTGTGTGTGTGTGTGTGTGTGTGTGTGTGTGTGTGTGTGTGTGTGTGTGTGTGTGTGTGTGTGTGTGTGTGTGTGTGTGTGTGTGTGTGTGCGCACGCGTGTGGTTGTTGTTGTTGTTGTATGTGTCGTGTGGGTCGTTGTGTGTCATGTCGGAGTGTGTGTGTGTCTTTGTGGGCCCGGCGGGCGTGCGTGTGTACATGTGTGTGTTTGTACATGAACAAGAACATGTGACCATCTTTTATTCTGAGAAGTGTGACTCTCTGACTACTAGTAGCCAAGGCTTCTAGTAGTCAGGGCTACTAATAGTTTAGACTACTATTCGTCAAGGATGCTAGTAGTCAGGGATGCTAGTAGTCGGAGGCCATGGTTGCCATGGTTAAATTTTCCGTGGGATTTCTGTTTAAAAAATGAGAGCGAGATAATTGACGAGTGACTCATCCTGAGCTCTCCTCAAACTCACTATCTCTCTCCTCCTCTCTCAATCTCCTTCTCCATATACATATAACTCTATCTCCCTCTCCCCCTGTGTATATGTGTGTCTGTTTGAGTGAGTGTGTATCTGTGTTTGTGTGTGGGTGTTTGTGTGTGTGTGCGTAAAAAACGATTTGATAATACAAAAGCCGATAGATGACTGCAATACAATCATACAGATAAATAATAATTATTATCATTATAAACATTACACTTCAAGACTCCAGCTCCATGGTAACAGTTCATATCACGCTATTTTATCCTCAAATCTGTGGAGATGTCTGCAATTTTAAAGCACATATATATACGGATTTATATTATATATATATATATATATATATATATATACATACATACATCTATATAAAATCTGAAAGAAATCAAGGTCACCCAAGTGTGGCCCTGTCTACACATACACACACCCAGCCCAGAACCCCAACCGTGGGCACTTGGACCCCGTTGGAGACCCCCCACTCACACCTCACAATCCCCTCCAGCCCAAAGAGAGCCATGGAGACTAATGCTGCGATGGCTGCCACGGATCTGACATCCGCCTTAACCTGCAGGGCACAATCTGGCAGCGGGGGCATCCTGGCACACAGAGGGAACAGCATGGAGGACCAGGAGATCTCACATACACACTAACACACACACACACACACACACACAAACACTCACAGAACCAGGGGGAGCAGCTCAAACAGTGGCACATGTCATCGCTGATGTCCCACCCGCCACACCACCACTCATTACCACCCCCTGCAAAGAAAATGTTTGATCGGGTCGCCAGATGGAACCAGTGAAAAATCTTGGGGTGAGGACAGAGGGGAGGATGGACACACTCACACACACACACACACATACACGCACGCACGCACACACGTACGCACACACAAGAGCAGAAGAACACGTCTGAGGAGATCATAGCTATAGCGGGGGGTCATTTTGGCGTAATGTGGTAAAGTGGTAAGGGCACTGTATGTTATGCACCTGTGATCGGTCTGTGACTGTGTTGCACCTACAATCAATTGATCGAATGATTTTAATATAATTGGATTTCAGCGTGACATTTACCCCGTCTCCTTGGACGAAACGGTAAACCCGAACACACCGTTTATCTAGTCTCAGCCTTTTACAAAAACATTTGTAATCTCACCACCGACCATACAATAATATGTGTTTACCACAAAACCCCAACGGCCACAGGCTCAAAGAGCAGACAGAATTTGGTGAACCGTGAACCTCCGGAGGTACCCGGAGCAGAGGTCCGTGTTGTCAGGGGGCCGGTGCCATCACAGAGCACCATGGGTGGGCGGCACCACCCAACCTCGGAGCTGGGGGAGGGAGGCCAACAAGTGCCAGCCTCACAGAGGGTGCGGGAGCCGAACGGGGCAGAGGGTGCCAAGCTGTATCTCCGTATGGTACAAATATCTTAACCTCTGCCAGGGGGAAGGCAATCACCGCCAACCTTACTCCCAGGAGCAGGCAGAAGGGGAATATGAGATACACACAGTTGCCAAACTGCACAAACAACTGAAGGGAGAATATGCCACCGGGTTGCAGAGAGGCTGGATGGGAACATATCGTCCTCAGCCACGGGGTAGCGGGCACAGACGTGCCAACCTGTTTTGTCAGTAGTTACTTGGCACCGATTTGGCCCCGGTGAGCCGAGGTTTCTAAATAAGGTTCATAATGATTTGTGGTCAAATGTTGCAATGGATTAAATGGATTTGAAACTTTTTCCAATAAGATCCCATCTTCATCTTTTATCTAGTTAAGCCAAGCCAATACCATGAGCCTCTGTGACCCCCCGCCAAACCTATGGCTTGGCAGGGAATCTCACCGTTTCAAGTAAAAATGGAAATGAAAGTTAGCTCAAGACGGTGTCTTGCTGTGACAACGCAGATGATGGGTTGCCGTGAAAGCACCATACATCCTAATGGTTGGCGGCTCAGGAGAGACCCTTGAAAGACACCTCAGTGTAGCTCTGCGGGATAATCCGACGGATCAAGTCCTCCGTCGCTCTCGATCATCACAGGGGTTACACATGTTGGAGGTACATTTCAGCATCACTCCTCCTCTCCCCAGCACCTGTCTAGAATGAGCTGAACAGAGCTCCATCAATGAGTACGCCACCTGAACAATGCATAGCAAGAGATTTAACAAAATAAAATAAAACAGCTTCATGCATGTGCAAGAAAGACGTAGAACGTCAGAAGATTCCCCATCTGAATGAGTCCATTGACTCATTGGCATTCTCCCAACCAATCAGTCCAAGGGGAAATCCTTTGAGTTTGACCTGAAATAGTTAAATAGCATGCATCTGAGGCCAGGTTTGAGTTTGACACTGCATGCTCTCAGGTACCCTGTGCTGAACTCCTTCCCTGCTGAGGGGCTTTCACCTTGGAAGTCCTGTTGTGGGTGTTCACAGTGGCTATCCCTGTGTGCTGACAAAGCTCTAGACCCATTATCCCCATCTGAAACCGCCCTTGATGACAGGTTTGGGATGTTGGATGTGGTTTACCAACTGTTGACTATGGTAGTCTTGTGGAAGATAGTGGTCAGTACTTTATCGATTTCTGAACACTAGTCATCAATGACATAATCAAAGCCATCTCTGTTATTATCACTTCACAGGCCACCAGTTTAGTGACTAGGTATACCACATACTACAAAATGAGTTACGGCAGATTGTTTTTCCCTTTTGTTCACTGCTCCGTTCAGTTTAATCTAATCTCATGCATGAGGGCCATCTGATTATTAATGGTTCATTATTTATATCGTCTCAACGACATGTGCGTTTCATTTTTAGACTCGCTTAAAGTTGGACAGGTTGTAATTCATCGTGTGTTCTGACTAATCTACTTCAGGACATTAATGTTGACCAATTATTGGTTTGAATTTTCTGATCCATTGCACACCTAAACAGTCCCTTAAAGGATCCCTTATGTAGGATCCGTACCATGTTTCCTTCACAATTTCCCACTACGTTTTTGCATTTTCTCCCACCCTCATCAGAGGATTCAAGTCTTAAGAATATGATAGGAATCGTTATTTTGGATCTAGGGAATATATAGTCTGCAAAAAAGAAGTGGACATGGCATGTCTCATTGGCTCACTTACCCAAGGGCAACACAAGCCTCACTCATCACCATGCATTTGTGTTTGCATGTTGTCGCGCTACCTTCCAGGTTGGAGGCTAGCACGACTGAAAGAGCCAGTCTGGCTCTGGGATCATGACATACCAGGCAGAGACACAAAACCTGAAGCGAGGACGCCTGTGGCGGGCAGCCGGAATCAGAGATAAGAGCCCGGTGTGTGGAGGGATGACAAGCATCGCAACTCGGTCCAACAACCTGGCATGACGAAGGGCACTGCGGGGTAAATATATTGACCCACTCGTAGCGCAAGAAGGGAGCTGACAGAGAGGGCATGGGAGGGAGAATGGGATAGAGAGTGGCAGAGAGAGAGAGAGAGAGAGTGGCAGAGAGAGAGAGAGAGAGAGTGGCAGAGAGAGAGAGAGGGAGAGAGAGAGAGAGTGGCAGAGAGGCAGAGAGTGGCAGAGAGAGAGAGAGAGAAACAGAGAAAGAGACAGAGACAGAGAGAGAGAGAGAGAGCAAGCAAGCGAGAGAGAGCACGAGAGCGAGAGAGTGTGCAGGATGAATGCCAGCATTCTCATGGGCATTGTACCATTCCGAGGACAGAGAGTCCAGGTTAAGTAATGTCATACCGCTTTAGTCGGGGTTTGACTATTCATTGACTCTAAAGGTGCCCCCCCCCATTACTTGTTGAATCTTGATCACAGATAACTTGAAGCCTTTGTGATACTTGAATGAGCATCTCGTCAGCTTGTTAACACGCTTTAATGACACTTACTTTTTGGAACACATTATTATTAGAACATAGAATTGAGACAAAAACAGCCAATAATGTTGTATTTGAATTTTAGACCACCAAAACATCACGCCGCCAAACAAAGGCTGTCAGTCACAGAACAGAAGCTATTGGAAAAAAATGGGGAACAGCAAGTCGAATAAATCTGACGAAACAAGACTGTAGAAAGTCATGCTTGTCAAACAAATGATATGGGGGGGATTGATCTTTTCTTTTGGTCTTGTAATTATTTATATATATTATACGAGTTTGTTGAGTTTTTCACCTTTTAAGTTTTGTCACCAGTGCAGTGTAACATGCAGGCATGTCGGATCCAAAACACTAAGAGCTATGAATCCAACAAGAGCTAGTTACCCTGTGCATTGGTAGTCACAAGCATCAATTAAAGATTGTCTTTTATGAAAGTGGCTTCCAAACAGCGTGAGAAAAATGGGCTGTAAAATGCGAGCGAGACAAAGTTGTTGTGCAAAAAAGGCAGAGCAGAAGAACGTAAGGAAATGTTCATCAAGTACATAATTTTTCCTTGCATATTCTTCATTTTGAATTACTAAATATACTAGAAGACAAAAGGATGATTAAAAGGGAGAGACGCACGCACGCACGCACACACACACACACACACAGGAAAAACAAACAAAACGGACTGCACAAAACTTTAAAAAAAATGTCAAATGAACCAAAATAACAGTATTGTTAAGGCTGAACAGTTAAGAATTAGGGCAAATGGTTGATTCATTCATATAATAATAGATGAATGAGCATCTGGTGAATTCTAAAAGACAGGCACAAACATGCACAGAATCCCAAAAACACTGTGGATGGTACGACACACATCTGAGAGAGCAACACACACACCCACACACACGCACACACACATGTATAATGATGGTCTCATTAAAATTCACTTGTTCATTTGCTAACGCGTTGCATACAAGATGGTGGGAGTTAGTAAGTGAAAGAAGGGCAGCTGTCAGCCATCTATCAGTCAGACCCTGGGGAGAGCCTCACTCCAAGACCATGTGCTGGTAATTGTGCCATTCATTCCTCTATTCATCCTATCCCCTATTTCCCTCACAGCATAAGGGTTTGAACCACAACAAACACACAAACACAACAAATGCCATCTCACACAGCATGTGTGGCCGTGTCAGAGTGCATTCGTTGTGCTGCAGTTGGAGTTTGAAATCAAGAAAGCCAAACTTCTTCTTCTCGTCTGACATGGTGCTAAGTGTCTTGAATAGATGCAGATACTGAGGTGCTTTGCATCTACAACAAAAAACAAGGGGCAGGACGACTGTCAAGCACCGCCAAGATAAAAATCTAAAATTTCTGCTGTAGCTATTCAGGAGAAGATAACATGCGTTATCTTCTCAATTTACATTTTGCAGATGCTTAATGGCTGGCATAATACGGTTTAGCATATCAACTAGCGTCTGCATTATCTCTTCCATATGCTACTGGGTTTTGAATTCAGGGACTGCAAGTGAAATAAACTGCTACACAAAACAGAATAGATATTTAAGGAATGTAGTGCTGTTGTTAAGCCATGAGTTGGAAAGTATCTTTGCCAACCTCCTCCTATCTTTAACCACTCTTGTATGCATCTGCTCCGGCCCGCTCTCTCCCCCTTCTCTCTCCCTCTCTCTCTCTCTCTCTCTGGTAATCATCTTTTCACAACTCTTATGACAAACTGGAAACTTTGAGACGATGGGAGACAATCAGCTTAAGTACTTTCGACAGTCTCTTTCAGATTCAGCGCAGGCAGTTGGAGAATGACAGTTAATCAGGAAATAAAATAAAAAGAACTTGTGCTGTCTATCACACTCTTTAAGGATATGAAAGGTAATGAATATGAAAATATCACTTGCTACCGTGCAGTATCTGTAAAGGATTTGATACAAAAGCTTAAATTATTTTTTCAGTTTCGAAGTATTAATACATGTCATCAAAAATAATATTTACATAAAATAGCAAGAACTTGATTGGCGTTAGAGATAATATAATTATTATTAAGTATTTATCCTGACATTGTTACGGAAAAACGAGTTTCATCCCATTATTGACAATGGCAATGTGGTGACACTGAATAATAATCAACAGTGGCTGCTGCCACCAACGTTATTATTTTAGTTCGAGAAAGAGTTTTTTGTTTTTTTTATGTTTCAATTCCTAAATATGTAAGAAGTCACACCAGATGTACCCACTGATGTATCGCACAGCTGCAGTACATTTTTAATGGTTTGAAAGTGCACAAACACACACACCCACAAAAACAAAATTATGTTCAGAGCTCCAGTTACTGCAACGCCCAACTCACCTGTACTTGTCTGAGCCCAGCGAATTGGTGGGAGACTTAAGACACCTTCCAGCGCTGGTGTAGAGCAACGACAACGATCACTGAACCAATCAGGGCTGTAAACGTGTGACACGCTCAAGCGTTGTGGATGGCCCGAACCCACTCTCCAACGACCTAACCCACACCCCTACACCAACAGTACACCTGAAAGGAGGTTTTAATCTTTCCAAACCTTTCTCTCAATGGATTGGCCCACTTCATTTTAGTTTGATCTATTATGTAGACATGCAAGTTCAGGGTAAACAAAAAGCTTTTTGTTGGGGGCGCTGTGAGGCATGACGGGACTCGGATTGTTCCAAACAGTTTCTTAAATGGATACTATAGACCAGCGGCCTCCAACCTATGGGTCGGTGCCGAGCACCAGGTTGCGGGTCATGTGGTAACGGGTCGCGAAGAAACCCGTTTTTCGTTTTATTGCTACATTTAAAAGCATCTTGGTCAAAACCAAAACATTCATTAAGCAAGCTTGTTCAGAAAACGACATTGGTTTAATTATTTCAAAATAGAACAGGCATTGACATTGATGCCTGGTGACCAACCATATGACTGCCACATGACCTCTCCAAGTCTACAAGCTCTACACGTGATGCATGATCCATTCTGCTCATCGTTTTCTTTCGCTTCAGCTTTGTGACATTAAAGTGAAAAGGCTCTACTTATGCTGCGAGGTTAAGGCTGGTCCAAAGTACCTTTCTACCTATTTTAGACTATGGTTATAAATGCATGCTCCCATTTATTTTTTTAAAGTTGGATGTAGTTTGTCATGCAGCGTTACGTTTTGTGACAGAAACAAAAGCAAGAACACAGCACTATTAATTATACGAAACAGGCAAATAGACTTCACTATCAATCAGGAGGAAAAGCCATGTTCTAATTTTTATTGAAAAGCATTGGTTGGTAAACTTCCACCCTACATTTGTGGTCTGTTGACACGCTACACCAGTGATTACAGAACTAGGTCGTTAGACAAATTGGTCCTAAACATCCACTCCACACGCCTGGAATGACTTTCAGAACATAATAAATCTGAAGTCAATGCCCTCCATATATGTTTTTAAAATTTGCTTCAAAACAACTTTAATAGAACAGTGGCACTGTTTCTGGCTTTTCCTCTGTATCATTAACACTTACATTTATTCTTGCTTGTGGTCTATGTCTTCTCTTTACCTAAACTGTACTTGTCTTCTTGTTTTCTTGCTTGTGCTTTTTGTTTGCTCATGCTTTGCTTGTCAGTCTGTCTGTGGCTTGTGTCATCTCTGTACTGTAACTGTACACGTCGGCTATCTTGGCCAGGACTCCCTGGAAGACGAGATATTAAAACTCAATGGGACCTTCCTGGATAAATAAAGGTCAAATAAAATAATATGACCTAATTTAATCCTACCGTGCACTGCACAATACAAATAAGAGCAAAATTATTATCTAATAATATAAGATATACTATGTCTCTAGCATCACACAAAAAGTATAAACAGGTAACTAAGTGGTCTCGAAGAGGTTTATTTTTCTCTCTAATTTGGAATCTGTTTTCACTTGGGACTCAAACCTCCCTGGACATAGGCCTCGACAAGCCCTGGTCTTGGATTCGGAAACGTGGTCTTGACTACAGATCTGCAAGTAAGACCCATGATACCACCAAAGAGGCAAATCAACGGCTTTCCTTCAGCCCCTCAATGGGCTTTTACCCGGTCTAACAAAACGAATTAACCAACCCGTGATGGCAATACCATGTTTATTAGTAGTGAACTCGCTCTACGCTTTACGCACGTCAGTGTTTCTGCACGTGAATGGCTTCATTGTCATCAACGCTATAAGCGTGCATGTTGCAGAAAATATGCAACGGCGAGCCCTGGTGTCACACTTTATAATGGATAACAGAATACAGTGTGCGAAAATATTGTCTGTCATAGTAGCGTCCATGTCGCAAAAAAGGTTGGGGACCGCTGCTATAAACTACCTACTAAGATTTGACCAAATCATCACACAGCAACATCAAAGACTCATTTGTTGAATCATCATTCTTTTTCTCAACAAAGCAAAACGGTTGCCAGGCAACACAGGCTAGCCCTGTTCCAATGTAAGTACCGAACCACCGGGTTCACCATTCCCGCTTTCATAGTGGAACAAAATGATAGAGACCTGATTTTGCTCAGTATTAAAATCAAAAGTCTATCACGTCACACCAGCTCTGAAAACAACAAATAGACCAATTAGTCTGTTTACCGGCCCCCGTTTCATTTCCTGACTTTTACAGTCCTTTCATTTTCATCATTAACTTCAGCGTGTCTTATCGATTTTTTTCTCTTCCTCCTCTATCCTCTCCATCTCTTTACACCTCTTCTCCATTCCTCACCCCCAGTATAATTCTAAATCAACAACAGAATCTCACTTTAGTTTTTAGATTGATTACTTTGTGATTGGCAGCACATTATCCAAAAACGGTATTCGTATGCAGTCACAGGTGTTTGCCTGTTTTACAACTGCTTCGCGCCAATCAAAAACAAGGAGTGGAACTATCAGTTTTATAATGATATGTGTGGACTATCAGCTCTAGAAAATTATAGTTATGTTTATCATCAAATGTACAGTTTTTCTAAAGGTATGTTGTGTGGGCTTGCATTAGGGAGACCAGAGTCGCCTTGCTTTGGTTAATATGTTCAGACAGGGATGATTGTGGCAATTTCAAACACAAATAGCCACACACATTCACATAAACACATGCAGTCGCGCACGCACGAACACACTCACTCCCACACACACACACACACACCAGAATGGAAACATAGTGTTCAATTCACAGAATTAATTTGATCACAGGAATCAGTATGAGTACAATAAGGTAGTATCTTGGCAACAAAAACACTGCAAGAACCCATTTGTGAGTGCGTACACACACACACACACACACACACACACACACACACACAAAGCACACACCAGTGGTCTTTCAGGACTAGAATTCGTCATAAAGTGACTCAGATTGTTGCATGGTAATTCAATTGAGGCTAGGCATGATGGTGGGGAACACAAATACACACCCACACACAGGTGTGCTATAGGAGGTTGTTGTTGTCTACTTTATGACCCAATGTGAAAACTCATCATCAATCAGCGAGAGAGAGAGAGAGAGAGAGAGAGAGAGAGAGAGAGAGAGAGAGAGAGAGAGAGAGAGAGAGAGAGAGAGAGAGAGAGAGAGAGAGAGAGAGAGAGAGAGAGAGAGGCCACAGCGCACCTCTTGTCAGACACTGTTTGCTAGATCGAGAGTGTCTGCCGTGGCCTTTTGTCATAGACCCGGGAGCCTTGATATTTTCTCTTCTGAAAACCAAACTTTGCATTAAGGCTTGGCTGGTCTGCTCTGTTCTCTAGTGGCTCCAAAACTCAAAGGAATGCCCTGCCTCATCCCATCAAGGTACCATCCTGTATGCCATAATGAGTAAGACCTATTGGCCCTGCAGTATTGAAGTCTGAAATGAGTCAGCCCTGGCTTACAAAAAGCCTGCATTAAACCCAGTCACCAAAAAACACGGCTCTACATTCAAAGGCAAACAACCTAGACTAGTTTGTCACTGAAAATGTTAATGCTTCATAAGCTTGGTGTGAACAAAAATGGCTTTCAATGTCTTTAACATCAAAATAATTTCCACAAATCCCATACCAACGATGTCAATCTTTCCTGCTTTCACACAAATATTGTGCACAAACACAAGAGTGCACATCGCGGGTATGAGGCAGTTCTCCCTAATATAAGACAGTTTAGACAGCGTGACAGTTGCATTTAAGAGCAGAATTAGCTTAGCCCAGACACAATAGCACCAGAACCACCTGGGGACCTCATTGTGTGCGTCTGTTGTCCGCCTGGTCCTAAATGAGTCTCGGGGCTTGTGTCTTCATCAAGCCCTGCCTGCCCCCTGAGCGGATGGCAGCTTATTATGCGCCCCGGCCCGGGGAAAGGCACGCGTTAACCTCCGGCAGGCACTTAATGAGGACGCGAGCGGCACGGCTCTGTCCGATGAAATGGATTGAAGGCGTGGTTTGTTAAGCAGCGAGATGCGGCGGCTGCCTGGTGTTGAGCGCCATCGCCGTGGTGATGATCCAGGCACTAGACCGGATAAGGGATTCAAAGTGCATGTCCTTCTCATCAGTATGTACCAACACCAGTGGAAATATATTATAGTACACAGATTTGGTAATGCTAAAGAAAAAAGTGTTTTCTAAGAAATACTTTTTTGGTATTAGCATAGCATGTGATCTTTTAGCCTGTGCGTTGGTGCTGTGGGCCGTCGGTGCAGCCTTGGTCAGCCTGTACGGTTACTCTTATGACCAGTCGGTCCAATGCATGGGTGGAATAATAGGCGAATCGCACCCTTAACTAACCAACACACTTCTCTACCAACACACTTCTCTAAATCATCTCTTACCCACGCCTGGCCTGAACCCGGATAACCCACAGCGGCTGTTACCATGGCAACTCACCCATAACAAAGTCAAATCCACGGGATGATCGGGTGGAATTGAATAATAAGATGTTCATTACGTCTTTACATAAGGATGTGAGTGCGGAAAAAAATGAGATATTTTTACGGCAGCGATGAATCACACACAAGCACATATGCACGCACGCACGCAAGAACGAACACACACACACACACACCCCGACCCACTAACGCACACACACACACACACACACACACACACACACACACACACACACAGTCAAGCTATGTTAACACTGATGGGCTCCGGGGGAGAGTTTATCACAGGATGACAGATACCAGTGATGACGAAGTGATGGGAGAGAGCTGAGAAAATGGAGGGATGTTTCAGGATAAAGAAAAAAGCACGAAGAGAGGACCATGGAGATACTCATTTAGAACAGAACCTTCATCAGAGCCAGAGAGGGAGATTGAGAGAGGCAGATAGAGAGCGTGGGGCGAGAGAGGTTGATAGAGACAGGTGAGAGTACATTAATTCGAACCAGCGAGAGAGAGAGAGAGACAGCTAGAGAGAGGCAGATAGAGAGTGTGGGGAAAGAGGGAGGCAGATAGAGAGTGAGGGGAGAGAGGGAGGCAGATAGAGAGTGAGGGGAGAGAGGGAGGCAGATAGAGAGAGAGGGGAGAGATGGAGGCAGATAGAGAGTGAGGGGAGAGATGGAGGCAGATAGAGAGTGAGGGGAGAGAGGGAGGCAGATAGAGAGTGAGGGGAGAGATAGGAGGCAGATAGAGAGTGAGGGGAGAGAGGGAGGCAGATAGAGAGAGAGGGGAGAGAGTGAGGCAGATAGAGAGAGAGGGAGAGAGTGAGGCAGATAGAGAGTGAGGGGAGAGAGGGAGGCAGATAGAGAGTGAGGGGAGAGATAGGAGGCAGATAGAGAGTGAGGGGAGAGAGGGAGGCAGATAGAGAGAGAGGGGAGAGATGGAGGCAGATAGAGAGAGAGGGGAGAGATGGAGGCAGATAGAGAGAGAAGCGAGTGAGAGGTCGATAGAGACAGGGGTGAGGGAAGCAGATAGAGAGCAAAAGAGAGAGAAAGAGCGGCTACAGAAAGGTTAATGAAATCGAGAGAGATGAAGAGAAAGAGCTAAAGAGAAACAAAGATAAAGAGAGAAAAGGGTATGGAATAAAAATGGATGAAATAGGAAAATGGGTAATGTGCTTGAATGTGGTAGGAAGAACCAGAAACTAAGGGGAAGAGAAGACAAAAGAGAATAAGAAAAAAACAAGCAAAGGGGTTTCAGTTCGATAAAATGGACCAAGGAAGACAACATGAGGATCAGATGCAGACAAAACAAGAGTATGTCTGACCGGTGTTTGAAACAGCAGTGGAGGAAGGGTGCAGAATTTGAAATGGATAGGTAAGAACACCTCCACAAATAAAAAACATATCGTCTATATTTTCTAACGGGTGCAAGTCAAGGAAGAATGAAATAATCTAAAAGAATCATGACACATCTCAGTAGGGGAGAGAGGTGTGTGGGAGGGAGTGAATGACAGGGTGCTGAACGACAGGATCCAATGTCTTTACTCCCAGTTCACTTCACTGTGGTACCAAGGAAAAACACAAGAAAAGATTGTTGCCAGAAACCGGTTTGGTTTCATTTGTGATGATGTGTAGATTTTGACGTACCCTATTACGGTTTAAAATCTGCGGAAAATATGTTTTGTCCATAAACAACTTGCGTGTATGAACTGATCATTCCAACTCGTTTGAAAGTAAGAATTGATTGGGTGAACCTACTCTGTGTCTCACCTGGAACAAGGCCGTACATAAACTGAGTTCCCTAAACCAGGGGTTCTCAAACACCGGGCGGTGGAGCATTGGCCTCCGGTCGCAGAGATAAAAAAAAAAAGGCTGTCACAACAATCCCTACCCAATTTCATTAACATGCTAAAGTCTTAATGCCGCTATCGTTTTGTAAATACTGTGCTGTGAAGCCTTATTATTTGTGTGGAACACCATAAACTCAAAAGGAAATCTTCACAAATTGTCTTGTTTGGAGCAAAATGGCAAAAAGCACAATGTGTAGCTAACATACTCACAAATTGTACATGCTTATTGAATACCCTTATCAGATGATGAACAAGCTCATCTTTAAGTTATTATTAGCTTGATTTGTACACAGTATACCACAGCCCTGTTGTTACACTGTGAAGACTGTCTATTAATAAAACAGTGTTTATATTCTTAATGAGGGTCCTATAGTATATGCATAAATGATATTAGATGAGGCAGGCATAGATTGGTTTGTGTCCTGCTCGCTGCATTAGCAACCATAAATATTTCAAATATGCATACTAGGCCTCAGTAATAAAAAGGTTGTGGAATCCTGCCTAAAACGACCATTTTGGCTGAGAAGTTACGCAGCCCTTAAAACACAGGGAATGAATCCCTTAATAACAGTTCAATGTTTGAAAAGGTATCATCTAAAGCTGCAACTCAGTTTAAACCACAGCACATTCTGTTCAAACATTATTCTTAACCTTCCAATAAGGTAACTGCACCAACAGGAGTTAATGACTGCCAAGGGTACAAATACAGCGCAACTCTTATAGAACAGAGATTTCCGTTGGTGCGCCAGATAAATCATACCTTAAGACCATAAAGGCCAATGCTGGATACGTGCAATGCCTTTTCATGGTCATCGGTGTCCTTTGTTTGGTTCTCACTAAGCAATGTCTGCAAATCTCTGTTATACTTGAGGGGATGCAGGGGTTTGGTTTGACTTTTAAAAAGCACAGAGCGTCTCAGTCAATGAATCCTGGTTTACCGAGCTTAGCCCAAGACACTGGCTTGGTTCATTATTCTACCTGACGGAGTGCAGGTGCTATGGCAACAGTGTGTTAGCAAGGTAGCTGTCTGCTGCGTTTAGTGGTGGGGAGGTGAAATCCCATCCCAAGTGGTCACTTGAGACGTATGGTAAACCCTGGTGTAACGATTGTCCATCTAGACGTACATGACTCCAGGGTCTGTCTGATTACATTCCTTGGATGTCTGCAATGCATAATTATGTTTTGCCCAGCTTGTAAATCTCAGTTTTTTTTCTGGCAGGGAGAATAAGAAAAGAAAAAAGCTCCTGGCTCCTCAAAGTCACCCTTAAAAAAAGGCGAGCTCCTCCAACAGCCCAAAACAAATCACGCTCATCCCTGGCCTGCCTCCCCTTGTTTGCTGACTCGGCAAGTGTCTCCGTCTTTGCTTTTATATACCCTGAGCCAAGGGTAGTGGGGGAACGAGAAGGAGGGATAATAAATACATATTCACACGGACACACGCACATGGACAGACGGACACACACACACACACACACACACACACACACAAAACACGCGCACGCACACACACACACACACACACACACACACACACACACACACACACACAAACATGCTCAGCTCATCGCCTAATCGCCTTACTTTTGCTTACAACAGCGAGGAAATGCATCTATCTTTTTTCATTCCATTTACAAAGCCACCCAAACAACAATTGGGAAGCTGGCTTGACGGACAACTTAACTTCTAAGTAAAGGGTTCAGATATAGAGGGCCTCATGCGGGTAGCCAAAATATACACCAACTATCGTGTACAAATGGGAAATATTCAAGCTAGAGGCGCAGTATGTAGGGTCTTAGAGTTGTAAAGAATGAGCGCAGATAGGGCAGAAAGGACAACCAATAAATCTTTTAAAAAGCTCTTAAATCCTACTTTTTGAATTGTTTCATGAATTGAACTGCCACATCCACTGGGAAGAAGGCTACTTTTCTTACTGGATGCACGCGAGTCCCTGCACTTTGGTGGGAGAAAAACATCCAACAGGCTGCTAGTCGCTGCCAAGACAGCATGAAGATGCTAAGTACAAACCCAAGCACACATTCATCTGGCTAAACCGTGTGGCTGTACGTCATTAAATGGCATATTCCTGTGTGACGAGACCAGGCAACGGGATTATTAGGATACCATAATCAATCATGCGATACAGTCTGCCATTAAAATCCTTCCACAGAAAATAATCACATCCGTCCATTAGGCAGAAGAGACAAGAACTACGAAAAACATAGGAAAACAGCTCTTATCATGTGCATGTGTTCATGAGAATAAACAGGCTTCTGATTAGTTTGTTTGTCCGTCTTTGGTGGATTGTTGGTTCAATGATATGCGCTCTGCCTTGCAGTGTGGGGTCATTCTCGGTTGACCCCATGCTTGCATGATGCCCTCACTACATATTGTTTTGCTTTTTTCTGTTTCCCGCTTTTGGATGCTGTGGTTAAAAGGGGGGAGGCAAGCTCATCCAAATCAGAAGCCATGCCTCATAATCCCCAGCTCTTTGAACACAGGACGGAGCACACACACAACCCCCCAACCAAATAAACACGCATAGACACACACAAATGCTTGCAAACTAACAAAGCATGCACTCACACAGTCAAAATAAAAGACAAAAGGGGAACATTAGAAACAACCTTGAAATGTTATTACAGCCAAAACACAAATCAATCAGAAGTTTGAAAAGGATAAGCATCCCTCTGATGTCTGGGGGGACGGGAGGAGGACACCCACATAACTAGGAAGCACAGGGTTAATGACGCTCAAGAAATAGCTCTCTTTCCCGCATGTTGAGACACACACACACGTGCACGCTATGAGCAGTGTTACATTACAAACTTCACCATGTTACCAACCACAATACAATGCACAAGCCTCCTAATCAAAACGAACGTGACATGTCTGATGGAATGAATCTCCATGGAGATAATCAACATTTCTAGAGAATGAGAACTGCCAATCAAAGCCATCCTCTTTTGTCACCAGCTGTTTCAAGGCTGTCAAGATAATGTTAACTAGTTCACCATTAAAGTGTTCATTGTTCCGCACAGTTACATGCCAATGGTTCATTTAGGAATATCAAAGCATTCCATTTCTGCATGCACGAACACACTTAAAGGAGAATTCCGGTATTTACATTGAGCCCCCTTTCTGGTTTGTCTAGGATGAAATAGAGTGGTTAACACCGAAATTTTGAATATTGGTCCTGTCTCCAGTATTTGACTAATTTCGAATCACCCCTGCCTGCTTCACAATAGCTGGCTATGGGCATTCACAAAAAAACCTTAACCTTCGCTTTCATAAATGTGAAACTCATCGAGTGGTTAGTGGTTTTGGTTGATGTTCCTCATCAAGTATCCTAGCGAAATACAGTTTCTGTCATGTTCTATTTGGCATTTTGTAAATGAAACGTAAATATTTCCATTCGTATGCCAACATCATATTTCAGAGCAAGAGTCACGAGTTAGATGTCTGTGTGCGTGTGCGTGTGTGTGTGTCTCTGTGTGTCTCTGTGTGTGTGTGTGTGTGAGAGGGTGTATTTGTGAGTGTGCGTGCGTTATTCCTGTTGTGTTTCCGCTCGGCATTTTCCCCATATCAATTTAATTCAACCAACGTTCAATCATTGACATGCATTTCCATCTTAGTCAGATGATCAAATTGTGTTTCCGGTCAGTTTCAGTCAGAGGCTTGGTGCATTCGCTGTGCGATCACTCGCTAACCAGCCAAGGTCACAGACACGACAGACGCATATTGACATGGATTTCCTCTTCCCTGGTTTCCACCTTGGGAGATAATCTATCCAATAACGCAAGGATCAGACTGTGTTTGCCAGGAAAGATTAGCCTACAGAAAGCCATCAAGCGCCAGGCGATCCATTAAAACGGCCATCTTTTATTCATTAGAACCAACAGTAATGTTATGTCATTGTTCTCTAGCTCTGCGTCGCAGCCCCCTCCCCCCACCCCCGAGTGTGGTGAGGCTGCTGTTAGTGGGAGGGAAAACACTGACGATCAAACAAACGAATTCAACATTCGCATCATAAAGGTGGCACGCAAAGACAGGGATGCCAATCGTCTGGTAAACCAGACATAATCTAACGAGAAGGGAAGGCACTAAAATTGTCCGGACGTGGGAGTCAGAAAGGCACGTTGACGGCGTAGTTATTTCAAGCCCATATCGGTTCACTTCGCCGCAGTGTGTTTGCGTCACTGCCACCATGAAAGGAAATCTCTGCCTCTTTTCAACTCCTATTGAGGAAATGTCAGCTGTCATTGTCGACAAACAATCAAAAGTATTCTCTCTAGTAATGACTTTTAAATACCCTGGATATCATGAAGCTATATTCAAAAGAAAATGTTTAGAGGCTTCAATTTAAACTTTACAGGTAAACCTTATAGGTCTCTCTCCCCACTCTCTCTCTCGTTCTCCACTCTGTCTGATCCTCCCTCACCCAATGAGCACAGCAGTAAACAGGCCCCGAATTCAATTAAGCTGTGCAGAGCGTAAGAGCAGCTTGGTTGTTTTTATGGTTCAACAATGAAGTCATTCATTTACAGATATTTAAACACACACACACACACACACACACACACACACACACACACACACACACACACACACACACACACACACACACACACACACACACACACACACACACACACACACACACACACTAGTGCCGTCAACAACGTGCATGCGGTTCTCCTGCTTTGTGGCTCTGACTCAAACCCTTTGGGTGTCTCCGTTCATCACTCCATAAAAGCTCTGTTCCCCGTGCGCACAGGAACTGCACCCAATGAAACAAGCCAGGGGGACTTTTAATTGACCATCGAACATCGACCTCACCATTGGCCCTGTTAAGTTGGGGAAGTAGACCAGGTTGACAACCAACGGTTATCCCCCCTTTGGACGGTGCTCCAATGCACGGCAGAACGTAGACGGAGGGCTAAACAGATGGACCGCAGCCACCCTATAGGTTGAGAAACTCTACTATTGGAATCCCCCCACTGCAACCCGTCAAATATTCCAATGTATCAACCGTGTGCGTTGAACCTCGCTGAAGGGGACTTGATTATACGCAGTGTGCCTTTAATTGACCTGAGGCGACTGCTCCGGGGGTGGACCACTAGACAGGTCTCAGGCTTTTAACAAGGCCTCGTCAGGGTCACCGTCCTTTGGGGACAGACGATGATAAAACATGGACCACTGGAGGCAGCGACACACACATACACAAGCACACACACACCAACAAGACACAGAGCCATTAGTGTTCAACACACACACCACATGAGAACGTTCTAGGCTCGGAGCTCCCATGACACTAGATGTCAAGACACTGCAGTGCATCCCCCATAGTCTGACTCCCTTTCCGGACTCCCCGTTTCTGCCCCCTCCCTCTCGATCCCTTTTCTCACTTCATCACCTCCTCCCAGCGTCCCAATTCTACCTCTCCCCATGCAGACTAGCAATCACACCAACACACACACATGGAAGAGTCCCTCCGCTCTCGCCTGCAGTCTCCTGGCTTCCTCTCCCCCCCCCCCCCCCCCCTCTTGCTACCCGTACAAAGTAATCCCCTGCCAGTCAGAGATGGCATTCCAACTATTTTTTGTGCATCCTACTCGTCTCCTTTCCTCTGCTCTCCCCTGGCACTCTTGGCTCACCTCCTTCCCAGTTCCCTCGTTTCCCGTGTTGTCCCCGCGATCAACCCCTCTCTGCTTCGTTTTTTCCCCTTGGTGTCCCACCCTCCGAGCCCCGCTCTCCCTTCTCCCCACTTCCTTCCTTCACTCCTCTTCTTGTCCACAGCTCATGTCTTATGGTTCAGTACTCTGTAATCAAAGAGTGGACATGGTCCTATCTTCACTTTGTCATGACATTTTTGTATTTATTTTCTTTCTGTCCACACTCAACATTAGCCCTCTCCTCTTAATGACACTTCTGCCCATCTGTCGTCTCCTACTCGAAGGGGTTTCCGCTGCCCTTTTTGCACCATAGTCTGGGTTATTCCGTTGAACAGCGTGTGTCAGCTCTGACCACGTGTACAACATTAAACTCCTGATTATCTCGCTTTCCCTCCGGTTGCACTTCAAAGGATGTGGTATTAATTGTGGCCATTAGATTACTCTCTCAATGTGGTACAGGTCAACCTCTCTTTCTCTCTCACTCCCTCTCTGTGTATCACGTATTGCCTGGGGCACATATTGTCCTAATCTTATTCCCTACGTAAGCTTCCAGACATATCCGGTTTGGCCAGCCATTTAGATTTCTGAAGGACAACTTGTGACAGCAGTGTATTTACTTGATTCAAGCATGATGGGCTTGGGCAGACACACTGGGAGCAATAACCAAGCATCTTCAATGATGCATTGAATGTGCGTAACTAAATAGTGACATTGTAGGCACAAACATCCAAGGATACAGGGAAACACAAGCCAAAGAGGCCTCTCCAAATTGTACACTCTCTCTCTCTCTCTCCTCTCTCTCTCGCTCACTCTATCTTTCCCCCGCAAGACATCCGGGTGGGAAGATGTAAAGCAACATCTAAGTGCTTTCTTCTGTCCATCAACAAGGTCCTTTGTTCATCCTGGCCATCTTGACGGCTTCCATTCTGGCACCATGTTCCGGAGTGACTCTCACATTATCTTCACTCCACACAACTCGTCTTCTCACTCTTGATGCACAACTATAGTCATGGGAACAATCGGATACGAAGAGATTTCAGAGTTCTACAAGAGGTGCAATCATCAAAATGAAAAATAAAGAGTGGGCATCGTGAGGACGAGGTCACACAAGGTGTCAAGGATGTTTAGGGGGAGGTTGTAAAGTTATAAGACCACGAAAGTAGGTCTCCATAACAATAGTTAAATTATAACAACTTTAATTTCTGAGGCATGGATTATTTACTGCAATAAATACTAAATGGTATTGTTTTTCTGAGATGATACCGGGTTTGACAATGCTTAAATGATTCAGAAAATGTATGAATACAAATGATGTTTTCATATAAAAAGATGACTAGACTAGACTAGGCTTAGGAAACACTTTTATTTTTTCTTAATAATGAACGCTTTTTTGAAGAGGCAATGATGTCAACACTGAATGGCAGGTCTGAAAGGAATACACTTGTACGTGCCACTTTAAAGGTCACATTGGTCCAATCTTTAAGGAAAACATAATCTTTCCATCAATCAGACCGTGGAGGGTAGTGATAGGTCAACATTCCTGTGTCCGTGTGCAAATCCCGGCTCTAGCTGGTAAGGAATCACTACTCTGGCCCAGCGACCGTTCAGCAGCACAGTGATTAGGAATTCCTGCTGGGGACCCATAGCTAAGGGGCCCATTGCAGATTTGCCCCACTATAGCAAATATGTATCATGTTGGCATTATGGTCTCTAAAGAATCATCCAAGAGTTCCATCCACCACAGTCATTTCCTTTTGTATGCTTCTCCCATTAAAATATGCAAGGTCTTCACACGTTTGGGTGCATTGGATCAGAGCTGTTAAGCCATTGTGCCGCAACGGAAGGCTGACACTGGAGACCAAATTAAACTTGACATCTCTTTCTGAAGGACAGCTCAAGAGCAGCGGCAGCAGCGGTTTAAAAAGGGCTAATGTCCCCTCCACACCCCATTTCCCCTTCCTCCTGCCCTACGCATTACCAGCTCTCTGAGCGCCGCTCCCCAAAGCACACAGGGCCAGTAGGAGAAGCTCCGGCCCTTTCCCAGCTTCTCTTCACTCACTGCAGTGATGGACCAGCTCCCTCCCTCCCTCTCCCTGGAGCAGACGAGTGATCCTGCTTAGGCTTCTCAGAAGTGTTTCAATAAAATACCCACTGTGTGTTTTGCCTGGCGTGTGACTGGTGGGTGGGTGGTAATTTATGTGTGTGTGTGTGTGTTGTGATGCGTCTGAGGGTGTGTGTGTGTGTGTGTGTGTGTGTGTGTGTGTGTGTGTGTGTGTGTGTGTGTGTGTGTGTGTGTGTGTGTGTGTGTGTGTGTGTGTGTGTGTGTGTGTGTGTGTGTGTCACATGTTAGCTTCCAGCAAAGTTGTTTCAGTCAGTAATGGAATAATGTGTGCAGCCACAGAATGAACGGTTTGCATGCTGCTCAAACCATTGTTGTGTGTTACATCTAGGGACCACAAAGAACCTGTACAAATCTAGGTGTAATTTTGGTTTTGGCTTCTGAAAGAAGTGACGTAGGGAGCTGTGTTCTTCTCAATAACATAAACGGCTGTTCCTGAGCCAACCAGATGCCTTCATCACATCGGGATTGGTCTTCCACAAGGATCCCTTTTATGAGTCAACCCAAAAGTAATTTGGAATATTCCAGCAGATTCCACACAGTGCTGCAGCTTTCAGAATGGATGGTACTGTTTTTGTACATGAATCGATCGTTAGTTTCTCAGAGTTGGCGTACAGTGCTGATTTGTGCACCCCTAAAGACCTTTACAGCTGGGGTCCCTAATGGGCCTGACCCCGCCCCAAAAGAAAATAGGTGACGCAGCCATTTGTTCATTACACCTCTAAACTATGGACTGCTTGAGGACTTTGGAGAAGCTGGCTTAGTGGCCAATTGAACCTCAAAACACGCCGCCTTTCCATTTACAACTAACTATACTATTCAAAGTGAGTGTGAAACTATGGGGGAGTGCTGGGGCAGAACATTGCGAACCCACTGCAGTTTGTCAAGATTTGTTTTTCTTTTCGTCTGAAATTGCGTATGAACTTGACTTGAGTTGTAACAAGTTAAATATTTTACTTTTAATGACTTGTTAATATTTGTTGTTACTTATTTGAGAGAGAGAGAGAGAGAGAGAGAGAGAGAGAGAGAGAGAGAGAGAGAGAGAGAGAGAGAGAGAGAGAGAGAGAGAGAGAGAGAGAGAGAGAGAGAGAGAGAGAGAGAGAGAGAGAGAGAGAGAGAGAGAGAGAGAGAGAGAGAGAGAGAGAGAGACATTAATATTCCACCTAAGAGTGAACTTCTGTAGGTAGTGGGCAAAACAATTACAGCATACCTTCAGGAGTGAAACGGCTTGTGTACGAGCACATGCACACACACACACAAAAATGTACCAGATGAGTAATTCTGTCCCCTTGAGGACAGAACATACCCATCAAAGAAGAACTGGAAGTAGCTTTGGGTGTCTTGAAATTGGAGGCTATAGGCAAAAAACACAGAAAAGTATTGGCAAGAAAGCCCATCTTTCACAGTTCGTAGGTGGGGCGAGTTAAGATAATCTTGACAAGATGAAAACCCTAGTTTACAGTTGGAACGGTGAACTCTCCAGAGGATACATTTGATTCAAAAAGTGTAAAATCGAGAAGAGTTTTCCTTGGCACCATAGTTTATTCCACTAATAAAACATGACCCATAAACAGCAGGTCCTTTTTGCTTCGTTCTGCCAGTATTGCTTGCATAGGGGAAGAGGGATTCTGCATCAGTTGATGATGAAACGGTTTGCAGAGAATACAAGTGCAAGTGGCCGGTTGAAAATGGCAGCTGCATAATGTTAAACTATGATGCGTTAAGCATTTGTGTATTTGTGAATAGTATTTGTAAATATATGTGTATAGTATCTATGGATTAGTATTGATTTATATAAGTATATATCTATTTATGGATACATAGATATACGACCCCCATTCGGCAAATCAGACCACAACTCAGCACTGCTTCTGGATTACTGTACGGACAATTCCCATTCAGAAGCCCTGGGTTAATGGAGAAGTTTGAGCCAAACTTAAGGCACGGACTGCCGCCTACAACTCAGGTGATTTGGAGGAGTACAGCAAGTCCAGGTATGCGCTCCGGAGAGCTATTAACGGAGCTAAGAGACAATACAAGGACAGAATGGAGTCCAACTTTGAAGGCTCCAACTCAAGACACATGTCGACCGGACTCAGAACAATAACAGACTGTCAAGGGACAAGAAGTGTGACTGAGGAAGTGTCTCCATCTCTTCCAAATGACCCTAACACCTACTTTGCACGTTTTGGGAGCTACTCTCCGGCTCAGGAAGTACAGATGGACTAAGACCCCCTGCACACTAGTAATAACAGGAGCAGATGTGTGCAAATCCTTCAAAAGGATCAATCAACACAAGGCCCCTGGTCCTGATGGCATCCCTGGCCGGGCTCTCAGGGTGTGTGCAGATCAACTGGCAGGTGTGCTTACAGACATTTTCAACAAGTCACTGCTCTAGTCTCAAAAGTCCACCATCATTCCAATCCCCAAGAAGTCAAAAGCGTCCTGCCTAAACGACTACCGCCCAGTAGCACTCACCTCCATCGTCATGAAGCGCTTCGAGCGGTTAGTCAAATCATTCATCACCTCCTCCCTCCCTGACTCACTGGACCCCCTGCAGTTTGCATACAGGGAAAACAGGTCCACAGACGACGCCATCGCCCTCCACACTGCCCTGTCCCACCTGGACAAGAGGAGCCCTCCAAGCGCGCTGTGAAGCTCAGGGACCTCGGGCTCAACACCGCCCTTTGTGATTTGGATCCTGAGCTTCCTGACGGATAGACCCCAGGCAGTGCGGATAGGAAACGCCACATCATCCACCCTGACTATCAACACCGGCGCACCCCAGGGCTGCGTGCTCAGCCCTCTCCTCTACTCCCTGTTCACACATGACTGCGTGGCCACACACAGCTCCAACACCATTGTCAAGTTTACTGACGCCCCGACTGTCATCGGCCTGATCACCGACGGCGACGAGACGGCGTACAGAGAGGACATCTTGGTGCCAGGACAACAACCTCCAGCTCAACCTCAGCAAAACTAAGGAGCTGATTGTGGACTACAGGAAGCGGCAGGGAGCCGAGAACGCCCTCATCACCATCTACGGGACGACAGTAGAGAGAGTCAGCAGTCTCAAGTTCCTCGGGGTCCACATCTGTGAGGACCTGACCTGGACTCACCACACCGACGCCATCACAAAGACGGCAAGACAGCGGCTCTTCTTCTTCCGCAGGCTGCGGAGGTTCAACATGGACTGCAGGATACTCTGCAACTTCTACAGGTGCACCATAGAGAGTATCCTGACCGGCTGCATCACCACCTGGTACGGCAGATGCTCCGCCCTCAACCGTAAGAAATTACAGAGGGTGGAGGAAGCTGCCCATCACATTACCAGGACGGAGCGGCCATCTATGGAGGACCTCAACACTCAGCGCTGCAGGAAGAAGACTAACCGGATTATTAAAGACCCTCATCACCCCAGTAACAAACTGTTTCAGCTGCTCCCGTCTGGTAGACGCTACCGCAGCATCCGGTCTCGCACAACCAGACTCAGGGACAGTTTCATCCCACGGGCCATAAGACTACTGAACTCCTAAGCTACCTAGCTCACCACTATGACACTTTATAACTTGCCAATTTAGAACTTGCCACTTTATACCAGTTGACATCTGGATAAACACGTCTGTTTACATTTCACATCTAGTTTAGCATTTAGGTCCCTGCTCTCCTACTTGTGCTCCTCTTTTATACACTTACTTTTTACTATTATTACTATTATTATTATTATATTATATTTTTATTATTTATGTCTCAGCTTTCCTACTTGTGTTTCTCATATACCTTTACGTTCTCTTATATTGCACTGTTGGAGGAGCCCAAGACTAAAGAATTTCATTGCCAACGACTGCTGTGCATATGACAATAAAACCATCTTGAATCTTGAATCTTAAATATGTAGACATACACATCATACTTAATGTGTGTAAAATATATGCGTCATCAGTGTTGGGAACGTTACTTTAAAAAAGTAATTAGTTATAGTTACTCACTACTTGTTCCAAAAAGTTACTGAGTTAGTCACTGAATTACTAAAAAAAAATTCAACACACACAAAGAATTCAGATTTATTTTTCTGAGCAGCTTTCACTTGTACTTTATTTGTTAAATGGTTGAACTCCCCATTCAAGGCCCTGATATACTTCCAACAGAATTTTTTTGCAAAGGCTGTGGAACATCTGCTGAATACTACAGAAAAAGACAACTTTTCATTGGTTTGCTCCAGACTCGCCATTCCTGCTGCTTCATCGAATCAGTTTGGTGTGTGCGTGTGCGTGCGCGCGCGCGCGTGTGCGCGTGTGTGTGTGAAAACACTGGCTCCGATCGGCTACCATGGAACATGACTCTGCCTTAGCCAATCATAATCGCTTATCTCGTTGTTAACCCACCCAGTCTCCTCACTAGCATTTGTGTTCGGAGCCAGGGGTGCGTTTGGATTACGCAGTTTATTCAATCAATTCATATTAACGAACCGCATTTAATGTACATTAACGGTAACGGCGTTGTAACGCCGGAAACAGTAATTAGTTTGATTACCCTGTTACCGAAAAAATAACGGCGTTACCTAACGCCGTTCTTTTAACAGTTATTACAAACACTTTACATATATCAGCCTTAGATGGTAGCCTATAAATCTTAGGAACTTCCAATCAACTCTACAATTAAAAAGGGATCTGCAGATTTCTGAAACTACCCTCCTTGGCAGCTCAATTACATGTAATCAGTACAACCAGCCACAGCTGAGATGCAGCGAGGGCTCCATCTCCAGTTGCTGAGCATTTTCCTCTTGACACTGTGACTGCATCAGCGACTTTATTAATGTGTTTTGGCAAAGTGTCATAACATCACTTTGAGACAGAACAAAGAGTGTGTGTAAAAAACAGCTGATTGGCTAACAGCGCATCGTTAATCAACCAATGAATTGGCTGACTGGAATCTGTATCTCCAGAAGATTTTTGATAGAAGGACACAGTCGGGGAATAAAGTAGAAGGAAGAAATTAATGATCGGCTACAGAGATTGGTGGAGAAAAAACTCATGCAGATCACCCGTTTGAGTTTGACCCAGTCAAGTTAAGAAAGATCTGATTTAAAAGGGTCTGCTTCCTTCTCGAAAGCAGAAAAGGGGGCATCCTGTTCTCAAGGACAGAGTGGGACAGGTCACCGCAAAAGTCATTTAATGGTGGTCTTTTTCTTTTCTTTGTCGCTCTTCCGTTATTCATCTCCAGTGAACGGATGTCTTTGTGCATTTAGAATGAGGCGGTTGGCAACGAGACAGCGAGACCAAAACTCAGTAGGGAAGGAAGGGAAGGGAAGGAAGTCCTCTCCATAGAAATCCTCTTCTATTACTCTGTTTACCCGCCGAGAAATGGGCTGACCGACTGTGTGTGCACACAGAGAAAAGGAGAGAGCGCTAGCGAGAGGGAGAGAGAGAAAGACAGACAGAGAGAGAGTGGGAGAGAGAGAGAACGAGTAAGAGAGACAGAGACAGAGACAGAGACAGAGAGACAGAGAGAGAGAGAGAGAGAGAGAGAGAGACAGAGAGCAAGAGAGAGAGAGAGAGCAAGAGAGAGAGCAAGAGAGAGAGCAAGAGAAAGACAGACAGAGCGAGCGCGAGAGAGTGGGGGGGAGAGAATGAGGGAGATAGAGAGAACGAGAGAGAGAGAGACCGATTGAGAAGGAGAAAGAGGGAAAGAGAATGAGAGGGAGGGAGAAAGAGAGAACGAGCGAGAGAGAGAACGAGAGAGAGAACAAGCGAGAGCGAGAGCGCGAGAGAGAGAGAGAGAACAAATTTTTGTGTATTGCTTTCTAGCAGAGTTCTTCATTCATCAGATATCATGCAAACGGATGATTTTATGCAATGGTTGATTTTATGCAGGTGTTGATTTTCTGTGCATAATAAAATACTGCAGGGGCCAGAACTAAAATTAAACACCCTTTATACTGTAAGAAAGTCTCACGCTTCGCCAAAAAACCGTCGACATAGAGAAAACTGTGACAAATGGGGCTGGGCTTCAGAAGAGATGACGATGCAGCACATACACATGTCAGTGTCTGAGGGCAACAGCCACTAGATTATTTCATTTTCTGATTTGTTTCCCCTGGTTTTTCTGGGGACTTGGAATATGAACAGGTACAGCTGGTATACACCTGTGTGGTATGTTTTCCCTCATCAACCCTTCCTGTTCAGTACCTGTTGCTGGGCAACCACAATGGGCTCTTTTTCATGGCGTGGCTCACCTATGATGTCCACCCTATATCTGCATTGCTTCATTCAATGGAAACGGGAATTCGACTGCTATTTCTACCATGTATTTTTCACAAATCCGACAGTTAGTCAGTGCTATTTAAGATACATCATTAACCTATCTGAACGTTATTGTACTCTGTCTACCTCTGACAGGAGCATATCAATACTAAATAGTATATATTAATATATATATCGTTTTTTGCGCTATGTGCACCGTACAGCATGTATCCCGCAGCCCCGTTTCAAGGTAAATGTGCCCGTCAGAAATATAATGCAATGAGATGTCGGAGTGTTTTTATTATTCACTAAACCAGCAGCTGCAGGCTGTTTGATAGCACCGTAAGGTCAAGTCACACACAGACACACACACACACACAACGTAAAATGTCATGGCTGCCACCAGACACACCCCTTTCCCATCGATTCAAAGATCAATTGACAAAATAAGTGCTGCAAAATATAGGGACAAATAGAAGGATGGGCAGAGATCAGGACCCAGCAGTGTAATCAACAGGATAGTGTGCATGGCAAGCATTAGATCACAGATCACGTGCACTGTAAGCACGCAAGAGGGGGTGTCCCTGTACCTGTGTGCGCGTGTATGTGTATTTCTGTCCATCGTTTTCACGCAAATGGACACTGTGGGTAGGGAAGCAGCTAGGAGATAAATGGATTAACCAAGGGAGAGAGGACAGCAGGCAAAGGGGGCGGCTACGGCCGGGAGTGATGGAATGGGCCCTGGAAAATGAGATGTACGGTTTCTATGGCAGCAAACGAGACTATCGCTGTGCTGCACGAGGTGATATAAGGGGCTGGGAAATCAGAGATAGCAGGGAATAGATTAAACGCAGTGAGCTTCGGGTTAGGGGAGAGGAGGGGAGTGGCGGGGTTTCCATGGTAGCTAATTGAACTGTTGTGAGCAAGTCATATGGCAGCAACAGGAATAGGGAGCGCACATTTGTAGCGATGGCTTCCATGCAGGAATGTGTTGCAGCAAGTTTGGCCACATCATATTACAGTATGGTGTACAAGTTATGAATTATTGATTTGTGAGCCGACAACACAAACAAACGTAAATTATCAGGGGATAAGTGGTCTAATACCGATGAATAATGTACAAACAAAGGTCACAAAATAAATAGTGAGGTCAAAATGTTTGAGATAGTGCTGCTGCTGGATGTTTACAAAGTCTGTGTACAAAGGTTAGATTGCAAGGGGGTAGTCAGGCAAAATGGGTTATGCACTTTGAGCCAAATGTTCTTATTTGACCCATGAGTAACTATTTTCACCATTTATAAGCGACTACTTGCAACGTTTTTTTTTTTACCTTTGGGAGTGTCGGCTGTAGGTCAAGATTAATAGAAGACCACATATGTATTGTGTTTAGTCGTATGTTTCAATGTCACTGCTATGCATAATTTACTTTGCCATAAAGCTGGACGAAGCCCTTGGAAAGTTTCTGTAATTGCACAGCTTTCGTCTCCACTTCGACATGAATAACTTGCATTAGGAACGCTAATTGTAAGAGTGTTATAAATGAGGTAAATAAAGAATCATGCATTCCACCTACCATACTAATTCCAGAGATTTTTAGAAAGAACACGTTAAATGGATTGCATTAGTACTACATGTTTTTCAAACCATTGCAGCCATTTAAATATGAAATGGGTACACTAAAAAAAGTATATATATATATGTATTAAATAGGTGAATATTGATTTAGGAACTTTGTTTGACCGCTCAGGTGCCTTCTCTCTCTCGGTCGTCCTCCTTGCTCAAATACAACCAGCAATTAATAACAGAGGAACCCTACAAACACCTTCGTTCCAACCCCTGAGCTCATGCTCATGGCCTCCCAGAATGCATCTTCATGAAGAAAAATATATATTCTATCAACTCATCCATGCTAAATAGTGTTGAACAAACATACAAATAGCCCATTCCAAGCAGAGAGGTTAAAACCTGTGGTTAATGTTCCGTGGGTTAATTAGAGATGCTGCATTTTTTTTAGATATTTTTCCTTCTTCACGGAAGTAGCACTCAAACATGAATTATGAACAACCTTGTACTCCGCCTACAACACGCAGTTCACACATGTATGTGGATTAATCTAATCTCCTTGTCGTTGGTGATGGCCCGTCATTAATCAATTCATTAATTCATCAATTAAGTGGGGATCGGGGGTTAAAGAGGTTTTTTTTGCCTCTATACAGGCTGAAATAAATACGTAAACTGCTTACCACATTATTATAAAAAGGGGCACGATAATTTAGTAATCCCAGTTGAAAGGATCTGCCTTCGAACACCAATTTCATGAGTAATCATCCTTGAGCAAAATGTCCTAGCCCTTACACTCGGCTTACATACACATATGCAAATACATTCACCGGCAGACAGTTTAGATAACTAGGTTGCTACACGCCACCTAGCTGGCTGCTAGGTGGCTTTCAGTTGGCTCCTCCAAACACGGGACGCCGGATGGTGATGCTGAAGACTGTTTATTGTAAAGTTTTGCAGTGGAGGACACATGGCCTGATGTTGTTGCTGTTGAGGAGAACTTCCTGAGTGTGTAGGGCAATGGCTGGTTTAACCTGTGCGCATTGGTTGCTCAATGTGCAACAGGTCTGCAGCCTCACCAAGCCCACGAGTCTAATCAGACTCGACTAGGAGAGTCGGATTAAACAAGCCATTGTCCCCACACGCTCCCACAAAGGATAACAGGCTACATGGTTACGAGCACATTGAAGAGTTTGTAGGATATGAACATCGATCTCAAATACTGTGACCCAGTAGGAAAGAGGCGGATTCCTTACAGATGCTTTGCGGACTCAATAATTAAGCTGAAGCGCTTCGGGGAAAAGCTGTGTGTCATGTATGGCAGCCTACTCCTGTAGGCAGATTAACTGATCACTGAACACACATGAAGAGAGCTTTTCCCCATGTGGTGATTCTTTAGTCAAGCAAAAACTACAACACCCACAAAGCAAACAAGAATGTAAGGGGCCAAACAAAGCCCTACAGATATAATAATATAAAACTCCTAGGTGTTGAGATTCAAAATAAGCTAAAAATAGATGATGGATTACGTAAAATGTTGCTTATCATTGTTGTTCAACAATAAAAGGATACTATATAAACAGCAACATATATAGTTGACAACAAATAGTTGATGCTGAGGAAGAGGAATAACATACACCTGTTAGTTTATGATTGCCTGCATGTGTATGCAATTAAAATCAAGCAGAGAAAACAGTAAGCCTATCAACCGCTGTACCCGTTAACCAATTAGCTTCCCCTTTGCTTTAGTCAATCAAGACCTTGACACAAGCACCTCCACACTCACACGTCGTCCACATGCCATGTTGTTACCGTGGAGATTTAACGATGAGGAGATTGGAGAAGAAGGTGCAGTGAGTCAACAGTGAGGGTAAGTGACAGGGGCAGCGCCACAATTAACCACTTCACAGAGAGAGAGAGAGAGAGAGAGAGAGAGAGAGAGAGAGAGAGAGAGAGAGAGAGAGAGAGAGAGAGAGAGAGAGAGAGAGAGAGAGAGAGAGAGAGAGAGAGAGAGAGAGAGAGAGAGAGAGAGAGAGAGAGAGAGAGAGAGAGAGAGAGAGAGAGAGAATTCCCTAAGGCATCAGCCGCTTTAGGCATTACAGAGATGCAGGAAGAAGCAGTGATATACTATGTGTAAATTGAGCTTCATGATTGCTGTAGCGGTCTAGTTGTTTTTGTGTAAATACAGTCTCTGTCACTCAAACGACAACAGGATATGCTAATAACATACCGCAGACACGAAAAGAAAAAGAAAATAAAAAAAACATGCATGTTTTCAACATCAAAGGTTTGCCTTTAGTATCTGTATATAATTTGTGCTATTTACTGTTCACTCAGAGTAAAAATATTTGTATATTAGTACATGTACATGAGGTACTGAATAATGTGTTTATACCAATAAAAACCGGGTTTGCTGCAAGCAACACTTGTTTGCATTTGCAAGCAGCGCATATTTACAAATCATTATCTGTGTCAATTTGCTAATTAATATTGCATTAGGGCTGTCAAATGTTTTAATAGGCAATGCACACACCAACGGCTCCTCGTATGGGGTGGAGAATGCATCCTCTTAATGGTTTGATGTACCTTGTGATGATGAATTGTACTTTAAGAACCAGTGAGACCTCTTTAATTAGCGAGAGGAATAGCGTCTTAACTTTTGATTAAAGTGCCATAGATCAGTGGGACTAAAACTCTGATAAGATGAACAGAGTAACGGATAGATTGCGACAATGAGAAAGAAAGAAGCAGTAATGTAATCAACGTTATGCATCTGGTTGCCGGGTTTGGTTGGGTAAAGGCAGACGAATGCAGGGTAGCCAATGAGTATCTGTTCCTTCCCTTTAAACAAAAAAACCTGTGAGGCGTCCTACAGCACACCAATTAACCTTCGGCCTGCAAATATACCTCGTTTTATCCTGTTTTTTCTCTCTCTCCTGTTGCGCTGTCATTTCTTCCTGAGCCTGACAAAAGGCGGACGTTGGCAGTTAAGAAAGGAGACAGGATTAGAGATAGTGGTCTGTTGTGGCTCTTAAGAATTTACGCCACAACTGTTGCTATGTGACAACTCTTTGGGTATTCATCCTTCTTGGGAGTTCCCAGCAAGAGGGTACGACAAGGAGAAAAACATGCCACGATCTCAGTTGATACAATATATCTCGGATGTTACAAAAAAACATAAAAAAACGAAGGTGTACCATAGCAATTACAGGAACCTTGTGTTGTACAGCAGGCACGTATGGCTTACTTCAGGGTCCCAGCTAGGGGCTAGTTCTCGGTATAGAACAATGAGTATCCCGCCACATAAGCCTGAAGATCCCATACATCTCCACTTCCTCAGCTATGGTGTCTTTAAGCCAACAAAAACCTACCTATGTGTGCGTGTTTGTGTGCGTGCACACATGTGTGCGCAAGTGAGAAGGAGATAAATAAAATGAATGTTTTATCACTCTGAAGTTAGGCAAGGCGTACGCATGTATGCGTGACTGTGCTCTAATGTGTGTTACCGTGTGCATGGGTGTGTGTTTGTGCGTGTTCTACCTTATCAGTTAATTAAATATTCGCAGGGGTGCAAAGATACGGCATTTTTTATGTTGATTGGTAGAATCTACCCCGGATCTCTATGGTCATTAAAACAATTATCCAAGCAACAGTAGAGAGGGATATGGCTCAAACATTATCGAGTGCCACCTAACTCTTGATCTTCGCAGTCACGGCAACATGAACCCTGTATGATTAGACTTTTGTGCAAATTACTTTTCTGTGATCTTGCTCAGAACATCTGCATGATTGATACAGAGTGAAAACTCATCCTGCATATTCACAACAGCCACCACCCCCTCTCTGACACCCTAACACAATCATCCCTTTAATGCTACACATATGGCGCCTTTCCACCGACGGGTACGCTTTGGACCCAGCACACCTCAGCCCAGTAGTGAGGGTCCGGTATAGACCAGCTCAGTTACGGCTCGCGTTTCCACCGCCGACAGTACCCTTATGGTAGGGCAGGGAATAAGCCGTATGGTGATAGCCGCGGGAGCTACGTAAGCATCGTGATCTCATAGCAGCCTGACACAGTGTAGCCTGCTAATAAATCCAAGGAAAAATAAGTATGTGCACAATGAACAAAGAGCAACAATGTTGGCCGTCCAAGAAGGCCGGCAAACTTGTGTGCGACATTTTCTTCAATAAACGAAGCTTTCGCCATTGTCCGGAATAGCTCGCAGGTAATGCGATTCTGTCGACCAATCAACGGACGGGGAGTATAGCTCGAACTTGCCAGCACCCTTTCAGGCGTCTCAGTACCCCAACGGAGGAGTACTGCGAAACGAGTACGGCTCAATACGGCTCAGTCCGGGTCACGCACACTTTTGGCGGTGGAAACGTAATCCGTGCCGCACCTGTGGGAACTGAACCCACCCGCACCCTCCAATGGATACATGCCATTAAGACAAGACATGCAACTGGTCTTTAAGCAATTTCATGCATTAAGTGAATCACCCTGACGCAACAGATTCCAGTAAGCACGGCTGTGTGCGGTATAGGGCCCGACCGATATTGATTTTTGAGTGCCGATGCCGATGCCGATTATTTTCAGAGAAAAATTACGATTACGATTTAATCGGCCGATTAAAAACAAAACAAAAAAAAGCCTATAAAACGTAGATTTTGATACCTTAAATATACTTTAAACACTTTTGACGAATATGTGAATTGAATGCAGAATCTTTGAGTGTTTTAGAATACATTTACAGTCAAAAATTAGTGTAATGTAAAATGTAAAATAAATAACTAACTCCCAATGTGCTGCGCTCGTGAGCAGTGACTAACACGTGCGTGCTGAGCAGTATGGTCTCACCGTTAGAGTCTACAGTATGACAAATTAACATGGCCTGGGACCTAAAGAAAAACAGGCACAACATGCTCAGACAACGCGTCTTGTGTACATTGGTGAGGTGAGCGCGCAGCTGCCTGAGCGAGCGTGCGGTTGTGCGTGTTGTACGGTAAAGTTCAATCTCCTCTTTTTTACTCCAGCTAAAGTTGTTAGTTAGCAAGGCGAGTAGGAGCGCAATCTGCAGGATACTAAGCGCAATAACATTTCTAAAAAATAAAATAAAAAAAATAAAAATAAATTGGTTGTAATCGGCGTCTTTTTGGCAGATGTCGATTATTTTCAAAAAGGCTATAATCGGCCGATTAAATCGGCAGGCCGATTAATCGGTCGGGCCCTAATGCGGTATGTATGAATGAATCATCAACTGATATGTAGTTGATCCCGAACAGATATTACCTAGCAACTTACACAAAAAAAAGAAAAACTGACACCATAAACACACCCAAAAAGAAAATGGTTCATAGAATTAAGTGGTGTGTATGTTTGGATTCCTCCAAAGCCTGTGTGTGTGTGTGTGTGTGTGTGTGTGTGTGTGTGTGTGTGTGTGTGTGTGTGTGTGTGTGTGTGTGTGTGTGTGTGTGTGTGTGTGTGTGTGTGTGTGTGTGTGTGTCCCCCAAAGATCTGCAAGCAAGATCATTGTCATGCATCTGTACCACCCACTCACATCCGCATCATTCCCTCTATATATCCTTTTGACACAGACACACATACATACACACACACACACACACACACACACACACAGGATGGCAGATGCATCGTAATATTTGAGGACATTCAGCATTGACATTGGCATCACATCTTGCTTTCTTGATGCATTGCAAGTAAAACAGGAAATTAGCGTGGGCCCAGACCAGCCAGGTTGGGCTTTGGTCCTTGACATGGATCTCATTGGATTTCCAAAATGTGACAAAACCCAATCCAGCTGTACCCAAAGCAGGTGCTCAGGGGGAGCGAAAATGTGTTGTCAAACTGTGGACATGGGCAAACTGAGGATGAGCAGGCGTTAAAGTGTCTTGGTTAACACTTTTTTTATTTAAAGGACTGGAGCAGCCTACGCATAGACGGTACCAGAAGATCAGAAACACATCAAAACATGACATAAATGTTGTTAAACATACAATTTTATGCATAGCTACACACAAAACTATTATCTAGCAGCAACTATTCAAGTAATTAAAGTTTGATACTGAAGTGCTTTTAACCAATGTTTTAAGTTGTTTTTTATGTTTTTTATTGTCTTTGCCTGGCTATAAATCAGCCATGACTTTTGTTAAACTCATCCCTCCAGCGGTGTAGGCCCGTTCTTAAATAGGGTAGTTGTTGATCAATTCATTGACATAAATTCTATCCAAAACAAGTATTTAGCCGCACCCATAGCTTTGTCTTTGATGTATCCAACCCAGGAAAGCGAATTCAACACAGGTAGCTTTCTCCAATAGTGCTAAAAAACAAACAAATCCACATGTTCTGATGTTTCCTTGCCCCTGCACATGCTCACGGACTTAGAGACTTAGATGCACAGGTGGGATTCTGTATGAAGTTCTGTTTTACGCAGTCCGATGATACTGAATTCTGAAGAAAAGGAATAAATATTTTTGCCAATTGTATCTGGTTTGCACCTGGGTCCTTATCTGCAAGTCCTAACAGAAACACTTCAATAAGTTGGGTACCTTGAAGAGAGGGTGTTTTTGGAACAGGTAGTGAATGGTGGACCCAAAATACAACATACTATAATGTCCGCCGAAACACATCTACACGCAATGAACACTAGTGTCTCTCGGCTATTGCCGCAGCGCTGTCTGTCTGACAACCCGCATATGCAAGTGGCGATAGCGTAGTGCCTTGCCACAGGATTCCATTTAGTCTTATCGCGGAAGACATATCTGCCCTCGCCTGACCTCAGCCCGTCTTTCTGATAAACACCACAGTTTGAAAAAAAAGGGAACAGTAGACGTATGCGGAGCATAGAAAAAGAGTCTGTGGCACAATAGATCTATTTTTAGCTCAAAGACAGCGGCAGGATAATGTGTTCTTGATTGGGTGGGTGTAACACCCGACACACATGCTATGAAACTAAATTGCCTGGTGGGTCCTGTGCCCATGAGAATGGCAAACCTTAATCCCTGTTTGTCTCAAACACCACATCAACATCTGATTACCTTTATGACCGCCCGGAACCCGGTGCATATCTTATTGCATCTAGTTTTAGATTAGCTGCATGCATCGTGAGTGTTTGGAAGACTAGTAGTAAACAAATACATTGATTTCTACATTTCATCTAATATGTAAGGCATAATCACCGAGAGGCAGGGCAATAAACTGTTTGATATGCCCGGCTCGTGGACTGCTTGCCGTCCGTGACGAAGGCGAGGTTGGTAACCTTCCATATACCTTCCATTCGTATTGCATCCTAATTAAATGTATACTCTGTTTGAGTTCATCTCCCTCAAAAAGTAGTCTCCATGAATTACGATCAATCAAACATGCAAGTTCCTTATTCCAAATCATTTTTATTTGCAATAAATGTTATGTTCGCTCTTGAACCAGTCCTCAAATGTCTTCCCTACTCCAAATACCTTAAAATAAACTATGAATGTTTAGAACGCTGCAATGTTTAGAACTACGGTGAATAACATTAGCTCAGCTGTAGCTAATTAGTTTCTATTGCAACCACACAAGGCTGCATCTGATCAATAGTTTAATAACGTAGTTGCTACATTGTATCTCGCTTGCGAAACTATGTATCGACTGACCCTCCGATTGATTTCCGACACATTTTAGGAACTTTTTCAAACAAGGTTTATTTTTACAATGGACCTCATGTTTGAAATTTCTGGGATAGAAAAAAATACAAGCGGCGTATTGATATACTATTTGATGACGCTGTGCTCATTCAGCAGCATGTGCAACTGTCAAAAAGGCGGGCAACTTGCCGGGTTAATGCCCTCCTCCCAACCAATCAGAATCAAGCATTCTTAAAGAAAGTAGAATAATTACATGTAGTATAAGACCAATTACCCAAGGCCAGACAAGGAGTTGGACTTAAGACCACTGCAAGCCCTGTGTGCTAATCCATTACCAGCAACGATAACACTAAACCAATACATAGATCAGACGTCGCTCTTGCTTTCTACAAGGGTCATACCTTCTTGCACAGCCTGGAAGGGGTTGTTCCCGTCCACAAACTCCACCGAGATGGTGATCTTCTCCGTCTCCAGGATCTCGTTGTTGAGGTTGAGGTCGGCCACCGCCATGCGGAACACCTCGTCATCCTTACGGGCTGACTCATCAAAGATGGCTCCTGCGAAGACACACACACAAAAAAGAAACAGACTTGTTAACAACATGGTTGGGATTTTGAAATAAGGTTAGTTTTTTCCCTTCTCTCCCCTTGTCTTAAGTAGAGTTCAACAGCCAAGTGAAAATTGAACAAAAGAGTGTTTACAGTCCACCTAGGTCAAGGCGATGTATAAGGACTGAACATTTGGGTTCCAAAAGGTGGAAGAGGGAAGGAAGAAAAGCCATTTGGGGGGGCTGGCAGATGTGTGGTCACTTCGTTGTGGTCGATTACACATGCAATTAGCCTTACATACTTGCCTCTATTTCCACCTCACATTACCCACTTTTTAAAGCCTCATTTTATCCCAGTTTATTTCCAAAATCTGGTGAGCAAGTAATTGTCTAAGCTGAGCTAATGGAACATAGCTAACTGCATTTTACCGACCAGAACATATCGCTTGTTTCTGTGTGTGTTTGTATCTTTATGTATGTACATTTCCTCAACAAAAATTGTAAATTCATGTAAAAAGAGCTGTCTGTGGTACCACCCAAATAATTGGTGCTCTAATATACATAAAAAATATCAAAGAAAAAATCAGTTTAACTACGCTCTACAATTTGACACCCTTCAGTCTCCTTGGCAAAAGCCCTTGATAGAAAACACATTAACACAATATTTGCTCCATCACTATACTGTCGCCTTCAATTCCCCACTCCATCCTCCTGCCATCCAAGCCCTCAAGCCCTCCAAGTGATCGAGTTGCAATAATTTAATTACCACGCAGTATAGATGAGGAGGTGATGCAATCAGCTCGCGCCGACAGAGCAGAAGACCACAGCAGGATAAAACCCCACAAAAAAAGAATCACACTTATTCATTAGCCATTGCCTTAGCGCTGATGACGTGGCTACGAGGGAGCATTACCAAACAACTCTCAAGTGGGCCCATCTATATGCATATATATGCACGCCTTGAGGGCAGAGTGCACTTGAGTGGCAGAGAAGATGGCGGAGGAGTAGGATTGAGATGCCGAGGACAGAAACGGACATAAGGGGATAGACACATGATATCAAAAAAAAGAGGAAAGGGTTGAGGCAAGTTTGAAGCAGCTTCAAATCTCCCTCTGAATAACCTCAGGTGCAATATTTATGTGCTCATGATTTTTCTTCCGTTCTGTTAGCGCGCTAACTGATTAACGCAGCTTTGGTGAGGCTGACACAGTGTGTAATATATATCACAAAGGCTCATAAATGAAATGTGATATAAAATACTTTTTAGAGATTAAATGGGTCATAAAGAATCTACATTTTCTAGCCCATCAATATATTCCATATGCATGCGATAAACTTTGAGCTTAAAACGACTATTAAAAGACATAAATAAGCAGGTGCTACGGAGACAAAGAGAGGGACCGGGGAGAGAGACGTCGTGGAGGCTTGGCCCCCAAGACCATAAGATGAGGCAACATTATCGTAACAGAAAAGGATCTACAAGTCCCCTATGCCATTGACGATAATATCAGGGGACATCAGGGAAACTATGTAGCAACACCCAGGAACACAAACACAATGAACCAAACGACAAAAAGTAACCTACAGTCGCTCCTCTGAATGATACAATTATAAAATTGTGGGCTCTTCAATAAAGTTCCCACAGTAAACATATCAAGGAAGGACCGCTGAACACTTGAGAATATTAATTCCGTTCCCTATGTTTCACACTCTCTCTCTTGTTACGTGACTCAGTATTGAAACCATTCAGACGATTGTGATCAGTGATCAAGACTCCAACCTCGGAATCGATTGTTAGGGACATACAATTATACGGGTTGAGATTAATTAGCGATGCTCTCTCTCATTCTCAGTCTTTCATGTGGTGCTCTCTTCTTCTTTGTGGGTCTCTTACAGCAATTACCTTCCCTCTCTCCCTCCCTCATCCCCCATCCTACTGCTACCTGTGCAGGGGTCGTGCTGTGATTAATCAGTCTTTGAGCTGTGATTAAAAACGACGCTAGGCCGCTCTATCCATACTCTGCCGGCTGGCAGGGAACAAAGAAAAGCAAGGCAGGGAAGAGAGAGAGAGGGTGAGAGGCAGAGAGGGTAAGAGGTAGAGAGGTAGAGTGAGAGAACAGGAGGAAGGAAGAACGAGAGAGCAAGGAAGGGAGGCGGCCGCCAGGAGAGGGAGAGGGATAGAGAGAAAGAGAGAGAAGGACAAGGAATGAGAGTGAAGAGACAGAAGAGGAGGGAGGGAGGGAGAAGGAGAGATTGATAACAAATAAAGTAGGACTTTATGTAAATGTGAGGGTGTGTGTGAGGCCAGAAGGAAAAATCTTCCACCTTCGACAATACATAGAGACATAGTTGACCTTAAGTCGGTGTACTATCCTAAATGTGGAGGCTCAAAATCGATTGGTTGAGAGGTTTTGATCAAACAGTTGCCCAGGGCAAGCGTCGGGTATTCATTTGCCGGTTTGTTAGCACTCATAAAGAGGCAATAAATACCATTGTATCACCACAGGCTGTGGGTGTGGAACAGAGGCACTTGCCAGGTATAGGAGAACAAGAACAAAATGGCTGAAAGAAATAAAATATATATATATATTTTTGAAAATGTGTGTCATTTCTTAATGTTCTTCATGGCTCACTTGAAAGTGAGTGTAATAGTCTATTACACTGCACTAAATAATACATTTTCCATTGGTTGAAATCAACTCACTCAAAATAAAATGAATGTAATTAATCTAAGACAAGACTTTTGGGAGAATGTATAACATTACTTACCTCTATACTGACAACACCAAAACTACCGTTTTAAATAATTCTAAAAGACTGCCCGCACTGGTTGTAACTGGTTGTAAGTCTTGATAAACCTGCATTTACCAGAGGTTGTCGTCAAAGTTAGACAAAGGTAGAACTCTAGGCTGGAAGAATAATTCATGGCTTTAGCAATTCATTTTCAATAAGCCGGGAAAATGTCTTGCTGTGTTTCCTTTGAGAGTTAACAGTGGCTTGACCTGAGCAGCTGCATTGCAACAGTCTGATTGTATGAATTATGAAGTAGGAAACTGTTGCAACCCGTGATTACAACCACCCACATGTCGCTTGCAATCATAGGTAATTAAAATCCTGGGTTATGATGTCCTATGGATAGCAAAGGCATGGAAATCAACCAGTGACAATTAAAGTTACAGGATGAGACAAGGCGCTTCGTAATCTTCTCAATAAATTGATTCCATAAATAAAATAAACAATATATATCGGTTGCTTCCCATGATGACAGAAATAGCAAATGTTGATGGCTGATTGTAATGGCATTATTTATGCATACAAATTTGACCAGTGTTTCTGAATTAATCCATAAAATTTTTATTTAAAAAAAGACTCATCTAGCAACTATCATTCTGCTAAATATGTTGCGAAGTGTGTGTGGCTGATGGCTGGTTTGAGGAGCGAGTCAGACTGATTTGAGTCTGAGCCCAGCGAAACAGGTTAAACCAGACATCACCAGACATCACCAGACACACTCACACACTTGCATGGCAAGGTGGAGCACCAGCTCATGTATCATTGTCGGTCAATTTCTACAATAAAACGGTTATCCAAAATGACAATTCTGTTTCCGTGTCTGAGGCATGGACCATGCTACATACAGTATTCGTGAAGGGTTGTCTTGTTTTCCTAATTTCCTTCCTGTAATATAGATTGATTACATAACACTGTTTGCGAAAATGATAAAAGGCCCCTCTCACAGTTTGGCCAGAAGTCACATACACACACAGGCAGGACTCACAAGATGCAACATGACTTTAATGAGTGCGAGGGTGTGCTGTACACACACACACACCTTGATCTATCGCTGACTGGTGACAAGGCCAAGCAGGAAGTGTTGTCACACATGGTGATGATTCTCTCTCTCTCTCTCTCTCTCTCTCTCTCTCTCTCTCTCTCTCTCTCTCTCTCTCTCTCTCTCTCTCTCTCTCTCTCTCTCTCTCTCTCTCTCTCTCTCTCTCTCTCTCTCTCTCTCTCTCTCTCTCTCTCTCTCTCTCTCTCTCTCTCTCTCTCTCTCTCTCTCTCTCTCTCTCTCTCTCTCTCTCAGAATGACAATGAGATATTTATAGAAAGCAGGGGACAGGTAGATGGAAGAGGGAGCTTGGAGAAAAGAGAGGGCAATATAAGAGTGGTGTATCTTTACCTGCTATGCTGCAGGTAAAGATACAGTAAATGGGAGTCACTACATTTAAATCAGTCAGGTGATACTGTTACTGTTCAACTTGCCAAAATATATCTTCACATTGTTTTGAAATTGTTCAGATAATGTGAGCGATCAAAACTAGCCATCCATCTACAAGTCATGAGCAGACGGAAATGCAGATGATGAATGTCAATCAAAATATATTAATACGATTAATCAAATACCTTGTAAATGAGCACTGTAGACACAACTAGTTTGCAGAACGCATATCATGTGCCTATGTGTGTGCAAGTTTGGGTGTGTATATGTGTGCAGGTTCATATATGTGTTCATGTATGCGTGCATGTGTGTGTGTTTTTGTCTGCGGTGTGTGTGCACCATTACGTTATATGCTATATTTCCTCCCATGTGTGCTAATGGACAAAAATTCCCATAATGTGATTTGTGCAAGAGAAATCTCCCACTCCCAACCCCCTACAAATCCCCCCTTCCCTCCCCCCTCCCCCCTTCCCCCTCCCATTCCCTCCCCCCCTCCCTTTCTTCTTCCATTATGAGCGTCTACATTAATTTGCTCCGTCGTCGTTAGTGGGCCGAGCGGCTGAGAGAGTGCGCTGTCAAAGTTCACCCGTGATTCGGCCCTTTGTCACGCTGTCAGATCAGGCTCTGTCAAGGTCGTTGCCTCTTCCCCCTATTCCTGATGCTCTTCCTCTTCCTCATCCTGTCTGAGGAAGACCACACACCTAAAGGGAGGAGGGCCCCCCTCCCCCCTCCCCCCTCCCTTATCCAATTATGTAGACTTAAGGTTCCTCCTGCTACGTTACAAAAGGCTCTTTGTGTTTTTTTACACAGGAATAATTTGCCTTCATGGCCTTGTTCCTGTTCTACCTCTTCCCTTCCCTCAGTTTTTTTCTGCAGATATTTCTCTCCCTCCTCCCCGCCCTCGTTTTCTCCTCCCTGATTTGTTTCCCTCTTCACACTCATTGTCATCCATGTTTACCCAGTTTCCTAACCCCCACCCCGTCCCAATATCTACAGACCGACCATTTCCAATTCCTCACCAGTCGACTGCTTCCCTGACACACACCTTGAAGACCAATGCCAGCGGTTCTTTCTCCCATTGATGCTCTCGTGATGAACCAGTAGGTACCAAGCCTTTCCCACAGCTTCCATTGCCCTATCGGCTCTCAACCCACTTGCTCATGAGGTAAGGGAACTCTGCGTACTCAACCATAAGTCTCTCTGGTACTTATTACCCAAAATGCTGATGAGGTGATTTACAACCGAAATGGATGAAAACAAATAGCCTGATCAACAAATCCCGATGCTCTCAATTAAACCTGAAGATTCACGACCTGAGCAATTGGAAAACCAAATGAAAAGCTGATGACAGATGCATACCCATAAATCTCCTCTTTGTCAGAGACTTTTTGGCCACCTTGGCCTGAGCATTAGCCATTTGTGAAACGCGGCTGATTCCGCAGCCACCAAGCGGGGCTTGGCAGTGGACATGCTGGCTCGGATCCACGTCGGCTCCACTGTAGCCTGACCACTGCCGGTGTATCACCAAATGCTAATGAGATGGACAGGCACGCCTTCCCTGCAGTGGCTGAAGAGGACCACGGGCATACATTCAGCTAGGCTATGCTACTGATACTATATACAGCAGCCCCTGCTTTAACATCTACCTCCTTTATGGCAGTAGGGTTGTAAGGTAAAACGATAGGGTTACATAGAGTCTTCGGCGTTCACCACAAGGTCATAGGCTGAATTTCTGTGATTCAGCCCAGCTCTGGTAAAAGAGGCCTCCGTTGCTCTTTCCATGCCTTTTTGCTCCTCTCCCTTTGTACTCATGAATTACGCACTGGTCTCCTGGCTTCCCTCTTCACCTCCCCTCCACCTCCGAGCACTCTCTTAGCTCTCTCTGCTTAGCTCGGTGTGTTCCCCTTCTCACCTCACTCTCTCCAGCTTTCTCTGCTCTCCACCCATACCTTACTCTCAGCCCCTCTCTCTCCCTTCCCTTCACTCGCTTACTCTCGCTCTTATCCTTGCCAATCCCTTATTTTTCGTACTCCTGCTCCTCTGTGTTCCCCGAGTCATCATACTACCATCCACCCCCCCCCCCCCCTCCTCTTTTTATTGTTCCTTCTCCACTCTGCTATCTTCTTGGCTCCATTTCCGCACAGTCTACTTGTGTGCTTCCTCTCCTCCTCCTTCTCTTCTCCTATTTTGCTCGATCTAGAGTTTGTATTAATGCTAATCCTAGCGGCCGATCCCCTCGATCAATGTGCCACGCTTGCTATTTGCTTCAAAATTTGTAACTTCGCCATGTAAATTTTTTTCATTTGAGGGAACATGAAGAGTTGATCCAAACATGAAAAAATCACAATGCTAAAGACAAATGAGGTGTGTTCAATATGCATGTGTGTGTCTGTGTGTCCTCAGTTCGCGTGTATTAGTGAGAGCATTTACTTCATTTAACAATATCAGAAGATTGTGCCTTCCCTTCCAATAGGAAATGCATTCAGGCAGAGAATGAGAGCCAATCATTGAGTGACACACTGAACAGAGGGGTAGAGAATAGAGACAGCAGAGACGCAGTGAGAGCGTGAAAGGAGTAGGACTGAGAACTAAATGTAATGTGCTAATGTAAGAGTTACCTTAGGACAGATAATGAGGGACGTCAAATAGAGGGCAGAAATAAACAACCGATAAGAACGCTTTTTGTATTTATTTATTTTTTCAGAAAACTTTGAAAAAACGCTGAACACTGATAGGGTTGATACCTTATATCTGGCATTTTTAGACATTCTTCTCAAGAACCTTGAGTCTTTAAGCTTCAGTTCTGATTAGAACTGAACACTTGAGGAGGATTTCCCTGAGAGTGCTCGTAAGGAGCAGCAGATTTGTGAAAATCATGCGTGTCATACTATATTTCAGGGAAGGGATGGATCTTCTTAATAGTTAAACTCTCATCTCCCTCAGTGTGTTAGAGATTACTCCAGATTTTTAATTAGTCTGGGACTATTATTTTTACTTAGTCTGGGACCACCCTTGTTGAATACCTACTCTCCTTGACTCACCCCTTTCACGCACACACACACACACACACACACACACACACACACACACACAAAAACACACAAAAACACACCCTTTCCCCTCAGTTGTCACGGAAGCACAGTGCACGGCACGCTGGAAGCTGTTGGGTCCTTGATACTGTGGCACAAATATTCCTTTAAGAGAACAGTGATTATAAACCGAATTGCATGACCTACATACACGTTACACACACACTAGACAGAACACACACAGGCTCACACACTATAGAGCTATGATATATATCTGCCATTTACCAGTGTTTAATGGCCATCTATTGACCCCTTAATGCATGATTGTTGATCAATACAGCATAATGCAATCTGCTACACTGTTCATGAGTGTCTGCGTGTGCGTGTGCGTGTGTGGTTTCTGGCTTTGTGCGGTACCCTCTAATCTTTTACACTTCTGTTTCTTCATCAAACTCTCCACCCACGCACAACACTCCATTGTCCTCATATTCCCCTCCGTTGCCACACTCCATTTTTCTTATTTATCAGCTTATGTAATTTATGCCATATCCGCTATTCTCTCTCTCCCTCTCTTCAACCCCTCTCCATCTATTCTCCCACTCCCCCCCCACCCTCTCTCTCTCTCTTGTATCCAGCCTACCCTTCTGGGTCTCCCATCCCTCCTTTTGAAACAAAATGCATAACTGCAAATAGTAAGTAAATATAGGACTACATACACACAAACACGAAAACACAAATACACACTGCACCGCAACCCACAGAATTACAGACCCACACACATTCATATTCATTACCAGCAGTTTGACGTTGATGAAATTATAAAGACTATAATACACACTTCTCCATCTGCATACCCCTTAGCGACAGCAATCCTAGGGGTTATAATGCACACACACATTGACACAAAAGACCCACACGCTTGAGTGGGTGAACAAATACCCACGCCGTGCGCATTGCTATTAAGATAACATCTGCCGACCTGGCTGGGGGCTGTACAAGCATAACTAAATAGTCACGGCTATGAACGTGCTATTGCAACTATGAACCCGAAACACACCCACACCCACACACAGGTCTTGATGAGTAGCATTATGGGGAATAATAGTTATGGTCTCCTAATGAATGATCGTGTTGAATTAATAGATTTTCATTGGACAACATCATCCATCTCAATAAGAACATGATGGATTGTGTAAACACTCCGAAATGCGCACGGGCGTCCAGATTATCCCCTGTAAAATCAGTCATGTAAAATCATTCATGTTAAACCAGCCCTCTTAATGCGTTATTGAAATCCCATCATGTGGCAAGCGTGGAGGTTTCATGATTGCCAGGCCAATATAACAGGAGTGCAGCGACCCAGAAGTGAAACCAACGGTCACATGGGGGATCCACTGCAGCTGGGCAATCTAGGAGGCTATTTCGGTAGTATTAACGGTAAAAGAGAAAAATGTATAACTGCGATTTGGTGGACGTATTCTTGCTTTATCAGCATGCTGGCGTCCCCGGCGGGAATTGAATCCCTAACTCTGCCGGTGTTAGTGCCGTGCTCTACCAATTGAGCTACCAATTGGTCAAAATTTTAGTGTGTGTGTATTTAGCACATGGCCGGCAGTGTGTGAGTGCATATGATTGTTTGCCAAAGTGTCAGCACAGTGTGGTAGGTTAAAGTCGGAATCTTGCTTTCATGCCACTTGCTTTTCTTGAAAACAGTATGAGATGTTTTTTTTCATGCATTACGGTCTCACCATTTTAGACTGCAATTCTCCAACGTGTTGTGCCTGTACTGTAGCAGCTCACAGCAGAGGAAGCGGGCCCACACACACATCCCAGATCAGAAGCTGCCTGCTTCCTTGCCAAACAGCCTGCAACCATCCAGCCACAATACAGTCAGCCAGCCCCCATTCAGCCAGAATTCCTACCCCATCGGCTATCCAGCATCCACCCAACCACTACACTGGCCAGTCAGCAATCCATTCAACCACACCACCCATTGGGCCAGCCACCCAGCAATCCATCCACCCGGCCAGGCAGCAACCACCCCATCCTGCCAGGTCATCTGAATGTGTCAGCAGAACCACTCCCTTCCTCCCTCCGTCCCTCCCACACACACACACACATGCACGCACACACGCAGATGCACAATCACACTCGCGCACACACACACACACACACACACACACACACACACCTGGGTGTGCCTGTTGTTTTATTCATCACTGCAGTAAGCTGCGGTTGGCCTCAGGACTCCCACGGAGCCGCATATGGAACATATAGGTGGCAGGACTGTGTGTGTGTGTGTGCGGCCGTGCGTGTCTGCGTTTTGATCAATGCATTGGTTTCTTGGCCATGTTTTTATGTATGAGGGTGTCGCAGAACATAATTCACAATTGCTCCTTTGTTTATAAAATCTCTTGAGTGAGTGCCAGGTCAGTCTACAAGTAATTGATTTGTGTGTGTGAGTGTGCGTGTGCGTAGATGTTTGTGTGTATTTGTGTGCGTGCACAGCAAACATGCGTGTATATGTGTCTGTGTCCGTGTCTTTGTGTTCATCGAAGCAACTTGACTTGTCACTTTTGTTTAGTCCAACCTGCGGATAATTCCTCCACTTTCACCTCCATTCCCGACATTTAAAAGCGGGTGCACGGCCCTCAGTGAGAAGCACAGTAGAATCACTTGCCAGGAATCCCATGAGAACAAACACAGCTCCCAGAGTGGAAGATTGGCAACATGAATCCAATTCAGCCCACGTGTACAGTATTGAAATCTCCTGTTGCTCCTCCTGAGTGTGGGTTTGTTTTTATAGCTACTCCAATTTCAATGCTGTATGCTTTGATTGTTTCCAGCATCACTTGTAACGCATATCAATCCACTGGTATACAATTTGGCGAAGACCCAGCTCAAAAGGAGATAACACATCCACCCATGTGAATATTCTTTTAATTGAGTTGCTAGACCTGAAAGCAAACAATTGCTGAACACAATGAGGTGTAGAGTTGGAAGTATATAATGATTTTCACCCTTGATAGTTATTTTTGGTAGATCATTTGTGTATTTGCCATAAAAATTGAATCAGCAGACTGCTCCATTGCCATTACCCAATTATTTATAATAGCTTAAAACGGCCGAGATAAGTTGAGGTGTTAACTCCCGCTATTCACCATTGAACCCCATTTATACTCTGAAGTGTAGACTGAACATTGAGAATTTGTTATAATAGAGCCAATAAAAAGACCAAAAGAAAACCATTAAGGATTACATCAATTGGAAGCGTAATGATACAAGAGACAGGTTCAGATCAAATGTTGTAAAATAAAGCATTCAGAAATTTAGCAGAATCAACCCAAATAATTAGGATGCAGGCATAACTGATTAATTGACAGAGTTTCTAAAGCAATTTTGTATTGTACTACTTGCCCAACTATCCTAATGGGTTCAACTTCCGAAATGTTAAATCAATGCCTTAATTGTTGAAGGCTAACATAATCTCACGTTAAGCGAAGACAACTGCCATTGGAGCTCTTTTTGGGACCTTCCACGCACAGGCAGGTCCAAAGAGCTGGCATTGCTGATACGAAGCCTTATACATGGAGGAAAAACACAAGGGAAGGCAGAGCTGTGTTCATTTTGAATGACTAAGCAGACCAGTGAGAGGCAAGTCTTTGTCTGAATGCACTGGATTTCCAATCAGTTTAACTGTGTGCCTTGCCAACCATTGATTCAGTTCAAAACCCATTCAGGCTTTCAGCACTTTCTCCTTGCCACCATTGTTCTTCAACATGTTAACAGTGCACCAGTGCTGGCCATCAGCTTTTACCTCTGTGGGGGTTTTAGAGCCTTTTTGTTGCATTTGTTTTTGTTTATTGGTTTGTTTTATTCATTTTAGTGCTGGAATTGTATTGCAATCCAAACTACCATCAATGTCAAATGTTTGAGAGATGCCGTTGCCTTATGCGGCCAACAGAATGAAAAGGAACTCTTATTTGTTATTATTATTGTGAATTCTTTCATACACACACGTCTTAATGCGGAATGTATTCACGTGATTTACATGGAAAAGAACTAAGCAGTACTAGTATCTCCATGATGTCATTATTGTTTGGCATCCTTTCTTCCCTTAAACTGAATCCTCCCCCCCACTATGAATCCCCCTTGGCCCCCGAACAAGGGACCCCCAACGCAACGCTTGTTTCGGTTTCAGACTTTTGTTTTCCACTTGTGTGGCCCCAGAACAGCAAGGAAACACAACAATAATACAAAGTCATCTCCAAGAGTTCTTTGAGTCCCTCGTTCCCTTCTCCCATCACGTTGGTTTCCTTCTCCCTCTTTTATTTCCTCTCTTTTTTTGTCCCTTCTTTCTCTCGATCATATTCTGATCCCCTGTATGAAGGTCATTCTCATTAGTGTCTGAATTAAAGCGGATTAGACAAACCAAAGTGCTGGAATCGAACATTTAATTAGCTGTGAGAGAGACTATAAGCATCATCAATAGGCTCCCCACTGATGCCGTCGATGGAAGCAGTTTGGCTGGAATTTACTCCAGCATTCAATTTCATTCATCCTCTCTCCCACTTCCTGAGCACCAACCAATTTTTGTTTCATTAGTCATTTATCGCTCTAACTGCCAAAAGCCAGATCTTGGCTGAATTTAGAAGACGATTGTGTACAAATTGTTCAATAAATAAAGTTACTGTTGACAACAATTCATCCTGCTGTTTCAGGAGTAGACGAGAGAACATGATACACAGCCATACAGACATGGCTTGATACTCACCTCAGCCATCCAACTTTCACATTTTTATTAAATCCTGAAGTAACCTTATTTTATAGCGTACATTGAAGCCTCAATTTAACGATGCAGCCGTCTCATGGTTTAGTTTGAGGGGATATCATTGTACTCTTTCTGATAGAGAAACCATTTCCACTCTGCGTTTCTTGGTTCAGTTGCTTAGATTCAGTTGAGAGGTTATGGTTTGTGGAAGCCTGTGATATTTGAAAGAAGCCTGCTCTGTGTCTTCTTCCGTGGTGTGACATTCTTAATGGGATTCCTCCTACCGCTCCATTCTATCGCCCTTTAACTTATTGTATTTTAACATTTCAGTGTTTGTTCATTCATTTCCTTTATTCACCAATGTCCTCTCTGCTGTACTTCTACTGCACTCAACCCAAATCCTAACCGCTCTCTCATTCTCTCCATCATCCCCTCTCCCATGTTCTAACCCTCAACAGATTGGTTTCATTTTATTTTCAGTCAGCGGCAGGTACCAGCACAGATGCTTTGAATGGCTCCAGGTTCAAAAAGCTGAGCGAGAGGGTATGAAAAGAAGAGGAGGAAGGAAAATGAAAACATAACAAGAAACAAGGGTAGATGAATGTGTGTACACAATACATTTATTAGAGAAAGCAAAAGGTGGAGTGAGTAATATTGGACGTGGGCGTGTGTGCGTGTCCAGTATATTGTTTGCCTTCCTGTGTCCAGAAAGGCAACAAAACACAAACATTTGCACACACACACACACACACACACACACACACACACACACACACACACACACACACACACACACACACACACACACACACACACACACACACACACACACACACACACACACACACACACACACACACACACGTTCTCCATCTTTGTCCCTCGTCTTTCTTGGTTACCTGTCTCTGAGTGAATGTTTCTCACTCTCTTACCAGTCTCTCCAGAGGCAGAGCATAACATTGTGAATTCAGGAAAAAGGCAGCAGGACAGAACATAAAATAAAAATAATATTATCATAGAAAGAAGAGAGGAAAGGCTGAAAAAGATGAAGGGGTTATAAGAAGATAAATCATTATGGACTGAAGAGATAAAGAAAGTCTATAGCATGCAAAAGTGGAAATAAAAATAGGAAAGGAAGAAGAAGCCAGAGAGAGAGAGAGACAGAGCAAGAGAACGAGACAGAGACAGAAAGACAGACACAGACAGAGAGAGAGTCAGACAGAGACAGAGAGAGAGAGATAGTGATACCAAGGGAGAGAAAGAGAGATACAACAAAGGAGTAAGTAAGGGGATGGCTTGTGGAGGCATCAAGAGATAAACAGTCTGGGATGTCTCAGGCCCACTTAGGGGAACATTTGTTGAAGGGAGCCTGAGCAGTGAGCAGGAGACGGATCGGCGTTGCTCTCTCTCCGAGGGGCAGAGTGTATGGTCCCTGAATGATTTAACCGTGCAGGAAGTGTCAAGCTTTCTGCCGTAATCAGTGGCCAGCCCGGAACATTGTGCGCTACCTCATACAGGCATACACTCAAGCGAGCGCAAATTAATGCACGGAGACACACATAAACTGTCCCCGTGGTGGAAATACATACAAATGTCCATATTCTAACTCTCCTCAAAGATCCACTGGAGTAGACCATAGAAAGAAGAATACATACAATAACACCATCAGGAACACAAAAACACACACACACACACATACACACAAACCCATCAATATAACCGTCTGTCAATCTAGTCTTCTAGTCTATATCTCTATGCTATTTCTCCCTGCTCTGCGCGTGTGTGTGTGCGTGTGTGTTTGTGTCACTCTCGATGAAATGCAGCATTGTGGGTGATTTCTGCAGGTTAGATTCAGTCGATTCCCATGGCCAAAGCTAAACTCAGATTCGACATTGTGTTCCACAACTTCAAAGGCGAGTGAGGGGTGGAAAATATACGAGATTGTGCCACTCAACCAAGAAGAATCACATCACATACTTTTCCGGCTTTCTCATTGTGTCCGTTCCTGTCCGTTTTATTACGTGTCATATATTTCTTTATAGTTCAGCCTCATTCCCTTCTCCACCTATTCTTCTCTTGGCTTTCATCTGGCTTTACCTTTTATTTTCCTTGAAGCCAATATAATCTTTTTTTTTTTCGCTATCATCCTGCTTCTAAACTTTATTTTCTGACGTTATGCATTGTGGTTTGTTCTCAAAATGTAGTTGTCGGCCTATGCCCACAGCTCTAATACAATCATGAGGTATTCAATGCTCCCTTAACGAAAAGCACAGTTGAAAATGAGCCAAGGTTTTTGTCATTGAGGATACCATCATAATGGTTGGGAATGATATTACCCATAATACAGCGATATTAACCTTGTGACATTCCACTGTAATCTAACTGCACTCAATGTCCTAACCGTATTACCATTGAGCATGGCATTATAGCGATTACTTGTCAAATCCATTTTGTGGATAGCATTTTCCATTTGGCAGGTATATTTTAGTTTAGCAAGTTGTTGAAAAAAGTTCATCCAAAATAATGCTGTTCTTATAAGCAGAAAAAATTAAATTCAAAGATATGCCATGGGAGGCTTTTATCAGTAAATTGAATGTGCGTGCGTGCGTGCGTGCGTGCGTGCGTGCGTGCGTGCGTGCGTGCGTGCGTGCGTGCGTGCATCTTTGTGAACAAATTGTCATGACGGCAAGCATATGCGTGCAACAGTTTAAATGCAAAATAACCACAGGAGCATATTTAATGAAAGAGTGACCCGTTTGAAAATGTTTTCAATTGCCCTTAGTCCAATAAAAGATGGGTGCAAGACACTACCGCTGCTCATGAAATTCGAATGGGATGCAACCATTGCACACTTAGGACCCTCAGAGAATTACTTGCATGAGTCAGCCATTATTAATCTTCCTGTGCTCACTGTAACATAACCACTTTTTTGCTGTTCAAATTGTTTGACAATTACTTTGTCATGTAGTTTGGCTGCAAACAGTTAAGGCTAATTTCCCGAGTGTTTTAGTGTATTTATACCACTGGGAACACGTCATGGGGCTGATTAAAGACATCTGTTTGGTGTGCTGTGGTGTGCTGCGACTAGAATGAAAAATGAGAATATGAGAAGATACACAAGATGCTTTAGAAACGTCTCTATCTGGAAGAGAGTGGTTACCGTAACGATTGCATCAATCAAGTTGATAAATATTTCACTCAAAAGGAGCAAGTCTGTTTCTAAAGCTTACATATTATTCCTTGGTTCAGTTTGTTCACATTGGCTTATATTTGGTTAACACATATTTTTATCTCAATGTTGTTTTGATCATCTTTTCGATTTGAAGGCTGCTCTGTGGCAGTGCTAAAATGCATGCACATACGCCGCTATAGAATTCAGGCCCCCCTCCAAAGCCATGCCCGCAGGACACATGACAAACTCACTAGCTTAGGTCGGCCTAGCCTAGAGGAAGACTCTGGTCATGAGCAATGAGTGCACAGGCAGAGCTCTCCCAGGTAGCCGGATAGGTTGATACACATACATGCCATCCAACCATTTCATTCGGGAGGCATGAATTGATTAGCTTATTACAGGTCTGCGACAGCCGAAGATACTGAATTTGATTACCCCTTTTTTCAACAGCGCATTTGATTAATTGATTTCTGTTGAGGTGAAGGTCATTTCAAATACATCATCACAAAATGCTTCTTAAATGCATTGCATACCCCAGCTTGTAACTGGAGGTTCAGGAGCATATCCTACAAAAGTTTTCAAATAATGAGGCACTACAATATGTAACTAAGGATGATATGTCAGTGGTTCTTAGACAACCCGAGCCGCGAGCCGTTACTGAAACGCGAACCGTAACTGAGCTGTTTACAAGTTACGGATGGAGTCTGGAGGTGATGTGGGGTACTTATTGTTTACTGTTTACATCTTAGATTTCACAATTCAGACTGTTGCAGCTAGCTCATGGGAGAGACTGTATGACACTAGGCGGTACAACCTGAGACAATAAAAAAGAATTGCCTTCTGCATTTTTGTTTTTTCTTTTCCCTTCATTGTACCAAACTCGTACCGAACCGTGATGTCTGAACCGAGGTATGAACCGAACCGTGACTTCAGTGTACCGTTACACCCCTAATAGTTAGTAAGTCAAAGATTGAGAGAGCGGAGAAGAGTGTGAAAGAAAGAAAGAAAGAAAGAAAGAGTGTTGGGGGTTGGTTCGCCAACTGACTCAAGAGGCTTACCTCTTGAGTCCTTCTTATTGATGACCAACATCAATAAGAGCTTGCCACAGGCTGTGCCATTCAATTCCTGCATGGTGCCTGCAGTGTGCTGGCCTTGGAAACCACCCCCACACCCTACTCAACGTTCAAAGTCAGTTTGATCAACCTTGACCCTTGACGGCTTATCTTTATGACGCCGATGATCCCGATGTCTGCGCTAGCTTACCTAGCATTGCTGCCCAACCAAACTACTATGATTACTAAAACATTGAGCGTTAGCAACGTTGAGCGCAAGAGACATTCAACAATAGTAAGGTTGGGTGCCAGCATCCACATGCTGGCACCCGTGATACCCGTGATAGAATCCTTGTGCTAGCATTCCCCACACTAGCATCCCCACACTGGCATCCCAGCACCAGAATCCCCACACCAGCAGCCCAACACTAACAACTTCCTGCTAGCATGCTGGCGCTAGAATCCTCCTTTAATCGGGGATAAGGCCTTGAGCCTATACATTAACCAGACGATGAGCTTATACATTGCTTGAAAAGGCTAACAAAGTATGAGATGGAGGGATTGGAGGAAGGGGTGAGAACAGCATGTTATCTATCAAGCAGAGTGTCCAGTCCTCTGAGCTAACCTCCAGCCCCGGTCCACATCTCCCTGATCTCACGTCACTATGGCCCCCGGAGCTATTTTAAGCATGACTTACCAGCTCATTCACTCACCCAACTACACACACACACACACACACACACACACACACACACACACACACACACACACACACACACACACACACACACACACACACACACACACACACACACACACACACACACACACACACACAAACAAGCATAAGCCTACACACAGCGGAATACAGAATGAGTTCAAAAGAGAGATAGAGATATTGCTGTCAAAACCCAACAATTTTAAATCGGTATTGTGAGATTCATTTTCATTGTCATTGAGTGTGAATTCCTTCTTCACGGTACTTAAAATAAATGAATCTGTAATTGTTTCTCATGGAAAGTTTTGTGAACAAATAGTTGTAGTATCAAATGGGGCCCGACAGATATTGATTTTTGAGTGCCGATGCCGATTATTTTCAGAGAAAAATTACGATTACGATTTAATCTGCCGATTAAAAACAAAACAAAAAAAAGCATATAAAACGTAGTTTTTGATACCTTAAATATACTTTAAACACTTTTGACGAATATGTGAATTGAATGCAGAACCTTTGAGTGTTTTAGAATACATTTACAGTCAAAAATGAGTGTAATGTAAAATGTAAAATAAATAACTAACTCCCAATGTGCTGCGCTCGTGAGCAGTGACTAACACGTGCGTGCTGAGCAGTTTGGTCTCACCGTTAGAGTCTACAGTATAACAAATTAACATGGCCTGGGACCTAAAGAAAAACAGGCACAACATGCTCAAACAACGCGTCTTGTGTACATTGGTGAGGTGAGCGCGCAGCTGCCTGAGCGAGCGTGCTTTCATGTTGTACGGTAAAATTCAATCTCCTCTTTTTTACTCCAGCTAAAGTTGTTAGTTAGCCAGGCGAGTAGGAGCGCAATCTGCAGGATACTAAGCGCAATAACATTTAAAAAAAAAATTTAAACACAAAACTGTGTTTGATTATAAAAACGACAGATACGCTTCATGCCAGCGACAAAGCACTGAATGTAATGTACGATCCGTAAACAGCAGGTAGTCTCTGTTCAACTGACGGGATGCTAGCCAAATGCAAGATTTCTAAACAACCACACAAATTCAATGGAGGATAATGCAAAGCTACTGAAAGTCTTCTGAAGAGATTTACAATTGTACTCATTCTCATAGTCTCAATATATGCACATAATCCCATCTCAGATTAAAACAGTGCTTTATTCCTTTATCTTTATTTATGTATTGATTTATTTTAATGAGTATGATTATGAAGCAAGTAATATCAATATGAACAACTATAATAATAACAAATAATATTTATAAAAAATAATAACATTATTAATCCAGAAGGGGGGAGGTGGATTGTGATAGGTATGTTATTATTAAACATAATAATATTGATAGGTTGGGATTCTACAAACTATTCTTTGCTATAGCATGGGAAGAGGAAGATAGATAGAAAGACTTTCAGAGAAACCACCACATCAAGATGTAGACGGTTCAGACGTCCTTAATGAAACCATTAGGGGTTACATGCTTTATCTTTAATCGCTGCTAAAATGGCTTTAATCTTTAGTTTCTCATCTCAAATGTCCAACTCTAACAGAACCAATTTATTAGAGTGTTCCAAATGCAGAACATTTAATCAACCACCTTTTCAAGCTGAAAAAAACAAAATAAAATAAGCACTTAAACACCTGGCCACTTTGTATCAAATGTGTCTTCGACTTGTTAACCAACTCGAGAAGTGATAATTGGCTGGATATGTAATGTTTTAACCAATCAAATGACGGGATCTGTAACTGCATAGCCCCAGTGATTAGGAGCTAGGGAAAGCGTAATCTCTAGTTTTAAATCTAATGAGAAGAAGCAGCTCAAATAGGTTTCAATTTTTTTTCTTATTCAATAGGACTGAATGGAAAATCCCTCAATAACTTAATTGTGTGCATAGGGGTGTGTGTGTGTGTGTGTGTGTGTGTGTGTGTGTGTGTGTGTGTGTGTGTGTGTGTGTGTGTGTGTGTGTGTGTGTGTGTGTGTGTGTGTGTGTGTGTGTGTGTTTCAATGAGAGTTGGTCAATGTTGCAAGACTTGAGGCAAAGCATCCCAGATGATGTTTCACAAACCATGAAACCCGTTTATAACTGAAAGGCGGCTCATTTTTTCCTCTTTGCTGCATCAGAGCGGCGCAAGCCAGCGAGAGATAGAGCAAAGTGAGAGAGATCTGCGAGAAAGACAGTAAAATAGTGTGACCCAGTTAGTGAGAGTATTGAAAAAAGGATTGCATTTAGGGGTCCACATTAATTGGAGCAGATGCCTTCTCAATTATTAAGAGGCCTCCGAGGGTGTAAGCACAAGCTAAATTTACCCAGCAAGGCTTTCACTACGCCCGTCAAGCCGCCATACAGCATCTGCAGACGGCAGGGGACACAGACATATGCTCCGCATATGAACATATATACTACCTGAGAGTACGCATGCAGATAGTGCTTCAATGCACACACATTACACTCTCACTGCGTAGGATGAAACACATTCCCTGAATGTAGTGACTATGGCTGTGGTTGCGTGTATGCCATGACTTTTAGTTGCATACAAACCAACAGATGAAGAGGGTGAGTGGTGGATCATAACTTCAGGAAAACCCTTTTTGTAAAGCTCCCCTTGGATGGTGTGACGGTATAACAATCTGACCCGGACAGACGTGCACAAACACACGCACATCGAGGGTGCACTCACAAACAAAGACAAACCACCCACACTGACTCACTCTTTGCCTGTCGAAAAAAGCACTCCCCGGCGAGGAAACCGTCGAAAATAAACTCCTAGTGAGTCAATGGCCCATCTTGCTGCCTCTATCTCCAGCCATTTGAGCCCTAATGGCTTCCTGGTTTCCACCAGCCTGTGCTGTAATGAACCAGGCAGCCAGAAACCCGTCCCTTGGGGCCTTCTCCAGAGCCCTGATAGAATATCACACAAAATGGACGGGGAGGCAGACACGGGAGAAAATAAATAGGCGCAGAGAATCAGTCCTTACCTTATTTTTTTATCATCAAATATATTATAAATTCTGACGTTTCCGTGCAAGGATAGACTCGATCATTAATCAAGTCAGAAGATATACAAAAAAAAAGTTGACCTTGCATTTTATTAGGACTGAAAAAGAAAAACGATGACGCTTGCATTTCTCATTCAGGCTTAAATGACAGGCAGAGCGAGTGATTAATCCGTAAAAAAAAAAGAAAAAAAAGAAAAAGGGCTACGGTGTGCCAGTGGCGCTTGTGCCTGGAGTCACAATACATCTCGGTATGATAGAGTAATCACAGCTAGGATCCACCTGTAGGAACACCTGGTGAGCTAATGCGCCTTGGCACACATTGCAATATCATCCTCATTTAAAAAAACATTTCAATCTTCTCTAGTGAGAACATTTTCAATTCTTTAAGGATTTCTTTTTTTGACTGATTACATGCATTTCTGAATCAAAAGCACAGTGTAGTCTACACATTGGTCCGGTCGCGCCGGGAGGTTTCATACTCAAAATGCATCCTTTACAAACCACTTATTTTTCCCCTAGTTTGCAAATATCTTGTGTCAATTTTGAAATATAGAAAGCTATGGCTCTCCAGACATGTTTCGTAAACAAAGTATATCGGGCGATTTATCCCTGCTGGTCGACAAGCTATTGAGTTAATAGCAGACAAACAATATTTTAGCTTCAAAGCATATTTCCACCTATGGGGCAGACAACATAAAATAAAACAAAAAATGAACATGTACATATCCATCCATCCATCCATCCATCCATCCATCCATCCAAGAAGCAAGCTGCTGACCTGTACTCCCCAGCTGATCCCACAGATGAGAGAACATATTAGATGCCTTTGCTACAGAATAAGACGCAGTCACAGGGTCTATAAAAAAGAGCTGACATCCTACACAAATCGGTGGAGACGGAGAGAGCCTGCTGTGGAGGACACGGAGGTGAGCGGAAGAACAAAGAAAACACTGATTTATTTGATTATAAAGTCAAGCAGGTGCACCGGATTAGCTAATGAGCTAATTAACACGTTGGACATAATAAGACAACGCATGGGAACACAGAGGGTGACATTATGAAAAAGACCTAAAGGCCAACGTGCACTGGACTATTTTTACTGAACATCTGGAGTTGGGCAGCGATCTAAATCCTCTGTGAATTTGTTATGGCAGTATATTCCAAATGGAATAATTTCACAGACATTTTCCATTATTCAACTAACAGGGGGCTTGTGAAAATATAATGTGTGAAGTTGGCATCCCTCAGATTTAATACATTAGCCAGACTAATGAAGAGAGGACAAAGTCAGAGCCTAGCGATATTGCGTAAAGAGGAACCACGAGAGATTTCTTAAGGGTTTCCAAGTCTTTTATGATTGTAGCCTGCATGTAGCTTGGGAGGGCCACTTTCAGCCCAAAGGTGATAAATGCCTACGGCATAACCTGTAGGCATCCTTGGGCAAAATACCAAACGGCCTCATGACATATTTATCGGAAATTACCATTAAATGGTTAATAAAGGCCTCTGCTTTAAGTTTAACTGATCATTGTTATAGTTCCCAAAAGGATTTGAGGATATGGTGAACAGTAAAACTACGATTTTTAATTACACATTTTTCTGACAATTCTTGCATTGATTTCAAGCACAGATAATCCCATGACTTAGTTTTGGAAAGCAAACGTTGTGAACATTTAAGTGATGAACCGACTGCAAACCTTTAGACCTGCAGCTAAATATTCCCACTGTCAAAACATAACATGAAAAAGCAGGATTCAGCTACTATGCAAAACATAGCTGGAATAAATCCCAGAAGTTCTGAGACTTGCTCCAACCCTGACTACATTAAAACAAGATTCAATCGTTTATGTTCATCTTTGCTTTTTGCTAAACTACGATGCAATTTTAACCGATTATTTAATTCAAATGTCTCATTCATTCTTTTAAATTCTGCTTTCATCTGTCCTTTATGGATTCTTATAAATCCAGTTGTTAAATGTCTTTTACGTAATCTTTGAAATCCTGTTATTTTATGTGATGCACATTGAGTCTGCCTTGAGATGTGTTAAATAAATAAAGTTGACTTGACTTATCAAACACCCTGACCACAAGACCACAAGACTCCATTATAAATATACATGCATGTATATAAGTCAAAAATATACATGCATCGGCACTGTGATGTGAAATCAAAAGCACTATGAGAAATTGAAAGGTAAAGTGTTTCTACACTACTTTACTATATGGAGCTAAATGTTTGCAACTTAGAGGTGTTCCTGCAGAACTTTAATGTGCAGTTGTTTCAGTATTGATTGACTTTGCTCAGCCTCTCTTGGAAGTCACTTTCGATATAAGCATTGTCAATGCCTGATGTTCGGCTGGATGCAAATGGAAAAATAATGTCTGTGCAGACGTGGCCAGAAGAAATTGCACACACACACACACACACACACACACACACACACACACACACACACACACACACACACACACACACACACACACACACACACACACACACACACACACACACACACACACACACACTCCCCTTGGATGTGTCAGGTAAATTTGCCTCCGTTGGCCTGTTAATCTTCAGTTCTGCAGTCCTTTTTTTTTTAATTCCTCCCTCTATCCTTTTCCATATTTAACCAGGTCCCTTGTTTAGTCTTTTGGTAATTGATAAGGCTTTTTAGATTTTCAGGCCACTCATGTAGATTTTCCCTTACTGCATTTCCTTCATTCCGTCTCTCTTCTTCTTTCCTCTCTTGAACCTCAAAGGAAAAACCTTGACCATTTCCCTTCCCATACCCTACTCAGCCTTCCTTTGCCTTACCTCTCCTCCCTCCCCCTTTTCCTCTCCATTGCCTCCCTCTTTATCTCTCCACCATTTGTTTCCATTTCGGAGTAATTGATGTGCAGAAAACTTTGCTCAGAGCCAGTTTATTAACTTCTTCGGAGAGAGGATGCCAGGAGCATCACACTCCATCACGCTATCGTATCTCTCCATCTCTCGGTTTCACCCGGCTCTCTAAATCCTCCAGTCCTCCCACTCTCTCTCTCTTTTTTCCCCATCATTGCTTCCTTTAAGGTAACCATTTATTTTGTTCTCCCATCATCAAACATTGCCTGCATCCCACTAAATCTCCTCTCAGCCAATCATGTTCCTTCTTCTTCTTGTGATCGATTGATGTGTAGGAACTCTGTGCCTGGCGGCTGGTGGGTCCGCCCTGCGTCCGTATTCCCCTTCGTGTTTGGGGGATCCTGCAGTACATATATCTATAGATGAGTGTGGCGCAAAGCAAGGAGGTGATTGGCCATACTCCACCTGTGCAGTCGTATATCCGCTTTACGTTGTCATTACTTACTGACAAGTGGGAGAGGAGGACAGCGTCAGTGTGCATGTATGCGCGTGTGTGTGCGTGTGCTGCAGCAGCGCTGTCATGGGAAACAGCAGTTGTATAGGGTCTGTGTGTGTGACAGATGGGAGGGGTGAGGGATCTCCCACCCTTATGACATTTAGATGGTGACACAAATGCACATGCACATCAGGGGCCTTGACGCGTCGAAATACGACCCCTCACGTGTATGCATGCCGTGTGAGATAAATTACGCCAGCATGTATATTTTACACTCTCACACACACATTAAATCGACAGTTTGAAAATCAGGTGGGGTCACGTCAAGGCGAAGCGTGACAGCTTGACGATCCGTTTTGTTGCTAAACAGCGTTAGTTATTTTCATAAGGGGCATGTCCTTGAAGCCCCCCTGCCATTTTATGAGATTCTTGGATTCTTGGATTAGTCATCAGTCGTAGAGAGTCGTTGAGAATAATTGATGGCTATGGTCAAGGAAGGCACTTCTATTAACGGTAATACAGGTTTTATCGGTCATGGAGTACATGACATGTAACCACGTGCAGCAGATGGGTGCGCGTTGCTCCCATTGAAAGGGAGACGAGGGTAAAGAGGATAGAGGGAAACTGGATCAAACAGAGAGGGAAAGAAGAGAACAACGCAGGGGAAATAATGGTTGCATACACCCCCCGAGCTCTGGAAAGATATTTTAAAGGCCCCCTGCATTCACAACCTGTAACCCTCCCGAAAACCTGCAGACGCTTTTATGTGAAGCACACTTCACCGCACCGCATTGTTTCCTGACGATATGGCACACACTTCAGATGTTTCCACTGAAGAGAGGGAATATACTGTAGATCTCTCTCGTCTCACTGTACTTGACGAGTGACTTACAAGTGGGAGTTTTTGGCTCACGTTTTGAGATAGCGCCGGGCCGGGGTTCGATGGTTGCTATTAAAAGTGAAAACTAAATAGGTGGAAGATCAAAGATTGAAGATAGTGATTAGGATCAGGAAGACTATCAAATTAAAATAACAGAAGAATTGTGCTAGGCTCAAAAGAAGCTTTAGTGCTACGTTAAGCTGGGCCTCTGCCTGGTCCAGCTTCTTTATTAGGTTGCTGTTAATGAGACTTTCCAGACCCCTGGGCGGAACACTGATGATCAATGACCTTGGGAGATTTGATTCATTTATTTAATAAATCACAGCAGGGTTTAACACATGACAGACGTAGTCCTGACAACAACTCTCACACCCACCCTGAGCATGTCCTGGGAGAAAGTCTTCCACACATATTGACCTGTTCGAGAATAATCAATCTGACTTTGACGATCGCATGTAGTCAATGTTGTAAATGTTCGCTCACCACTAACTCAACAGTTTTATTTCGCCTGCGGAAGATGCCGTACTCGCTGGGTTTGTCATTGCCGCCCTGTGCCGTTCTGTTATATTATCTTTTGTCTGTTTATTGTCTGCAGAATGGCTCCCAGCCACTTTCATCAGGAAGCTGTCCGTCACAGTCATAGAGCACACACAGTTTGTTTAGGGTTTCTAAAATAAAAAATAAAAAAATATTACCAGTAAAACAGAAATGCATTGGCATGCATTAAAATTATAGAAGCATACATTTTTGCATGAATTAATCGTACATGTCTGTCCCCATTGGCCACGCCTGTATTAGCATATATTTTGATTGCTTTATTTTTTTCGATACGAATTGCAATAATTTTGTGTGTGAGTTGGCAGGTATTTCACAAAGGTAAATAACCAGCAGATGAATATCCCTGGATATTGGTTTAAAATTGTTATTATCAATTGGTAAATTCTGACTTTTCAACCTTTTTCCTTTTGCTAAATTGTGAAAGGGTTTGTCTATTCTTAAATATATATAACATATTACCTTTGGTTCTCTGAATGAAGACTTACGGGAAGCGGGTTACATAATCTTTCATATGTGTGACGGTAGGATTGCAACAGAGAAGGCCGTTTAACGCTGAATCCCCCAGATGGAGCTAAGAGCTTTCATTGAAGAGAAAGAACAGCTTCAAGGTTCTCCATTTCTTTTTGCTTACAATGCAAGGGGAATGAAGAAAGAGAAACGAATGGTTGTCAAAAGAAGGGGATGGGAGAATACGAGTTTCAGAATGTTTCTTTTTCATCATAGACTTGAAGTGCAATGGCCCCCGCTGAGAATCTCCTTTACCTCCTCCTGCTCTTCGCCCCGCGGTTTTCACACACACACACACACACACACACACACACACACACACACACACACACACACACACACACACACACACACACACACACACACACACACACACACACACACACACACACACACACACTTCGATTTCAGAGGTCCTAAACTTTATCGATCTCCTTTTGGACGCACTGCACAAACACACACACCTTGCACCCCGACCTAATATTAAAGGTCTAAGGGCTAATACGAATTATTTATTATTAAGCCTAACCCGAACGATAGTGTGTGTGTGTGTGTGTGTGCTTTTATCAATCAACAACATATCAAAAACATACTAACATGCAGTGATGTTGATAGGTTTTCAATGTAGTGAGTCCCCGGGACCCACAGGTGGCGAGTTGGGTGGGTCCCTGAGAAATTCAATGGGTCCCGACTCCCCAGTTTAAAAAATGTGTTTCTTTTTTATTATTATTCTATTTCTTAAATTAAATTAATAGTGTTAAACTCCTTGATGGTGGTATGATATGGTTAGAGCTGGAGTACTCAACCGTTCATGTTTAACACTAGAAACGCCGGGCCATTTTTACTTACTCCTAGCGCCGCAAGAGGGGTCAAATGACCCCTAAGTCATTTTAATGAGCGGCTGTGCATTTGCACATAATGATCACTAGGTGGCGCCAATGAGCTATTACCGCGCGAGCGCCACATTTGTGTGTGTGTGTCACAAGCCTAGTCCTCACGATTTTGTCATAAATGTACATATATTCAATCAGAAGGATTGCAAAAAAATCCTGTTTGATTTGCTCATTCGACACGAATGAGCACAGCATCGAGCAGTGGAAACGTGGGTTTATTTACTATGAAGTTCGTATTTTTAATTGTTGAAATGAAATCAGCGGTGACGAGCTAGTTGTTTTGGTAGCGGCTAAATTAGCATGTCGCGATACCTTGTACAGGGGATCACATCTGCGCCGAGTACATGCGCAGAGGGTTGAAACAGCGCTTGTCCGATCTGCTCACAAGAAGGTTTCTTTGGCCAGTTACTGTGATTAAACACGAGTTGTTTAATGTTCACAATGTATCGTTTTTCATGGGGAAAATGAGATGCGTCCCCGGGACGCATGGATAGTGAGTTTAGTGCGTCCTTTCAGATTTTAATGCGTCAGGGACGCAGGACGCGTACCTAGCAACATCACTGAACATGGACATTCACTACAGCCATGTCAATACATGAAGGACTCAATGCAATGTGTCATAACTCCAGACAGACAGACAGACAGACACACAAACAAACACAGCAGGTGTGCGCCCTCTCCGGCTCTCCCTCCCCTTGTACTGTGTGTCCTCATCCATCATCCCTCTTGACTTCCCTCACCCTGCCTGCCTTCTCTGCACAGCGTCACTCCGCTGGCCCCGCTCCCACCCCTCTGAACTCCGACTGCTGTGCGTAACACCAATCCACCACTGCACTCCATGTACTTGCTCTCCTCACCAGGTTGTTTTTTTTTCGTTTTTGCTGCAAAAGAATGTTTGCTACGGTTTCATCTCAGGATCTCCCCTTGCAAAAGGTTTGCAGTATTGCAGTGCAATGGCCGTCCATCCGTCCATCTCTTCTCCACCACCAGGCCGAGTCAATGTCCCAATTAAGGTTTGTCTTTATTTTGAGTACATACTATTTGGATTTATTTCACACTCATATTAGTTGTGTGGATGACCTCTTCTAACTGAAATGCAAAAGTGCAGCGCTCTTGGCAGACAAAGTTCTGGTCAAAAAAAGTGTTGTCTGGTTAAATTATTGTCAAGGATGCTACGCGTTAAACCTTACACACTCGTTATTTATCTGGGTAGACAGCCCGTAACCTAATGTCTGTCCCTATGTGGTGCGTTGAACATGAGGTATGTTCCTAAACTTTCCTCGGGTGAGTCCATTCTTCCCTATCCAGGGGGTTTGGATCGGGTTACTCACCGCAGGTCCACAGCCACTATAGTCAAATAGCTCTCTCTGTGACACGCCGCACCAGCACCTCGTCTCCAGGAGACCAGCCCGCGCTTTGTATCCCGTCGTTCAGTTTCACCAGTGTACAGTGTTAAAATCCAAGATTTCTCTCATGGAAGTGTCTTCCACAATACCGTGCGTCCCTTCGTTTTAATCCTATGAACTCAAGAGTCTCATCTGCAGAGCCACCTCCAGAGACTCTCAACTCAGAGTCTCACTTCCTGAGACTCACCTGCAGACCCAGCTGTTACCATTTACAGCTAATGAGCAGCTCAACACCTGTGTGATGTCAGAACTGACCCTAACCATAAGCACACCAAGCTCTATACCTAATCGTGACAAGGAATTTAATGGAATTAGTGGAATAAACCGTATCTAGCTGCTCAAGAGAGGATTCTGTTTCGATGAGCCCAACCATTTCAAAGTGTCTATCAATATGTAGATAAACATAAATAAATATGTCACAAAGTTCCATGCTTCATGTCGCGGTTCCTAACTTTTTTGTGTGACCCTCTTATGTTGGTAGTGTGTTTTATGAGCAATCTTTTTGGGCTTGGATTTGGATGGGGAATGTTACCATCATAATGAATTAATGAATAAATTAATGCTGCTCAAATGTATCGTAGAAAAATAAAGATGATTTGAGCCCCCCAGTCCCTCTAATAGGCCTCTCATACCTAAACATGCCTGGTAGATCTTCTCAGCATTTCAGTCCAAAAAGTGTGCTGCTCTACTACATGTTTTTCTTTGTATCGTTTGCAGGTGTCTTCTCTGTTTCCTCTCTAACACCTTCTCTTCTGTGATGTTCTTTCTCACACCATCTTCTGGCCTCTCACGTTGCTATCCTCCAACGCACCTTCACTGACCTCTGAACACCCCCATCATACCATCTGTTATTCTGGGAAAATGCTATGCTCACACATCCACACACACACACACACACACACAAACACACACTAACCCCCCCCCCCCCCCCCCCCCCCCCCCCCCTCACCATAAAACATACAAATCGCCTTCATTCCGTAAATGACACGCATTAATTGTAATTTATTCAGTGTCAGGTGCAAATTAGGGAAGACTCGGAATGGGCTAAATTACTTAATTATTTAACCCTGTAGGAACACAGCAATGAGTTGTAGTTGCTGCCAATTTCAGATAAAAAAGAAAAAATGTATATCACTAAGATGTAGGCTTTTGGTTAAAGTGCGAAAAATTCAAGGTTGGGGGAGGGTAGCTCAAAACCCATCCATCTTCCCTATTGCCACCTCCAGACCTCAACACATTTTATCATCACGAAAATAACTCAAAGAAATGAGTTATGACTGCCATGTGCACCTGCAATGTATGAAAAAGCTTGGACGACCATACACAACTTTAGCCTTACTTTAAATTCCCCTCCCCCTTATCTCTTGAAAAAAATAAGATGGAGCTCAAATTCATTGCGGAAAACGTACAGAAGCTTTCCTAAAAGCAACACAAATCCATAATCCGTGACGAGGTCCCACCACTACAGATCACTATCTCTGTAACTGTATCCCCCACCATCCATCTGTCTATCTGTCCGTCCATCGATCTCTAAAGGATGACATTAGCAGAAGGGGGAACTCCCAGGCCCCGGGAGTTCCCCCTTCTGCTAATGTCATCCTTTAGAGATCGATGGACGGACAGATAGACAGATGTGATGGCAGGGGATACAGACACTGAACCGGTCACAATGTTTACAGTGCACTCCTTCAGCAATAATCTTATACACAAGTAATCTTGTGTGTACGATTTTCCTCCAGTCAGGAGGAAAATATTGTAATGCAGTGGGAGAATAAGGCCGGGGCTTGTATTCATTAGTCACATGCATGTTAGCTATGAGCCTTTATCAAAAAGGTCATCAAACATCAAAGAATGTGCAGGGCTTAATCTCTGTCTCGCAGCGGCCACAGTGACTCCGGGGGAGGAGAAGTGTAAAATCCTCTCCCCTCGTCAGGCCTGTGCTGCTTAGCTCCCAGCTGATCACAGGGGAATTTAAATCCGCCGCAGAATGCTGAATCAAATTTGACTCTGATGTACAATGATCTTGCATACTTCCCCTCAGATTGCTTTTCATCATTACATTTTTTTTACCTGACCTAATTTTAGTGTGCTCTTAAATCTCTTCTCGGTAGTACCGTGAGCTGTGTGAGTATAGTGCTGTTGATCCTGCTCTCTCTTTGAGTCTATCCAAATACAATTTGTAATATTAGAGACACATTTAAGGGCACCGTTATTTTATAATTATCATCAAATTGTCACGGTCAATAACAACACGCCTATCATGTGTATGGCAAATTGATTTGATATGCCTCATTAAATGAGTTTATACTTCTCTAATGTCAAACTAGAGCACATGCAGAGTAAGATGTGTGTGTGTGTGTGTGTGTGTGTGTGTGTGTGTGTGTGTGTGTGTGTGCGTGTGCGTGTGTGTGTGTGTGTGTGTGTGTGTGTCTGTCTCTAATGCTAATACTAGTAGTGTCAATGTGTAAACAAAACAAAAAAGTGAGCCGAAATCAAATAGGATTCAGAGAAAAATGGATTACAAACGACAAGGCAATTATTTACATATTCTGCTAGACTATTTACTTATTTACAAGTGTGTATATCTAATCTAATCTTGAGCTTGGAATATAAGCAATAAAGTGCTGTCTGGCAAGGTCTAGACATTACCTTCATATCCCCACCTGGGATCTGTCCGGTGAAACCACAGCATATTCCCTGGCTCATTTTAAGGTTAAGTGCTTTTTTGCCAAAAGAGCACCAATGGCTGTAACCCATTGAAGGAGTTGGAAGCGATGTTCAAAACTCCCTTCCATTGCCCCATTGGTATTCCTGCTTGGTTGAAGGATGATTCAAGGCAAACAAGAAGCGATAAAAGTTACAGCCCAGCTTACTGTAAAATCAGTTCTTGGGAAAAGCTAGGCCTCTGGCAATGGAGAATAAAGCATGAAGTCTTTCACAGTGAAAAGGTCTATAATGTTGTGGTTGGCGCCAAAATTTGGTGAGGTGGGTGGAAAGAAGCGGAAGGAAGTAATTTATGGGGAAGACAGGATGAATGGTAGAAGAAAACTTCCACCGAGATGGGTAACTTGGAATATTTAGGGGTCCAAGCCAACAGGTTGGATCCCTATTGTTTTTGCAAGGATTATTATTATTATTATTATTCCCCCCTAGATGTGGGCCCACAGCCCAAACCGTAAATGGTGCCGACACGCCAATTGCATGACTAGATCCAGGTCCGTGAGTTCTACACAGACGACAAAATCCAGACACGCCGGTCACTAGGTGGCGCTATACCAAGGGAAAACGCGTTTGGGGCTATAACTCCCACACCGAACCTCCCACAGTCAAAAACTTGTACCCACATATTCACTTGAGTCTGCTGCATCTTTTGGCATAGGCCACGCCCATTTGCGTCCATAATTCTTTTTCGCAAAATCGCGAAAACCGCAAAACTGCCTTTTCCCTACTCAGCCCACATTTCTTGACCAATTGACACAAAACTTTGCACACGACATCTTCAGACGCACACGAAAATAAATCCGTTAACACTCTTTTGATCCGACCATCGATAACGAAACGGTAGCGTTTTGAATATATGTTTCGCGTTGCAAATCAGTAAAAACTATTTTGATCCAACCGTCGACGACTAAACGGTAGCGGTAAATGCGTTTGGGGCCGAAACTCCCACACCGAACCTCTCACAGTCAAAACCTTTATATCCACAGGTTGTTCACGGTAGCGTTTTGAATACTTGCTTCGCGTTGTGCCGGCGAAATGCACATTTCTTGTCGCGTTGTGCCGGCGAAATGCACATCGCTTGGACCCCTGCATAACTGCTTGCAGTTCTAGTTATATTACTATTTATGAACTAGAAACAGCTTCTGACAATATAGTTGTATTATTGCGATAAATTACCATAGTATTGTCCTCTCTAACTCACTGGGTGAGATACTGCTGAATATTGTATCTGTTATGTAAGCCATGATGTGCTTCATTGTTTGGATAATAAAACATATGCCATGTTGTTATAGGGTTGGCTTTCACTGGACCTCTGTATTATTCACACTTTGACACTTTGTTTGGAATAATGTTGAGAAGAGATCATTCAGAGGTGACAGGCTACATTGGAGTTGTTGTTTGGTATGTGTTGAACCTATCTTGGTGATTTATATGTTGTCACCCTGACAAAGCGGCGGAACAGCAATTATGTTGTCTTGTGGTATTCCGACTTTAAACCAACAAGCACAGCTGCATTTTGCTCCCCTGTTCAGTTAAGGAAAAAACGCAATTGAATTGATAAGCCTCCTATCGGATGATTCATCAAAAGTGTTTTCTGGGGCTTTTCATACTTTATCTGCCTTCTGCCCCGAAAAACCATCTCCTCTAATGAAACTCTCATATAAAAAGAGTCAAATGACTTGTCTGCCTCGTGTCGTCTTGACAAATGTCCAGCCCATGGTATAGATATATTGACAGATATTGTGCTTGAAATAGTGTTTGTTTTCAGATAGTGAATAGCTATTTGGGGGATGGTTCTCTTGAAACCTTACATTCATGACTGCTTTTTTTAAATATAGTTAGAATCTCCATCATTTGTCCTTTGTCAATAATGAACATTGATTGTATCAGGTTAGAAGTCCTTACTGCTTATGAGAGAGCATAAACTAAAGTAGAATTGTACTACAAAAGTCCTTTTGTAGAGTATAATTCAGGTTTCAACACAACAGAGAATGTGTGTGTGTGTGCGTGTGTGTGTGTGTGTTTGTGTGTGCGTGTGTGTGTGTGTGTGTGTGTGTGTGTGTGTGTGTGTGTGTGTGTGTGTGCGTGTTGGCAAAATCTTTGCCAACTTTTATTTTGATCTCCTCTTTTCAATTTATTAATCATTGAAATATGACATCATAAGCCGACATCATCAGAGTGCCAGCTCTTTTTTTCATAGTGAAGGTATTTCACTGTGCATCAGAGGATATTATTGGTGTTATGGTTTTTCAGACCCGCTTCCAGATTTTGTTTTTAATAAAAGATAAGCTTGGTTTAACATATTCAAAAGCCATGCATAATAATCAACATTCTTTTCTGGTGAGAGTTATCTAGGGACAGGGGAAATCTCCAGTCCATCTAACACATCTACCATTTACTTAGACCACAGTTACTCTCACTATTCCATGTAACAACGTTTACAGGGAAAGGATTGTTCAACAGAAAAAGACAAGGAGCATAAAGACTGAGAGATGGAGACCAATAAGCAGCTGAGATGGAAGGACAATACAAAATAATGAAAGAGAAAGCAGGCATAGAGAGAGCAAGAGACAACCACCTAAAAATAACCAATACATGGGACCGGTTTCTAGCCAACAGTAGCATAGAAATGCAAACTGGCATCTACATCAAAACAAACCAAACTCAAGCAACAACCATTGAACCCGTCGGTTTGGTCGGTTCGAGCAACCTGCCGAAACCTCATCTGTGGATGGATAGATTTCCATTTAACTTTCAGAAGTGGTTATTTGTTGATGTGGAAACTTTGAAGGCTGGCTTCATATAATCCTACCCACTTGGTGACTGCACAGTGAAAAATGTCTGCAGAGAAGCTCAGTCCACACACACAGTTGAACCTCTCACTCTCATACACACAAACACACACACACACACACACACACACACACACACACACACACAAAAACACACGTTTCATAACTGCGTTCACAATGGTTAATAAAACATATCCTCCCCCTCAGCTGCTCTTTCTCTCTGAAATACACGTGTTCCCCTCCGTCCGCTCGCACTGCCTTTGTTTCTCCCATATGGCGTCCACTTGGTCAAGCCGATTGCATAAATGATTCACTGGCCGTTTACATGCACCGAATCACACCGCATGCATTATGCACATGCACACACCCGGTGGAGGCCAGCGGTGAGGCGCAGCAGGACCCTCCCTCGCCTCACCACCACTCTCTTAAGCTTCCCTTTTCATCTCCTTTTCCCCTGAGTTTCCATTCGAAGCCATTTTCTCATTCTCTTATTATGAATACCGACCCTTATTTAGCATTATCCCTGGCCTATTTCTAGGCCTGGATCCCCCCTCTGCGTCCTTCACTCTCTCACCACGCCCCCCCCTGATCATACCCCACCCCGTCCCGCCTTTTCCGTCTGTCTCTCTGTCCGTCTGTCTGCCTGCTGATAATTGTGTTTTTGTCCGTCGTACTAGAGGTGCAAACCGTGAAACTAGATTGTGCTGCTTCGTTGGAAAATGGCTGTGCGGAAGCCGACCCCTCACTGGGTTCTATCTGCAATCCTGCCTTCCTCTCTCCCTGATTATTCTGCCCTTTAAAAAATCCTTAGGTCCGGCCTCTATATCGCTCTTTATCCATGCAATGCTCTTTCCCTCTGTAATCATCTAACCACCCCTCTCTCTCTCTTCCAATTTCTACTTTTATTTTGTTGTGTTAGCCGTCTAGCCAACCTCGTTGTTTGTTTGGATTGTGGGTGGTTTGCTCTCTACACTATTCATTTCCTTTCTTCAATTCCAAATTTGTATAGATGCACAACCACTATACTCGAGTCTAGGGGGTATCATAGCATTTAAAGCTTGTGTTTGTCGTTATATGCATAGACTGGCTTCATGTTGAGTGGTTTTTGCTTTTACTTTAAAGGGAGACAAAAATATATTGCTCCTCAAATGGACTAAAAGCAATAGTTAGGCACAGAAAACGTCTGGGTTCCTCCAGGCATAGGCCGATGCAAGATACAAATAGAAGCCTAATGACAGCCAATCACCATGGGGTATATATTATAGACTTTCTGGCTGCAATATGTCTGCTTGATTTATCCAGCAAGCCACCTATATCTTTCCTCTTTCCTATCCTACCTCTCCTTGTTTTACTTCAACGTCTGAGCCCCGTGGTGCTGTTCTGGGGGAAGCTGATACATAAATCATGAAACACATACCCGGGCTAGCATCTTATCTTGCTTTGTAATAACGCCCTACAGCATGTCGTCTTAACACTACAGGTCCTGGTCATTCGGATTCAAACGTGGCGCAATGGCTCACAACAAAGATAAAGCATGAAGAAACACATGTGATGTCACACACACACACATGCAGTTGACTAAGTCAGGCCAGCGGTTGCATCTTTCATCTTTCTCCCTGTCTCCATCGATGTCCCTCTCTCGTCCCCTCCAACACCAACATAACAATGCCGCAGCTGGATCAAAATAACGATCTTGACGAAGCCTTTTGAAGAATTAAGGGTAAAATGATTATACTGTTGAGGGACAACATGTTGCAACAATTTGTCACAATTAGATCTCTTCTCAGCCACATAGTGTTCTTATTGGTCTTCCTACTTCCACAGAATAATACAAAAACATACATCGATGTATAGTAAATGCATACAGACTGAAGTGGGAGGGCAGGGCGACCGGGGCATGTCAAATGTCAATGAGATTCAGTCCAGCAGCACAGAGACCCGACACCGCTCTGAATTAACATGCTCCTGGCTTGACATTTGAGCGACTGCCAAAGATTCCCGGAGAAGAAGTGTTCTGATCCTGTGGAGGCCAATGGTCAAAGCAAGGTTCACACACAGTCGTGGCACCCGACACGCTGTTTCTATTTAGCAAAGGAACGTATGCGTGCCAGCTTGCCATCCACATCACAGCACATCCGCTGTGATGATGCTCAGGACTGCCTTGATGTGTGTGCATTCTCAGATTCTGATGAAGGAGCTCATTGCCGGTAGGGGCTGAGCCCCGTTGTATGGGTATGTGCACCAAAACCAACAAATCTGTTGTGTGTGCTCACATAATATTGATCCAACCAACATAATATTGATCCAACCAGTCTAAGGTGTTGAAAACAGGTTTGATTAGATTATGTTAGATTAGATAATATTAGACTAGGTTATATCAGGTTATAATAGGATGAAATTGGTTCGATTTGATAAAATTAGATTAGATTAGGTTAGATTATGTTACATTAGGTTGGATACATTTAAATTGGGGTAGGAGATTAGGTTAGTTGGGTACGATTAGGATAGATTAGGTTAGACTATGTTAGATGAGGTAATATTAGGATAAATGAGGAAAGATATGATTAAAAAATGATAGATTTGAACAAGGTGGTTTTATTGTTGGAAATGTTCTACGATTTTATGCAGAACTGTTTTGTGAAATACTTTTCAAACTGTTGCCTCTTTGTTTGCATGATAGAGCATATCAGTGTTTCCCCCAGGAAATGTCTTAGTCAAGGTGGTCTTTTGGGGGTATTTTGCCCCGGGCGAGACTCCTTCCGAGGGGGGGGTTCCCCCCTTGTCTGTTCCAATTCGGAAGACAGTGAACTATCGCGCCTCAACTATCGCGCCCAGCTTCAATTACATTCAAAAAGCTTTATGGCACTATTGTGGTAAACAGGGTTAGGGTTACTTATGACTTACGACATTCAAGAAAAACAATTTTTACAGTTGTGTCGATTGAATGTTCAAATGGCTGTAGAATTTCTTCTGTTCAGTATTCCACAGCAGTCATAACATAACACTTATGATAGACGTAAATATACAACCAGTATACCGTGATACCGTGATATATGTGTGACGAATGGCTGACACTAATCGCCTCACTGGGCTTGTCTGGAAAGGATTGAGTGGAAGACTGACTCATAGTTAGAGGAGATGAAAAGTATACTTACAAGTCTCTACGGTTTATACATATTGATGGAAGGTTGCAGATCATAGGCTCATACCAAATATACACAGCAGCTGCCTTGTGACAGTCCATACACCGGTGAGATTGTTTCAAACGTGCACGAACACACACACATACACACACGCAAACACAAAAGTGCACATGCTCACACCAAGAGACCCACATCATGCACAGATCCAAATGCACACACCCACACAGTCACACTGAGGCACACTATCCCATATGTTCCCTATGTGCACATAACGCTATATCAGTTCCAGTCATGGGAGGCCAGGATTGGTCTAAACAGCTAATCAGGCCAACCAAAATAGAGCTCATCTCCCTATGTTGAAATGAGGTTGGGAGTGGGGTTATCTTTGTACGTCCGCTGGGCAATCATTGAAAAAAATCCATTTGGATCACATCTGTGATGACGCTGTCAGACCATAATAACCTGTATCCATGGCCCACAGACACTTGATCTGTATCAAATAAACCAAGGATATTCACTGTAGCCTGTTTGTTTGGGTACTCTGATCTATGGTAATCTGAGTGGTATAATAAAAACAAAAATCAAAATCTGAATGAAGATAACACAATAATGTGAATGAAAGTAAAAAATATAAGGAAACACATGGGCAGATCTAGAACATAAACTTTACCTTTAGACGCTGTAATTTTATGCCACAATTAGGAGTGGAATTACTGCTACAGGACAATTAAACTCATTCACATCTACCTGCATCATTCTTTTTTTGATACATCCATAGTGCTGTTTGCAAGTATAGACTTCAAATTACTCTTAACTGTTTAATAACTTCTGTAACCAATAGCAATAATCGTAAACTGGAAATGGTGTTGGATAATAGGCTAACTTTTCCAGGGATGTGCTGGAAGATTTGAGTATGGCTTATTAATAATGCATTGTTCTCCTTAACACCGTGCACAACATTTTTGCTTTTCATCACCTATCACTTTATTAAGTGATAGGTGATGAAAAGCAAAAATGAGAGTCATTATTCAATATAAGATATAATATGATGTTGAGACGGTGTCGTGACTAGGCCTTGTGATTTTGGTGGTAAAGTTTCAACTAAAGCAGTCGAGTGTCATAGAATTTAATGCTTTTTCCATCTCCTCATCTAATGGCTTTGTTCCAGAGTCAGGAAAGAGGGAGATAGAGAGAGATTGAGAGTGAGTGCAAGAGAAAGAGAGAGAGAGAATTCTTGAGGCATTTAAAATGAATGGGGTTTAACAGAGCAGAAATGTGTTGAAAAGGGCAAGCACGGCATAAGTTTAAGTATTATTTGTCATAACTGTGCCTTGGATAAACTACCAAGGACCTTGTTTTATTTAAAAAGTAATTATGCTGGCCAGGAGGAGATGAGATGACGTTTTTGCATCGTTATTTTGCAGTGAAATTTCCTGCTATAACAGCAATCCTTATTAAGTCCCCTTTAACTTCAATGTAAGTGATCTGAACTCAAGGGACAACAAAATCGTTAAAATATGGAAATTCTGGTTGGAGAGAACAAGAAAGGACAAGAGAGAGAGAGAGAGAGAGAGAGAGAGAGAGAGAGAGAGAGAGAGAGAGAGAGAGAGAGAGAGAGACAGAGACAGAGACAGAGACAGAGATCTGAACTCAGGGGAGAACAAAATCTTTAAATTATGGAAATTCTGGTTGGAGAGAACAAAAAAGGAAAGAGAGACAGAGAGAGAGAGCAGGAGAACGGAGCAGGGGTGATAGAGACAGCCGCAGAGAAAGGAAAGGAGAGATATCCTGAGGCTGCTGGCTGAATTCAGTCCAGTGAGTTTGAGTGCACCAGGAGGCTACCTCCCCGCCTCTCCTTCGAGGCGACACCTCGCTGAAGGGGATATCGGGCAGGCATGATTTACAGCGTACAGCAGTAAGTCTCCTTTATGTGCTTTCTATAAGCGGGACGCGTCACGGAAGAGTGTATGTAAATGAAGGATATGAGGTTGATGGCCCCAGGTGATTTAGGGAGAGGAGGGTGACAGGAGGTGCACAGGAGGACGAGCGAGAGAGAGCGATAAACACATAGAAGACAGAGTGAGACAGAGCAAAAGTGATACAGAGAGATAGAGAGACAAAGATACAGAAAGAAAAAGAGATGGAGCGAGAGCGAGAGCGCGAGAGACCACCTTGTGCACAGACTAAAATGCCTGTTTTGATCCAGGTACAAACAAACATTAGCTCCAATTTGATTGCACACCGCCCGGCAATGCGCTCTCTCTCTCCCTTTCTCTCTCTCCTTCTCTTTCTCTCTGACAGAGAAGCAGAAAGAACATCTGAGAAGAAGGAGAGAGTTAAAAATGGTAAAAGGTCTAGAACCTAAGGTAATGGCTGTTATGTCTCCAGCCCAACCTCACAGGGTCATGCACTTGGGAACGGCTGTCTCCAAAATGTCCGTCAATGTGGAGACAACATGTGCAGTGCACAAAAAGCTTTGCTGATACTGTTTCAAGATGATCAGTTTTTTATGCAAGAAGATTGCTTGTGCCATTTTACATATAGGTCCTCAGTAAAGAAATTCCAGGTCATTTATTTTTTATAGCAGTCAAAAGGTCTAATTGTTTACTTAATCTCATGCTTTTCGGAGAGCAAGATCTAAGATGATACTTTTATGTAGTCATAGTTTAGTCATAGAAGTAGGCCTCAACATAACCTAGAAACCTACTTTATCTGCAAATTAACTTGTTTGTCATTGGGTGGTGAATAATATAGACACCGGTCAAAATATGAGAGGAAATGCAGTAAGAATTACTTTGAAAGTGAGGAAAAACGTGCCATTGCTTCCATGATTAATTGGATGATTAAATGATTATACTCTCTCAGAGTGGAGTGGGGGATGGTGGGTTGAACTACCAATCGCCTACGACCAATTCAACGACATCACTATGTATTGTGCCAAAGCAATCCCTCTCTGTAGCATGACCTTGACGTCATAATCGTCCCAGTGTTCAACTTTACGAGTGGTACCGTTGTTGATATGTCCAAGACTGTATATGGACCCCCATTATATTGATATGGTAATAGGATGGGAGAGTGGTAAGGGGGGTGGGGATCAGTTGATGACATCAACCAGTCTCCTGTATTTAGTAGAACTGGAACATTCCCAAGCGTGCAATACGGCGATGACATTGAGCAGATGTCAAAGGACACGGAGGATGACTTTTATTGCAAAACAGTCTTAACGTTTCCCTGTGATTAGCCTTTGAATAACACACACAGGCAAACACACACACACACCTGAGTTGTTCAACAGGATACTAGTGCGGAATGCTTCCTCTCGTGCCGTTTGAGACTGCAATGAGTTTAAATTGCCTTCATATTTAACTCTGGCTGGACGGCAGCGCCCAAAGCTCTTGCGTTTATGCGTGATTTCATATTGCACAATGAACAAGGGTGTTAAATATTCACAGTGCTCCAGTCCCCCTCGTTCATCGCAATTACAATGATATGTTGGCCTGTGATTAGGGAATCACGGCCGGAAAATTAAAACGTCAGTCCGGCACAACAGTATGAAGACTTTTGCCGTTGTAAAGTTGACGAGGATTGCTGTATTAAATTCATACCACAATGGGCACGGCTTTATGAATGTGAGATTTATGCACTCTCAGAGGGAGCAAGAGAGGGATTCAGAAAAAGAGAGATAAACCTGGTTTTACAACTTGGGTGAATTAAAAATGAGAAAGTACCCATGGAAGTAGACGAAGGCGGGCCAGGGAGGGTGAAGAATATCAGAAATTATGCTACGTTTACTATATGCCCGCCCAACCCAATGAGACTAACCAGGCCACCATGAGAGCAGGAGAAGAAGCGGACTGAAACTGTGCAATTTTATGGCTTCACAAGTTCACAGATAACCTAATGCAATTCAAATCTGAAAGCGAACCCTTTTACTTTTCCGTTTTCTTAATTTTACATTAAGTCAACCCATGACCAAGGCACCAAAAGTGCAAATGCAACAGAATAGAGTAATTGCCACGAGTTGTAATAACTAATTATTATAGAATTTGTTGTTGATTTTTGTGCAAATACATTGTTGCATTTTAAGAAGACGAATGATCTGTTATCTGAAAACTAGTCCTTGTTACATCAACAAACACAAATGCAGCCTATATTCTGCTTCTCTCAGAATTCATAAGAAATGATTTGAACATATACTAAACAATTGTTGAAGGACGTATTTTATATTACCTTAAAGGTTGTATCAGCAATGTTGGATGACGTCGCTTCTGTTGGCATTTGAAGCGAGATCCCAAACGAACAAAGACAGCTCACCCCTCCCTTCCATATTTTTGTGCATCCAGAAAAACTATCATGAAGGCAGTGCAAAACCCCACAACTCCCACCCCTTGTCGTGATTGGTTGGCATACCATTTATTTTGGTTTTGAGTGGTTGGTAGTCGTTTTTGTGTAAAATGCTAATGGGGCGGGCAGCTAGCGGATCGTGAGAAAAGATCAGATGAATGTGATCATTTATGTTTCGGCCTAGCATCGCCGATATCACCTTTAACATAAGGGTGATTAGAACTCCCTCCCTCTGCCTCTCTCCTGCATCCATATGTCTGTCATTGTCATCGACAGACAGCAAAGGCCAGGGCCATCAAAAGGACAGCCCAGCACAGCAAGCCTCAAACAGAGCAACACACTTTAAGGCTTTCCACTGTTTGTATTTTAATAGTGCAGTAAACATTTTTTGCGTTCATGCGTGCAATTACTGAATGATAATTATGACCCAACAAACCAACATATGACAAAGACAAGCAATGATCATACATGAATGAATGAAGGAATGAATAACCAAAATGGTACAATGAGGAACTAGCTAGAGAAAGTGAGAGGTTGATATTTTGTGTTCCTCGTATGTGGGTTTGCATCTCTTTCTCTTATAACGGCTTATGTTATCAGGCCTTGTGTGTGGGGGGGTATGAAATGCACACATTTTTGAGTCTGGGTTCTCACACATCTCATACTTATACTTTCATCAGGTGAAAGAAAGACAACGGTAATCATTATTTTAGTATATCACATATAGACCATGCTCCAACATATACAATACTAATTGACTACTACTACTACTACTACTACTACTACTATTACTACTACTACTACCACTACTCAAGTAGCATCGGTGCAAATTGCGCAATATAAGTAATCAAAATAAACTTGGAGCAAAGCCTCTCCAAGGCATACCAGGAAGGGAAGACCCCAAACTGAAAGCAGGGTTCTATTTAGGACCCACAAAATGGCCACTATGACCTACGAACTATATAAACTAGGGTACGGGCTTGGCCAATGAAAAAGGGGCAGAGGTATATTTAATAGTTGAAGCAAGTAGGCTTTTATATAGTCTAATCCATATTACATTTTTTACTGGAGATTCGAAAAAAGAAGAAGAAAGGAACATGAATTTTGGAATTCCCTTTGTCGAGTGTTCACAAGAACCACCTGCTGCTTCACTGGATAGTGGCGCACTCAGGCAGCCGGTTGCAAATTTGCAATAATACAGCATTTCACTTTGAAGACCCTTTGCGGTTCTTTAAGAGGGATGTCTCATAATTAGAGATCATTCATGGGTAGTACTTCAGTTGTCTCGGAGGAAACCACTTGCTTCGTTCTGATACAGGATACGAACATTGTTATTTCCAAAGAGAAAATCATGTTTTTGTATTTCAATTTTGTTAGAGCCTGTCGAGGGTGGAGAAAAGGGTGTTGCTTGAATGCAGATTGTTGTAGCTGATTGATTAATGAGTGTTTCCCCTGGTTACTGACCTTTACCCTAGTTCCATATTATTTTCAGTGAGTGTCCATGTGTGTGTGTATATGTCTTTTCCTTTGTGCCTGCATTTTGCCATCACAACCCATGAGCAATACGGATGAGCATTGTTCCTCAGCGATAACAATAACGAAATTGACAGAGAGACAAACACACAGAAATGAGAAAAGGATGAACAGGCACCTGCCAGCAAGAGTACCATTACAAATCAACTTCACACACTTGTCGAGAAAATCAAAGGACATATAGACAGACAGACAGATACTCTACAGATATAGAGTTTTTATAGTAAGATAAGATAAAGCTAATCTAGCTTAATTTCGATCAAGATCGCAAATCATTTTGATCCGGCCCACAAATAATTTATTAGAATATAAACATTCAGAATCAATTTGCCCCCCAAAAAGATAAAAGAATGAGAGCCGGTTAAATGTATTCCAAAAGGAAATCGTTTAATCCGCTTTGTCCTGCGTCTTAGTCCTGCCACTCCCACATTACAATTTTGTAACGTGGGCCCAAAGCCCGTATGTTTGATCTGCAGCAAGGCTACTGCAGTAACAAAAGAATACAATCTGAGAAGGCACTACGTCGAGTATCACTCCAACTTCAATGGGATCAGATGCTCGTCGAGTGCAGAGCGTCTCTGTGATGACCAACGTAGGGGAGCTGTAAATGCTAGGTCCTGCTCAGAACAAGACAGTGGTACCATAGCTTCATGGTGAATGACCAACAGAGGGGAGCTTTATAGGCCCGGCCCTGTTCACAACAAGACAGGAGTACTATATCCTCTCTCCCTGTTTTAAGGATTCTGAAAAATTAAAGAAACTCTTCACAGATTCTGAAACGAAAAGATGTGGTGACCGATGACATCCGAAAAAAAAAAATCGAAAAAGAAAATCAGATCAAAATATGTATTATAAACATCTGCAGGAACCAAGTTAAAACCAGCAGAGGTGACCTCAATAGCTGTTGACGGGTGAACAGACCACAGCAATGTTTAAGAGTTTGGAATGCATGTACAATTCTTTGAGGGATAGTGTTTTCAGAAGATTTATGTTTGAATGAAATTCTATCAAACGTTCATGAAAAACATGCATAATTCATTATTTTCTTTTTAATGTTTTTCTATCTGCCGTATTAATTAATTTAGTTTTGAATTTACCTTTAAAGGTGAAGGGATTCAATGAAAAAACATTTCAACCTCTCATTTGCAACAGTAGTAAAAAAATGTGGCTAATAATTTTACTTATAGCGACAGATGTCTTTCAGCTGCAAGGCAACAGAAAGTGACACATCTTTCATGTTTCATGAGTGTAAAAATAGATGGCCCAACCCCTCCTTGTTCATTAAATGTATCGGCTTATTAACTTCATGTCCTATTTCAACTGACTTCACTATTTAGCAAGAAGTAGGTCTTTGATACTTTGAATGTAAAACTCATGGAGGTGAATGAAGAAATTTGGTAGCGCCATTAACAGGCATGGACTTATATTGGGTAGGTAAGTCCCTTAGAACCCTGCTAGTTCTAAAAAACGTTCAGAACAGCTTGATTCCTAAAGTGGGGAAAAGGCCCTTAATTGGATCCCAGACTGACTTACGTATTTAATGAACCAGCTCAACAGTACAAGTTGCCCTGGACACAGCGGTACCTAAATATTCTATCCCACAGCACCCCTAGCATGTGGGATCTCCTGCTGTGCAGGAAAATGAACCAGCTAGCAAACTTTCTTTAACTTTTATTGTTTCTACTGTGCTCCAGTTTTGAGGTGAGGCCACACCATAGAGTTATGATCGCCGCTACTGCTGTTGCTCGCCGACGATGTTTTCGCCGGCCTGAGTGAATTTGTCTTGGTTCCAATTTGCTGCAGAGCTTTTCTGAACGATATGAACTAAGTAATGACCGGATGGACGATTCCCCCCTCCCCACCCTCCGCACTCCATCTCTCTATTGGTTTTCAATTTGGAGCTGAAATGTTGCTTGGGTATCCTCGCTCACCGTTTTCATAGTGGACGCGGTGTGAGCCGTAAAGATAATGACAAACCCGTTGCTTTTGCTATAGCTCCACAGACAAGGCTGCCTGGCAGGATTATCCCCACTGCTGTATCGCTAACAGCTTAGTGGACAGAAAGAGATCGGAAAGTGCTTTTAGCTAAGTCCGGAAATTGCTAGTAGATGTTGGGAGGCTCATAACGGAGCATTTTGTCCCTTTGAGCAACTTCCACAAGACTCCCCACCGTTCCTGTCTGGAAAGGCAGGAACGTTTAGGCTTCTGTATTCAAGAAACGATGGTGTCTTCTTTGCAATAATTAGACATTCCATTTTTCATTTCAGTTTTTAAATACATTTTTGGTTACAACTGAAGTCCATAAGTCCATAACTACTGCATTGATGTGAAGG